>NC_133452.1:51397922-51705890 GCF_048565385.1 Saimiri boliviensis
AGAGAGAGAGAGAGAGAGAGAGAACCATATTCACATAACTTTTATTACAGTATATTATCATAATTGCTCTATTTTATTATTATGTTGTTGTTAATCTCTTACTGTGCCAAATTTATAAATTAAACTCTACCATAGGTATTCATGTATGTATAGGATAAAACATAGCATATATACAAGGTTCTGTACTATATGCTGTTTTAGGCATCCATTGGGGGTCTTGGGATATATCCCCTGAGGACAAGGGAGGAATATTATAGTTATCAAAATAGCCTACTGGTCTAGTTCATAGAACCCCAGCAACCAAGAAGATGCCACAGCTAAATCTAAGTAAAGGAAGTGGATGATGTCTGTACAGTTTTCTTCCAGAGAGACAGCTGGTGTAAGAGGTAAGGAGAAGATAGTGCAGGGACTAGAGGAACAGAAGCTGCTCTTCTTAATGCAAAGTCAGGGTCCATTTGCACAAAGTCCTTTCTTTGCATGTGAACCATTGAAGAAAGGGTAAGGGGAGGCTCCTGATTCTAATGGTTATAATGAATTCTTCTGCTGTGAATAGTTGCGGAAGTCAGGGCTGGAGCTGGAAGGAGAGAAGAATGGTGAAGTGGATGACAGAGAAGTTCAGTCATGTGCTGTATAACAATATGTTGAATGTTAATGGAGCTGAGAAATTCCTTCTGCTTAGTGATGTCATAGCTATCATAACATCACAGTGAAATTACTTAAATTAGTTTAAGTTAGTTTAGTGTAGTCTAAGTGCACAGTGTTTATAAAATCTAGAGTAGGGTACAGTAATGTCTTAGGCCTTCACACTCACCACTCACTCAGCCAGAGCAATTTCCAGTCTTGCCAGCTCCATTCATAGTAACTGCTCTATATAGGTGTACCATTTTTAATTTTTATACCCTATTTTTACTGTACCTTTAGTATATTTAGATATATCTAGATACATAAATATATACTCATTATTGTACTATAGTTGCTACAGTTTTTGGTACAGTAAGTAACATGCCATAAAAGTTTGTACCCCAGGAGCAATAGGCTTTACCATATAGGCTAACCATATAGCCTAGGTGTGTAGCAGGCTATATACCATTTAGGTTTGCATAAGTATAGTCCATGAGGATTGCACAATGAAGAAATTGCCTAAGGATGCATTTCTTGGAACATATCCCTGTATTAAGCGAGGCATGACTGTAAATGCTTTTGCAATGGAAGTTTGGTGAAGATAAGGGAAAGGATGGCCCTCGGATTTGTACTCTTGCAGTTACACTCTTTACTCGTCACTCTCTTCCTCTATTTGTAAGCTTGGAGAGGGAAGGAGAAGGGAGATCATCTTTACTCAATCAGGGATCCTTCGTACCTCGTAGCACAGTGACTGACAGATGAAGAAAGCCTTCCAAAAGCACTCGCTGAAGAAACAAATAGTGCATGAAATAATGAACAAGTGAGTTCCTGAAGAAAGAAATGAGGGACTGAGGAACTGAAATTTATATAAGAAAAATCTGAATAAGATGTAATCAGGTTGGAGCCTTCTGGAAGGTTCTATATAAAGTAATCACAGGCCGAACTAAAACTATAAAACTCTTCTGGGGAGAAGTTACATCCTTGGCTTATGCACCAGGTTGCCTCCTTGAGTTAAGAGACTCTTGGTGTAGGAACACATTCACCAACGATTTTCCTTTTGGGTATCTAAATTACTCAACACATCTGAGGTCCAAACAATAGAAATCAGGGGTTGAGAGTTAATAATTTTCCATGTAGTAAATAACTTACAATTTTTAACAGTGCAGAGACTTCAACATTTATGTCACTTACATAAGCTATGCCCACACATTTCTCTGTTGAAAAGAAGTTACTTACCAAGTTCCTTAACTTTATTTTTAGAAGGTGAGTTCTTTGCTTGCTTCTGAATGATCTAACTTAGTTTCTTTTAGCCTAACAAAAGTTTAAAATCAATAGCTTGCTTAAAGCTCTGCTATAATTGTCCTGAGTTTAACACTGCACAGCTGGAAATTTTGACCTCAGAAAATGACAGCCACTAAGCCAAAAGTTGAAATCCTCTTGTAGATATAAAACCTGCCACTTTGACTTTGGTAAGGCTCCAGTAGTCCATTGAGTTTGTCCGCGGCCCACTCCT
The DNA here is from genome assembly GCF_048565385.1 of Saimiri boliviensis. NCBI lineage: Eukaryota > Metazoa > Chordata > Mammalia > Primates > Cebidae > Saimiri > Saimiri boliviensis. The sequence goes on from NC_133452.1 coordinate 51,400,057, forward strand.
CCAGCTCAGCAATGGCTGTGCAACAGCTCCATGATCTGTGATATCATGGGCTTCCCTTCTCAAATGACACCCTGGTGCCACTTCTCTGGCTTTGTAGCCCCCCTCCCCCAACACTGCTTTGCGTTCTCTCAGGGCATTTTGCAACTCTTTTTTTTTTTTTTTAAATCTTGCATTATTTTTTAGTTTTATTCCTCTCCCCACTCTGATTTTATTTTCCAACTCTGAAATAGAACATTCTTCCCCTGTCTAAAAATGGGAGCGCAATTTATTTTAATGACCTTATGTGAGGATAGTTCTCGTCTTTGGAGTAGGTCATTAGTAAGGCCCGATCTCCACTTACAGATTTCTTACTGTGGTTTCCATTGTGATGGCCTTAACAGGGATGTGTTGCTCATTGATTATTCCAAGTAATTGCTGGAGATTAGGAACTCTGGTTACAAACAGTGATCCAATTTCCCCTCTGGGAATGCATCTGCAGATTTCTACTGTTTTAATGATAATGTCTTCCAAAGTATCTATGGCACCTGTGCCCAAAACTGAGTCCTTGCTGGAAGTTATCAGGGGCAGGAATGTCATCCTGTCCTGGCTTTGGCCATATCACACTTCTTTTTCCTCAGCTTCTTCAGTTGGCATGTACCTCGGTCAGCAGGCCAAATGAAAATTGGGTGTTCCCAGCTGCATTGGAGCTGCATTGCTTTCTGTATGTGTATTCAGTTGGCTGCAGTTTACAACACATTCTGCATGTATTTCGGAAGAGAAAACACTCAGGAAAGAAGGTGGTCCACCTTCATTCACAGTATGCTTTATTTTGATTGGTATCCTAGTGCTTGAGCCTTTTCTTGAGCAAAGAATAGTAACTATGGAGTGGTTTACTCCAGACACAACTTAAACAGAATCTGGATCTTCTCTGCAGTGTCTGCATTTGTAATAACAGTTCTGTCTCAGTGAAGGGAGTAGGAATCCTTTTCTTCCCGTTTCTCCCCATTTGTCTATCAGTTAAGGCTGTGAGAGAAGGAAAAAGCTGGGGTGAAGAGAGGAAATGCGAGAAGAGGTAGGAAACAGACACATATAAAGAAGGGGAGAGAAAGGGTTGGAAGTAATTCTGCCTTAAGGTTTCTGAGTCCTGATGAAAGCGCTAGAAGAAGCACTGGTCTAGGAAATTGTTTTCTCCACCTCTTCCTTTGGCAACCATCCCTTCCCCTTCCTAATCTCTCATAATCTGGGCCATTTGGATGCAGTTATGCCTAAAATTCCAAGGGTGGCTCTGGCTCCTTCTCAACAAAGATTTGGGGTTCCTATTGTTTCTCTTGGCTTGGCTTTGTCAGGTAGAAATTCTTCGACTCTGTACCCTGGGGGAGGAGGCTCTGGGCTTGTGCATTTGGGAATTAGTCTTGGGCTAGCATAATTATATCAGTGAGTTCTTTCACAGTGGCCACTGTAATGGTAAGAAAACCTCTAAAACAACTCTTTTCATTTTGATCCTTCTATGAATTACACTTGTGCCTACTCTGGCATCCAGGGCCAAACGAAGGAGAACATACATGCTGGAGTATGGTTACTGAATTTCAGAGTCCTCATGGTAGAATTTATTCAAATTAAAGGTTACATGTATAAAATCCAACTTGCTGAGAAAAAGCAATATTTAGTAAGCAAATCTAATGTTGATGATGGCGTATTATATTTAGTTTATTGTTTTCTGCATGTCTGATACTGTCCCATAAGCTTTTTATGCATCATCTTAACCCTTATGAAACCTGTAAAGAAGTTACTATTATTATCCTGAATTATGAAATGACAAGATACAGCATGGACAAGTTATAGAAACTTATTAGGGTGACTCAATGACTCCTCAATTTTGACTGAATTGAGAAATAAAAAAGTCCGGATCCTAACTGTTTAAAATGATATTTTAATTTAGTTGGCTTAAGTAATAATTCCTAAATATGACTCTTAAAGATAGACATTGTTTTAGAAATGAGTAATTAGGCAGTTAAAAACAAAAAAAAAATCACTCTTTTTTTAAAGAAGCTTTAAAGAGTAAAACAAAAAATGGCCAGAAACATAAATTCTAATCACATTTTCTTTTATTTGGAGTTATTTCCTTTATGTTTTTCCTCATATAGACCATTGAAGGAGCCCAATCACTTCAACTTGTAATAAGCACCAATCCATCTGCAAGTATCATATTTATATTTGTTGAGCTATGTGATGATCCTCCTTCTAGTCCTCAAAAATTTTACAAATGGATACCAATGAAACTAGACATTCAAAAAATGCATAGGCAGGGAATTATGATCCAAAGATAATTACTATGCAGTTCTAAGTTTTAAAGAAAAAAAATCGTTTGCTTCATTTTTTCTTTTCTGCAAATCTCATGCAGTATACTGCAATAGTGTCTGCAAGATGGCTAACTGCTGAGTCTCTGATTTAATGAAAACTTAGGGAAAGCAATTCAGTTCGCTGCAGGGACTGCTTTGTTCTTCCATTATGATTCTTTTTTAATGAGAAAGATGATTGTAAAGATAAACTCTATTCCTCTGAATTTTTACACTAATTACATACAAAGCACTATTTTGGCAGAAGGGGACTTATCTCCTTCAGGCAATACAGTTATCATCTTGTAACCACCCTTCAATCTCCCACATAAATGATGGAGCTGCGTGCCAGGAATGAGTATTGCTCTATGCCAGTTCTCAGCCTGGATAGATGAATGCTTAAAGATTTTCAGAATTAATAGTCAACATGGACTCCAGATAAAACAGGCAGACCACCCCTCCCCTTGAACTTACAGGCTGTTTAAGATAAAAGTATCAGGAGGATATTCCTTAATAAAGTATTTGGCATGGGGAAATGAAGCAATGTCTGAAATATAGTGTGTGTGTGTGTTTGTGTATAAATTTATGTGAGGATTCATTAAGAGTAGATGGTGTTACATATTCATGTCAATTTCCTTCCATCTAAAAGTCGTTTATTGTACTAAGTGATACTGTGAGTTCTATGTAAGGTATCACTCTCTTTAGGATTCATACACACTGGCCAGCTGTGGTGGCTCACGCCTGTAATCCCAGCACTTTGGGAGGCCAAGGCAGGTGAATCATTTGAGGTCAGGAGTTCAGGACCAGCCTGGCCAACATGGTGAAACCCCATCTCCACTAAAAAATACAAAAATTAGCAGGGTGATAGTGGCATGTGCCTGTAATCCTATGTACTTGGGAGGCTGAGGTAGAATTGCTTGAGCCTGGGAGGCGTAGGTTGCAGTGAGCCAAGACAGCACCACTGTACTCCAGTCTGGGTGACAGAGTGAGACCCTGTCTCAAAAAAAAAAAAATCATAAACATTAGCACAAACAGGAAATGCACTATTGGACACTATAAGTTTCATTAAGAGTGTGGGATACTCTGTTTGTTGCAGATTCATTCTGTAAGCGTTGTAAGCACTGCTTATGTATGGAATGCATGTGTTTTGTATTTTTTGATGAACTTTAAGCTTGATAGGTCATGTAACACTAGCATATTCCTTGATACAGGTACATTTTTTTTTTTGGAACAATATTCATTCTTGTAGTCTAAAAGGATGCCACAAAAAATTGGGAAGCTTTACCTGTTTGTCCTAATAGCTATAAGGGAATAGCTGAACATTGCAAACTCTAGGTCCAACGACAAATTATTCCATCATGGTAACTGCCGAGTTATAATAGTCAACTTTCTTTTTTTTCCCCCTTCAGTCAGATGCATTGAAGTATAACTTAGATATAATAAAATTCTCTCCTTTTAAGTGTATAGTTTGAAGAGTTTCAACAAATGTATATAGTCATGTGACCTCTGCAACAACTAAGATACACAGAACATTTCCATCTTCCCAGAAGTTCCCTTGTGCCCCTGTGCAGTCAGTCTCCTCCCACCACTACCCCAGGCTATGGAAACCACTGATCTGTTCTCTGTCCTTATAGTTTTGCATTTTCCAGAACACTGTATAACTATGCAGTATGTAATTATATAGCATGTATACTTTCACATCTGGCATCTTGAACTTAGCATAATGCTTTTGAGATTAATCCATATTGTTACAACTATCAGTAGCTTATTTCTTTTTATTGGTGAGTGACAGTCCATTGCATGAATTTACTGTGATTTGTTTATCCTTTCATAAGCTTATCCTTTAATGAGTTGATGGGCACTTGATGTCTCCCTTTCATAAGCTGATAGGCACTTCGGTAGTTTTTGGCAATTATGAATAAAGATTCATCTCTTGGAAAAATGCAATCGTTGGGTCACATGGCAAGTGTACATTTAACTTTAGGAGATACTGCCAAGCTGTTTTCCAAAGCAGCATTACGATGTACGTTCTCACGTACAAGCAATATATTAGAGTTCCAGTTGTTCTACATACTGGCAGGAAGTTTTGCTAGATGTGGATTCTAATTTTCTTGTATAACTTTCTCTACCAATTTCTCAGCATGATATTTGTATAACACCCCAGCCCCAAATCTGTTCTTCTGTTTTCCCAGACAACATAAGCATAATTCCCATGAAGCATCTACCAGATTCATTTCAGAAATCCCTGAGGTGCAATCTTTATACTGTGGGGGCTAAAACTCTCCAATCATACTTAAGAAGTAAAAATAAATGCAACCTGACAAGAAATAGGAATGAAGATTTGCCAAGTAATTTCCCACAGGAGAGACTTTTTAAGAGGCTCTATTGAATACAGACTTAGGTAAGTGACAGTAATATTTCTCCCACGACTCCCAAGGGAGTTATAATTTAGTATTTACATTTGCCAAGTGCTTTCTTATGCCCACGTGCTAATAACCATCCTTTCTTTTCAGTGATTTAGTCAATGTTACCCAGATAACTGGGAACTGGGCTGTGAATAAGCAGAATTCAGGCATTTGCTCTCAGAAAATCCTAGGTCCTGGTTTAATTCTTTCATTGCTATTTTTGAGTGCCTATGGGAAGCATTAAAGAAAATTGCAATGAAAGTAGGGGGCAAAGATTCACAGAGGCAGAGGTGTATTCACAGATCTGGGGAGGTCAGATCTTAGGGTTACTCTAGAGTCTGACATATAGGAAGATGCTGGCTACCTAAGTTTCCAAGACTTTGTTGTGGCTACCTGATACGCCTATTTTATTTTGCAAGAAATTCTCTATGTCTTCTATTTATATTAAGTATTTTAAATGTGATATTGGTCATTGAGAATTTAGCCTATATAAATATATGTGAGAAATGTACTATTTCTGCAAAGAACAAATACGAAGCCTTTCTTTAGTTGGAAGAAACAACAATTACATTTTAATGCTTCCTCAGCTGCCACCCCAACCCCCCTCAAAATAAATAAATAAATTAAATAAATAAATAAAGCAGGATACTTTCTTGGCACAAACTCTGAGAAGAATAGTTATTTAAAAAGCCAAGGTTTGTGAAACTGGACCATTGAGTCATGACTTGTGTCCAGCTGTATGCATAGGCAGGGCTGTCATATTTATATATTTCTCTTATCTCTTCTGCCCTACTTGAATATTTGGGTGGAGAAAGAAGGATAGTAAGCAGAAGGGGCCAGTAAAACACAGGTGCTTGAAAACCCAACTAACTTCCTTGCTTCAGCCTCCTCACTTAGAATTAACATTTGAAGTGAGACCTCCAGGATTTCCATCTGCTAGAATTTAATGTTCAAAGTGAGTATTTCTCATAAAGAGTAAAGCATGCAGTTCACTTTTCAGTATTCTTTCTTTGAAAAAAATCAAAGGGATTCTATATGGTGATATTTTTATGAGTGTTCTATTAGCACTATTAGAGACTTGTTTCATTTTTACACTTACACAAACAAATAAATGATTCAATAAATAGTTTAATGTATATGTTTCAAAAATTAACTGAAAAGCAAAATACATGCCATACTCATCAAATTGCTTTTAGCTGGAAGCTTGTCTTTTATCAAAATTGGAAGAGCTTGTAAAAATACCTTTTTGTTTTGTTTTGTTTTTTGCATTTTAGGTTTTGGGGTACATGTGAAGAACATGCAAGATTGTTGCATAGGGACACACATGGCAGCGTGATTTGCTGCCTTCCTCCCCATCACCTATATCTGGCATTTCTCCCCATGCTATCTCTCCCCAACACCCCACCCCACAAAAATACTTTTCAGTGAAAAGGCAAAACTTGCAGAACCAGTCACCAAGAATATTGAAGTTGTTAGTAGTCTAATAACACTCAGTGATGGCAACATTTTCTTTTCTTTTCAGGATCTGTATATAAAAAGAAGCAGACACTTATGATTCTAGTCACGCTTTCATTACTGATACTCACTTCTCCCTACCACTGTAAGTTGAGGAGGAAAACAAAGGCTAAAAGTGTTTTCTTTTTACCCTCAGCATCCTGCCTTTACTCCCCCAGCAATGAGTAAACTCCTGGTGTGAAAACAAAAAGGAATTAGAGAAACAAGAATGCAGAAAAATGGTACCAGAAAGAGAAGAGGAAATTATTACTTATTAAATTTTTATGATTTATATATACTCAGAAGTTAAAAAATCCCAAGAGAGGAATCACAGGTATTGATTATTTAAAAACTTAAATGTAGGCTCTGGGAAGCAGCAAGATTTTTGTCACCATAGACAAGAGAAGCTTATGGGCAAAAAGTTTGATGATACATGTTTTCTTGATAGAACTGTATCCTATTTTCATTGTCTTTAAAAGCCTGTCACATTTCTTGCTTTTATATCACAAAGGCAATAACTGGTGGTCTTCACTGGACCCCAGTCTGTCCTTGCTTCCGGTTCATAGTCTCAGCATTTTATTTCTCTGCCATCTGATTTCAGCTAGAATTACATGGAATTTTAAGAAAAGAGTGGATATAAGGAGAAGTCTTATTTTGAGAGTTTCCTAGGCAAATACAAATGTTTTTGGAAGCTTCACTATGCTTTCTTAGTCATATTCCTGAAGCCCCACTTTGTATGAGTTATTTGGATTTCAGGCTTTACTTCAGTGGGTACATTTTAATTTCCTAACTAACTTCTCAAAGTGGTTGCAATTAAGCTATTGATGTAACAGTTATCCCTATTTTACCTAAAATCTCAAACTTGAATACAGTGTCAACAAAACTACTTTTGTGAAGTACATTTCTCTCTACAAAGTTGTACTTATGAAGGTCTTTGTTATGAACAGTAAGCATTTTTTAAAATTTTAGAACCATCTGGAAGAACACCAAGCTCCAACTATAAAGAGGGCTAGACTTAAAATTTGCTCAATGGGATGCGATATTTTATAAGGAAGATGGTACCCAAATTTTTGTAGGAATCAATTAATAATCAAGGGCAAACACAACTTGAATTCATTTTGAAACATATTAGAGACTGCTGCTTCAAAGTCTTTGATCATGGGTCCAATGAGATTTTCATAGGGAGAATTCAGTTTAACTTTTGAAGTCAAATTTCAGCAAGGCTTTCATAGTAACGTCACCCTTAATGCTCTTGAAGGGCTTCTTGCATTTAACACATTGTTTTAAATGTGACGATCATTAAATTTTAGAAGATATTAACTAACTTCATGCTGTTAAGCGGCCTGGGGAGGCAACACATGGCTCAGACCTAACCTGCCTCTCTCAGGGAGCAGTGAGAAAGGAGAACTTCTGACTACGACTCTCCCTTGCACGCACTGGACTTTTCATCCTTTCCTCTTTGTTGTTCATTCTTTCCCAATTATCAGATGCCTCAGTAGAAACATTATGATCTCTCCAGAACATAGTACTGAATCAGCCTATAGAAAACTAATGTAATTACTATGTTCGTTTCCAGATGTTAGCTTAATGCCTACCTATTAAAAACTTATAAAGATGAAGCTCAAAACAAATAAACATTCTGAGGAAGCACCCAAATGAAGACACACCAGCAAACTTAGTGATAATCAGAGTAAATGGTAAAAATCTCCAGAGAGGGTATTTTAGAAATTGATTCCCTCCATCACAGGCTGTTAACAGCAGTCAAAATTTCCTTAGCCCTCCCTCTTCAGCCTTATCTTTCCAAAGAGCCTCCAAATTCCTTGCTGCCCCTAGTCCTTAGCCTCTTTCCATTGGTCTTTCTTGCCTATTCACCTCCACTCTACCCTCTAAGTCGTCTACAACATCCTTGTGATGGTTAATATTGAATGTCAACCTGATTGGATTGAAGGATGAAAAGCATTGTTCCTGGGTGTGTCTGTGAGGGTGTTGCCAAAGGAGATTAACATTTGAGTCAGTAAACTGGAAGACTCAGACCCACCCTCAATCTGGGTGGGTACCATTTAATCAGCTGCCAGCATGGCTGGGGTAAAAGCAGGCAGAGGAAGGTGGAAGGACAAGACTGGCTGAGTCTTGTGGCCTCCATCTTTCTCCCATGCTGGATGCTTCCTGACCTTAAACATCAGACCTCAAATTCTTCCCCTTTTTGATTCTTGGACTTACACCAGTGATTTGCCAGGGGCTCTGGGGACTTTGGCCACAGACTGAAGACTGCACTCTCAGCTTTCCTACTTTTGAGCTTTTGGGACTTGGACTGGCTTCCTTGCTCCTCAGCTTGCAGACTGCCTATTGTGGGACTGTACCTTGTGATCCTCTGAGTCAGTACTCCTTAATCAACTCCCTTTCATATATACAGCTATCCTATTAGTCCTGTGGCTCTAGAGAACCCTGGTTAATACATTCTCCTGATTGCACTGTGGTATTTCACTACATATTACACCCAGGGCTGGTTTCCTATTTAGGGTTTTGAAATTCAAAGAAGAAAAAAACATTTTGTTCAAAATGGTCTCCTCTCCCTCCTCCTGCCTTCCCTGCACCTCACAAGGAGGGGTAGGGTGGGTCCGAAAGCCACACTTTCCTCACAGTTCTGCCTTCGATGGGCTTTCTACTAATTGGTCTCCTATATCCTCAAGCAGTTTCCTGGGCTGCCAGAGCCTTGGTTTTCTCATTTATAAAATTTTGGATAATCATACCTATTTCCTTGGATTGATGGAATAAAAGGATAATTTACATACACAGTGGCTGGTGTGTTATAAAAGCTCAATAGATGGTATTATAATTATTAACTCCAGGCATTTTACTACATTTCGCCTTCTAAGCTTTTCTAGCCTCTACCTATAAATTATTGGTATGGTTGAAATAATTCTCCCTGCCCTTTAGAATGGCTTAACTTTTTTTTTCCTGATTCAAGTTTTTGTTATATCCCTGGATTCCTGAAAAGTGAGATGTACAAAAACTCAAAGACTAAATACAATGCACCATCTTGTAGTGTAGTTTGCTTGGCTCTAAAAATCACTAGGGAAGAGAAATTAATCACTTACATGGGATTTTTTGGGGTAATATTCTAGTGTTACAAAAATTGTTCTTAATTTAATCTTCTTAATGATACTCCTTATACTGGGCTAAATAATTATATTCTTTGAATATTAATTCAAGCTTCCATCGAGTGATTTTTAAGTCCAACTGCTTAGTTGTCTCTTCTTGATATTGCCAAGCTACACATTTCTAGTCTCTCAGAGTGAATTTCTAATAATATTTCTCCCTCATTTCTTCATTTCTTTACTTCCTAGAGTCTGTTCCTGGACTGAGGCACCAACAGTAAAATGATGAAGATAGCTTTTGTAAACCAAAAATAAAATTCTAAGCCCCTGCAACTATCTGAATGGACTCCCTCCTCAGCCAGGGCACTCTTAGAATTTAACCTGAAAGGCTGGTTCAGGCCATGATGGGAAGTGGGGGTTGGACATACCTCATTTTACCTCTCCAGCATTAATATCAACACAGATTTTAAGTCTGATAAGAAACACTTTACAACCTATTCTCCCTGGAGCCTACTACCTGTAGGCTTCCTCTGCAAAAAAGAACTTTGGTCTCCACAATCCTTTATCTTAATTCAGACTCCTTTCTTTAATCCCAGGTTTTTAGAGAAACTCAACCAATTGTCAATAGGAAAATTTTTAAATCTACCTATAAGCTAGAAGCCCCCCCAGCTTTGAGTTTTGCTGCCTTTCTGGACCGAACCAATGTATTTCTTAAATGTATTTGATTGAAGACTCATGTCTCCCTAAAATGTATTAAATAAAAACCAAGCTGCACCCTGACCACCTTGGACACAAGTTCTCAGGTCCTCCTGAGGGCTGTGTCAAGGACCATGGTCACCTTGGCTCAGAATAAATCTCTTCAAATATTTTACAGGGTTTGACTCTTTCTGTTGACACTTCAGATAACACATTTACTTCATTCAAAATTATTAGCTTCCAAATCACACTCATGAAATATAGCTAAGATTCAATATCAACAACTTTGTGGCCTGAGATTTTATTGTTAAAATAATGATTTTTACTAATGTTAAACTTTAAAAAGCAAGCATTCACAGCATCAATTTTTGAGATTAAGTAAAATTAGATTCTACAATACTTTAAACAAATCTAAAACTAGACTGGAATTCAGTATCAACTTGTTCATTTTTATTCCACTTAGAAGATAAAATCCAGTATTGGTCAAATCACTATAATTAAGCATTATTATTCTGGACAGTAATCCAAATAAAGAAATATAGAAATTAAATACTGATAAATGGTTCTCATTCATATTTCAAAAAAGTGTGACTATTAAAATTGGTGTACACAGCTATACGTACATGTGTCCTTATCTATTATTAATGTATATAATTATCTCCAAATGTATTAATGATGTTTTTTTCAATGCATATTTTACAGTTGAGAGCTACTACTTTGGGGAAAATTGATGGCTATTTCTGAGCCATAGAAAAAAGTGTTTACACCTTGCCATAGACCATTTTGTGCTGCTATAATGAATAACATATTCCATAATACCTGAGACTGCCTAATTTATAAAGAGCAGAGATTTATTTCTTATGGTTCTGGAGGCTGGGAAGTCCAAGGTCAAAGGGCTCACATCTAGTGAGGGCCTTTTTGCGGCATCCACACATGGCAGACAGGCACGAGAGCACACAGAAAGAGATCAAGAGAGGCAAAGAGGGGGCCAAACCCACATTTAGCTGGAATCCACTTCCATGATAATGGCATTAATCCATTCATGCGGGTGAAGCCCTCATAGCTTAGTAATCTCTTTCTTAATAGTTCCACCTCTTTATACTGTCACAGTGGCAATCAATTTCATTTCAACATGAGTTTTGGAGGGGACATTCAAGCTACAAGACACCAGATTCAGTGGCATCACCGTGTGAATCTGAAGCATCCCCTCCAGGGATATATCCTGAGATTTTTCAACTGCAACTGCCTCTTAAAAATTGGCTTTCTTGCATTGACTTTTGGAGGACTTCTTTTATTGCTTTAATTATTTCAAGTTTAAAATAATTTCACGTCTCATCTGAACATTTGTGGTAGTTTTCTTTTTTTCTTCTTCTGTGTTGTTATTGATAGAGTTGTCTGTGTTTACAATTTGTATCTTTCTTGTGTCATTTTCCCACAGAATATCTATTTGTCTGCAATTTCTTTGGATTTCTCAGGGCAAGCATTATTTAGAATATCTGCATCAGGCCTGTTCCAAGTTCCAGGGAAAAACATATTTAATTCCACTGAGAGGATACAAGTAATGTTAACAGGGATTCAAATAGCGAGCAATTGTACATTTTTGCCTATACATGCAGTTCCCACTTCTTGCTGAATTCATATGATTAATTTTCTGTGTGATTTATTCATTCATTTTGTTTACTGTATTACTGCAAAATAGAAAAGTAAGATCTGGGGTTTTTAATGATCTTAACTGATGCTGTAAGCGGCAAAATGTCATCTGGTCATGGCTCATCATTTTTTTAGGTGTTTCTAAAAGCTGTATTCCTGGTGTTTTTGTGAGCTTACCTTGTCTGACGGCTAGTGTGGTTGTATAGACCAAGAAGAGAAGAATGTAATTGAGGAAACTCTGGAAGACTGGTGTGTTGGCATGGAAATCTTCTGACAGATACTTGCTAGTCAAGCCAATTCCACAAATAAGGAGGGATAACACCTGGCCCAGGGCCACAGAGATTAACATCTCCCTGAGAAATAAAGAAAAAAAAAACACCAAATATCAGCAGGAAGCCCATTAAAACAGTAGCAGTTAATTTTTCTTTTTTACACTGGTAGCATGCACTGGGTTAAGTGCAATTAAATATTATTCCCTTTAGTCCTTTACAGAAATCCCTCAAGGAAGGTGCAATGATTACTGAGACATGACAGAGGAGGAAACCAAAGCTTAGAGTGGATAAGGGGTTTGCTTGCAGTCATGTAACTAGGAAGTGGCAAAACTGAGATTTAGACCAAATCTCTCCAAAAGAGCCTGGCTTCTAGCTACTGACCTCTGGGTGTGAATGGGAGTGGGGAGGGGGTGGGGAAGAAGATCAAGTTGATGCTCACCATAGTATTAATGAAATATTTAGTGATGGTGACAGAGTACCTGAACACTGACTAGGAGGGACCATATTCCCGCCTCATTCTAAGGTTCTTGTACCAATAAAGGGAGACTCATTTCTTTATAGACTGAAATCCCAGATCCAGAAACCCCTAGGTGAAGGGGCTATACAAACCCCTGAAAACCAGAAGGACCGTCTGCTGTCCATTCCCAGACTTTAGAACTCAGTTTGCTCTAGGCAACTTCGATAAGCATTACGTGTCTGCTGTCTTCTGTTCAAGTTACAATTGCCTACATATTAAAACTGCTATTCATGAAGGAGATTCAGTACCGTGGTGATGCAATACAACCTTTCAAATGATGACAATTTTTTGTATGATGCTTAAAGTTCTAGGGTACATGTGCAGCTCGGCAGGATTGTCACATAGGTATACACATGCCATGGTGGTTGCTGCATCCATCCCTCAATCACCTACATTAGGTATTTCTACTAATGTTATATGTCAATTTTTTTGTGTGCGGCTTTTACATAGGCAGTGCCCCTGCAGACCTCTGTAGTGGGGACTATGTGCAAGGGTCAAGGTGTTCATTTTGTACACAAATAAAATGCCTCACAAGCTTAACATACATCACATATATCTACATACTTTTACACAGAAACAAGCCTTGGAAATACAAAGCAGGTTTCTGCCCTCCCTGAAAGTCTCATCTGACTTGTCTGGTTTATTTATAGAAACAGTAATGTTAGAAGCAAGAAGTAGTATTTCTTTTATTAAAAGCTTAATTTTATTTTTAATTGACAATAGTGGTACATATTTATGCAATACAGTCTGATGTTTCGATACATGTTTACATTGTATAATAAATCAAAAAAATTGTCAGATCAAATATTTATCATTTCTTTGTGGTGAGCACATTCAAAATATTTTCTTCTAGCTATTTTGGAATATACAATATATTATCATTAACCATATCACTCCACTTTGCAATGCAGTATTATTTCTAAACAAAAAGCTTTAAGCAAAGGATTTGTGGTGTTACATATTTCCTCCCCCATAACAGATGTGAGTCCATTTTTCTGGAATTAGCACAGAGTCCTGGGCAGTACTTTGGTGGTATTTCGCTTTAAAAAAGAAAAGCATGTTATATTTTGTTCATTCCATCTGCTTCCATGAGGAGAAAAAATTGTGGCAAGGCACGTGGGCATGCAGAGAAGAATTTTCTGAGGTTAACCTATTTCCAGGTACTGGCTCCTGACCTCTGAATTCAATCTCTATAAAGAAACCAAAGACATACTTTTAAACATCCATGTTTAAAATGTCAGTATGCTGCTTAAAATCTTACATCAGTTCCCTACAGAATGCAGAGATCTATAAGTTCTGTGGTAGAACATCTGCAAAGATGTTTGCTGACATTACCTTTACATTCCTAATGCCCTGTCCAAAGGGAGGCAGGGGTGTCTTTCTCCTTTTCTGGAAGCTGAGCTGGTCTTGTGACTTGCTCTGATCAATAGAATGTGGGGAAGGGATGCCATGTGACTTCTGGCCCCAAGCCTTACAAAGCTCTGCAGCTTACATTTTTTGCCCTCATAAAATATAGCTTCCATGTACTTCATCTTTAAGAGACCACATGAAAAAAAGAGAAATCCAGCCAGCCTTCATTGTCCTGACATGTGAATGAGGCTTCTGGATTCTCCTGCCCCTGTCAAACCTTTCCAGCTTATGCCACCATAGAGCAGAGATGCATCATCCCTGAAGATTGCTTCCTAATTGAAGAACTGTGAGAAATAATACATAAGGCTGTTTTAGGGCATGCAGATGCACAATGGTTTGTTACATGGCCAATAAATAACTGAAATCATGTCCCAAATGCTCCCCTCCATTCCTACCACATCTAGAGCACGACCCTCTGTTTCCCTGTATTACTCCTCCATGAAGCAGTTTCAGCCTTACAGAGCCGCTTGCACTTCAGCAGTGAGTCATGGTCTCCTTTGCCTGCATTCCCTTGCATGTTATTATTTCCAAAATCATTGTGCCTTTGCCAGTCTGACTCTTATGCATGTTTCAAGATTTGGCTTCTATGTCATTCCCTTTGAGAAGTGTTTCCTGTCTTCTCTTCCCTGGGATGCATCTCTTTGTTACTTCTATTTCATTGTATTGAAACTAATGGCTTTACACCTCTTGCCTCAGCTGACCTGTGATGCTTGTACGATGTTCTTCACTGTATCTACAACTGGGCAAAACCATTCAGAGGAAGTAGAAAATAGAGGGATTCAAAGACAATGCGGAGGAGGCCTAGGCAGCACTACACAGTTTAATGAAATAAAAGGGTAATTAATAAAAGAAAGAAAGCTAGAGGTAAAAAAGGAGTACCAGAATTAACTCAAACAATTTTAAGGGCCAGGCACAATGGCTCACACCTGTAATCCCAACACTCTGGGAGGCTGAGGCAGGAGGATCACTTGAATCCAGGAGTTCAAGATCAGCCTGGACAACATAGTGAGTCTTTGTCTTTACAAAAAATTAACAAAATTATCCAGGTGTGATGGCACATGCCTGTAGTTCTAGCTCCTTGGGTGGCTGAGGTGGTAGGACTGCTTGGGCCTCAGAGGTCAAGACTGCATTTGAGCCATGATCACACCACTGCACTCAAGCCTGGGCTACAGAACAAGACCCCACCTCTTATAAAAAATTAAAGGTTTTTAAGACTGCTTAAGATAAGTATGATATCTACTGACAAAAATAATGATGAGGAGCTGGTTTTAGTGGAGAAACAATACATATTTTAGGCATATTGAACTTGAGATGCCAGATGAACTTCCAAATGATCCAGCAGCATTAGTAACATTGGATCAGAGAGGGACAGGGAGGGCGACCAGGAGGTAAATATGCAGAGGTTATACTGCTAAAAGTAATGGCAGAAATACTGGAAATTGATAATATCCCCAAGAAAGGGAGAGTAGGAGAGAACATAAGAGAGCCTTGGGAAAAATCTCTGGAGAATCCCAAGGGCAGAGGTAGGTGAGGGAGAAGCAGCACATCATGAGTTGGAAGTGGTTAAAAGACTAAAAGGAAGAGCAAAAGCATTTCTGGTGTTAAGGAAACCAAGAGAAAAGAGACATTCATGGGTTGAATAGTTGTAATATTGAATGTTACTTAGAAGGTAGAGAGAATGAAGACTGACAAGATATGATCAGTAGTCACTGCCATCTTTTAAGAGTTTTGGTTGAGTGGAGAGTAACAAAGCAATACTGGTGTCATGAAAACTAAGAGAACAGAGAGTTTCATAGAGGTGATAGCTAGTGGTGACTAAGTGAAAAGGAAATGGTGAGAAATTAAAGGTGTTGACTTTGCAGAATTTTGAAGAATTCAAAACATTCATTGAAGGAATTTGATACAGTCACCATGTAACACAATACCAATGATGGTTGAAATAATAATGTTTAAAATGATTTAAATATTAATTTAACTTATCATTGGGTCATTCTTGATTATTTGCATAATAACTTACATTCCTAAATGGAAGAAATATGGATAGGGTTACAATAAATGTGTGAGTGTTGTTCTTGATGCTAAGTATGTCTCTTGGAGAATGCTGTGTATAGAGTACATCTCCTTGGGATAAGAAGGGTGAAAACTATTGCTATGACATGGATTCTTGCATCTCTATAAATTACAACTATAGTGTTCAAAACCTTGGCAATATCCTGTGCTTTTCCTGAACAAAATCACACCACAAATATATGACAGATTACTTATATAAGAGAATATAATTTAGTCTTTCTTACATATATGTGCCAATATAGTATAAAGCAACATTCTATATGCCATACACTATATATATAAAGATGAACAGAACACAGTCCTTGTCACTAGGGAGCTACTAAACCAAGATTTGGGAGTCAGATCCTCAAATAACTTAGTACAAAATGGAGTTGCTTAAGTTAAAACAACAATAATAATTCATATTTAATAAGTGCTTACTATGTGCCAAACCATGGGCTTACACTTACACATACTATCTTAGTTAATCCTCATAACCTTATAAGGCAGCTATTATTATTGTTCCATTTTATAATAAGTTAACTGATGCTTAGAGAAGTTAAACACGCAGCCCAAGATCACAGAGCTCACAAGAGAAAGAGTTTGGATAAAAACTAGGTTATGTGGTTCCAAATCTCAACTTTTAAATTACTACGCTATACTACTATTGTGGTGGCAAAAATATACTCTGTGCCCTCATAGAGTGCAAGAACTTATAGCTAGAAACCTAAGTGGTTGGTTTCCAGAAATATTCTAGAGAAGGTAAAGACAAAAATTGGCCCCCTGATGAAAACTCTTCCATCAAGATATCTGTAATGTGTTCCTTTCAACAAGAGGTCAGTACAAGTCTATTCTTGTTTCTTCAGTCAAACAAAACATCAAGTCTGCTGTATTCAATTTCTCCTTCTAATCAGTGGCCATGTCATTCAGCTCCTGCTGATGTGATTTGGTGGAGAATATAAATTATGGTTTTATTGGTCATGCTAATGAGCATGACATGTAAAATAGGAAGGAATGGAAGGAACCTTTTATCAGATTAGTTTATGAGTCTTTTTCCTACTGCAGGGAGTTAGATATTGTAGCTATTGCAGCCTGCACATCTGAGCTAGTTCCTAGAGTCACCAAAACCAAACAAATAAGTAAATAAAAATAGAAATAAACCTAAATGCCTAAATATTGACACTCTGCTAACTATGCCCCCTGCCATCTTGCTCTGATCAAATTCTCTTTTGTCCTCTCTTAGCATGGGACAAATCCCTTTAGCAATGGGTTGTACAAAAATGTTTTCCCTGCTCTCTCTGCCTTAGGATCTCTTTAGTTCATTTACTGATGCCTTATACCTTCTAAATATTTTCTCCTTAGGTAACTGCTAAGGTAGATTTGTGGTCCTTTCACCTAACTCCTCATGGCCTTATGACAATGTCTTCTCCAGAGACCTTCTGTTTAGCCACTCCCTGGTCCCAAAGGTGAGGAAAGTGTCCTCACCTGCATTTTCCTGTCAGTATTTGCATTCACCATATTGTGTAGTTCATGAGCTCCTAAGAAGAAGGAAATGTATTTTATTCTTTACTATGTTCCTAGTATCTTGAGGACTACTGGACAGAAAGGAAATAGACACTCAATAAACACAGGATGAAAGAGTGAACAAATTTATGAGTAAACAAGTATCTGTAAATGAAAATGGCAAAGTCTTGGAAGACTTGAAAGATGGCTGCTTATTTTACCTTGAAAAACTACCAGCTCTGAAAGACAAAAATGATGTTGCTTTTTACTGTATTCCATCTGCCAGTTAGACACTGAGATTAATAAGCTATTTTCTGGTGCATTTCAGAGCAAGCCTGGTAAGGTGCTATCTTGCAAAAATGATGCTAAATATGGTGCTGGTTGGAACTTTGCACAGCGAGCTGTAGGTTATTCATGTAGTATATGGAATAACACACCAGATGCATTCTAACATAAGATACATAGTTCTTATAATTTTAGTGGCAGAAATGGAGAGGAGACTATGATACACATTTCATCTTCTTTGTTTATGCATTTAAAAGGACATCCTATCTACTTTAAACTCAGAATGACTAGACAATGAAAAATGCATGAGTCTCAAGAAAAACAGTGCTGCTGGGAGCTGAATACCTGTTATAACAGAGCTTGTATTCATAAAGACTGACATAACCATTACCACTGGCACTCCGTTCTGTTAAAGAAACAGACTTTAGAATTTTGAGAGTCAACTTGTGTTCCAAATTAGATATTCAAAATAGTAAGATTTAAAATAAAGCATAAACTGAATCTTGTTTTCTTCTCTTTGTTATAAGAATACATTCTTTTACAAGGTATGAAGAATTTCAACATAGTGTTACATAATCATATTGCTTTGTAATTCTCTGCCATGAAAGTGAAACAATTATGTTATCATCTTGAATTATAGCACATCAACCTTTCTGTGGCAACATCTTCATTCTGACAACTATTCTCAGGCAAATCATGTCAGATCTGAGTCAGCATATGAATTCAAACATGCATACATAATGAACACTTAAGTATATTGCCTGGGCTAAAATCAATACCCCTTAAATGTGGGAGAAGCATGTTCTACCATGTTCTTTGACAAGATTCTTGTTTGCAGAAGTTAGGCCATTGACTTCTATAAGCTCTTTGCTAAAGGATTTTTAAAAATCACATTTAAGCATTAATTAGACTTCTATGTAAGAAGATTATTAGGCAAGAAGAAAATATATACCTCCAGAGATTTATCATTAATTGGGTCTTCTTTGCCTCATTTCATGGACTTGAATCTGTTCTTTGGCTCCATGGTATCTAGTTTGTTTTCTGATTCGGTATGAGAAGCCAAGTAAGACACAAGGAAATGCTTTAAACATAATGGTTTTTTTTTTGCTAGGTTATTGAGGTACTAGGTGTAGGAGGTTTTTTACTCTGGTGTGAGAGGAGCAGGCACAGATGCTCATGGATGCTATGCATTTTATGTCTACAGAAGTAACACAGAAAACTGAAAAGGCACCAAATAGGGAGCTGGAAACCTCTGGCTCCAGGAGGTCCACTAATTAAGCTCCATGATTGTACATATCTCTCACTCCGGGTTTGGGTTTCTTCATGTAAAATAAAGATATAAAGACTGACACTTGTTGTAGGACACTACTTATGCTCTCTTCCATATTCATCCTTTAGATCTCACCTGTCTCGAGGGTTTCTGGCCACTTACTCCAGCTCCAGTGGTTGCTGCCATGACCAACTCTGCAGAGATTACAACCAACATTATGGGGCCACAACCCAGGGGCCCTGTGTCCGATGCCAAGGCTGTGCATCCCATGCCTTCTTCCCTGGGGGTTCTCAGTTGATAGAGAGGACCAGATCCTGCAGGAACTTGTTTGGTCCCCACTCATGAGCAACTGGAACGTGCAGGGGTATTACTGTACCTGACCAGTAGGAAACTCTAGCAGACAGATATATTCTTCCTTCTTTCTCCTCCACATGGAGTGCATTGTGAAGCAGTCATTTATACATGCTCTGAAGATGGCCCTGACTCACAAGGTTCTCAGTGTGTGCGCTGCACCCCATGCTGTGTCTCCTTCCTTTCCTTCCTGAATCCTGCTCCCTGTGATTGTACGCCTTAATAAAGTAAAACATACAAGCCTCTACCTGTCTTCTGGAAGACTGAGGCTAACATGATGAGCCTTATGTTTTCTTCTACTCCGTAATTCAGACTTACTTTTAAAAGATGCTGATCTGTGCACATCAACTCTTGGAATTTGTATCTTTGATCCTAAAATCCATTCCTTTTGTGAATTTGATTAAACTCTTTGGTCGTCGAGTTACCAGCAATGTTTATTGACTTATTATGTGCAAACTCTGTGGGTTTTGGGATTAGCCACAGAGAAATAGATCAGTCAGTAGCATTTGCCGAGGCTTGCTGCATGCAGGTTATGAGAAAGGAATGCTTGGCCCTGCCTCCAGGAAGCTTAGAGGGAGCACTAAACAAAAATAAACTAAACAGAGATGTAAAAATACCCATGTAGTCAAATAAATTTACATGAAACTGCTGGAAGTTGGGATAATTTTAGTTTTTAAAACTGGACAAAGCCAGTCTGAAACATTTTCCTAGAGAACATGGTTTTGAGTCTTTGTTTTTTAAATAATGAAAGAGATGTAATTTGAAAAGCAGGCATGTCATCACAGGAAAGGGAATGCCCTGTCTCTCACAAGCAGAGACTGACATGGAATCACTTGGGTGGTCAGTGAGAAATCATAATAATAGAAAAGATGGGTAAACAGAGGTAAGCACAGAGGAATTTAAAGTGCAGGGTAGAGTTTTAATTCAGAAGAAATCATTCTTTGGTCTTTTTTTTGCTTACATGAAGTAAGCACTAGCCACAGTATCCTCACATTTGTCTGTTCATTCCATTAGTTAGAAGCAAATCCTGCTTTTATTATGGTAAAAAAAAACCAAAAAGTTTCAGTAAGAGGCAAGATTGAAGAATCAGATATCTTTCTGCAAATGAGGCATCTCCACTCACTCCATTAGCTCCATAATACAGGCCTGTCTGAGGAAGTCATGCTGGATGCATCTGTACTTTCATACCAATAGGGCAAAGCATCAGTATTCTACTACTTGCTTTTTCAAATCTTCAGCATGTCTTTCTATGTGTCTTTCAACGTTATTTGTCAACAGAAAAATGTGTTTTAATCTGTGGCTATCCTGTTTTTCCTGTATATTACTGCCATCTTTACCATGACAAGAAAAAGGGTTTTCCCAATAGTAAAAGAATTTTACTTTTTAATAGCTTGAGGCTAATAAAACAATTATTACATTTAATGGAATTTTTTTTTAAAGTAATGAGTTACATGACTTTAAATGTAACCTCCCCATACCCCTAAACTGCAGAAGTTATCTTTATGTTATGGTTGCTTAGTTTTTTAATTGCTTGCTAACACTGTGTAAGGCAGTATCTTAAGGTACACTGTACACTTAGAACAAAGCCCATCTTCAATGAAAATGGAAGTAAATCCATATTTTAAATTGTCTTGCTGACAATTACAAATGTTAGTTAATACTTTTGTTACAAATGATTAGGTTTTATTTGTTCTACTTTGTAATGTGACTGATGAAGAAGGGTCATATTAAAAATAAGAGAAGTTTCAATTGACCTTTTTTTGTGTTATTCACTT
Organism: Saimiri boliviensis; assembly: GCF_048565385.1. Classification (NCBI taxonomy): domain Eukaryota; kingdom Metazoa; phylum Chordata; class Mammalia; order Primates; family Cebidae; genus Saimiri; species Saimiri boliviensis. The sequence continues at coordinate 51,421,147 of NC_133452.1, forward strand.
AACCGATCACCTAGGTATTAAGCCCAGAATGCATTAGCTATTTATCCTGATTCTCTTCCTCCCTCTGATCCCCTGACAGAGCCCAGTGTGTATTATTTCCTTCCCTGTGTCCATGTATTCTCATAGTTCAGCTCCCACTTATAAGTGAGAACATGCTGTGCTTGGTGTTTTTGTTCCTATGTTAGTTTGCTGAGGATAACCGCTTCCAGCTCCATCCATGTCCCTACAAAGGATATGATCTTGTTCCTTTTTATGGCTGCATAGTATTCTGTGGTGTATATGTACCACATTTTATTTGTCCAGTCTATCACTGACGGGCATCTGGGTTGATTCCGTATCTTTGCTATTGTGAATAATGCTGCAATGAACATACACGTGAATGTATCTTTATGTTCTTTTGGGTATATATCCAGTAATGGGATTGCTGGGTCAAATGGTAGTTCTGGTTCTAGATCTGTGAGAAATCGCTGTCTTCCATAATGGTTGAACTAGAAAAATAACTTTTTAATCACTAGCTTGGTTGGTAAGAACCTTTGTCATCTTCCATCAGAAAACCAGCATGGTATAGTCAAATGAGAAGTTTTGAACCTAAATAGATCTAAATTTGGATTCTATGTCTGCCACTAACTAGCTGAGACTGATTTCCCTCATCTATAAAATGGAGATCATAATACATATTCCACAGGCTGTCATGAGGATTAAACAAGGTAATTTATATAAACTGCCTCCTACAGTATCTACCTCATGGTAGATATTCAGAATAATAGTTTTAATTATCCTGTAGTATACTTGGAAGGACCAATACTTTTAGTGTTACTTAAATTTGTCTATAAAATTGCATTATGACACATTTAGAAGAAGACTAGAAAAAATATTGCTAACATGCATCTCAGCATTATTTCCCCAAGTTCTGACTAATAAGTTTACTCTCTAATTTGGAAAGTTTAGAGGATTTCCGCCCATTAGAAAATGAGGAAGGAAAGCAAAAAAGAAACAAGGAATATTTAAGGAGTCTTACATGACATGAATATTGTTAAACTAACAGATTTTAGTTTTATATAGGAACTTTTGACTCTTAGTTCTCACACTTAATAACATCTTGCAGAGTAGGAAACGGGGGGCAACCTTTTAAGAATTACTTTTGCTGTTTTTTTTTCCTTATACATTTTTAAATGACTGACATTTTTCATTACAAAATGCTTTTAGCTTTGCATTTTGAATTATGTTAGTGAACCCTGAGGCCAAATGGCAAACATCTAACTTTAAAATCTATTGAATAAATAAAAACAAAAGAAGTATGCAAGGGGGTTGGTGACTCACTTTCTCTTAAAACAAAAACCCATGTCAAATTTCATTATTTTATCACTTATTAACCAAATTTTTATGCTTGAAGTGTAGTGTGTTTGAAGATAGCAAATTGGGAAAATTAGATTCTACTGAGTGCTGAACTTCTCCACACACAATTAAAACCTGCTTGAAAAGGTATAATCGACTGAGATAATCAATTATGCATTTTACTTAGAAGAACATTCAGGGAACCTGGATAAATAGGTAGGAGAGTTATGCCTCATTTTAGAAGACAAAGGTGTCTGGGCTTTGCTTTCAAGTAGTAAAAAGATTCTCTGAGTGAAGCCTAGCTGACATTTTTCTTCATCATTCTTTGCATCAAAAGATGACGACAATTGCCCTGTTACAAGAACCTGACAATAAAAAAGTAATTTTATCTCAGTACTTCTGACCGATTGCTTGAAAGATGCCTCAAAATTACATCAAAATCCAATTTTTACAGCATGTGCTAGACAAAATTTATTCTAGATGAAAAGGTCTTCTATAAGAATAAAAATTGTATATTTACCATAATTAAATATTGTAATAACTGGGAAGCAATTTGACCTGTTGAAATTTCTACTGTAGGGATGATTGTAACCAAAAAAAAAGAATAAATATAATTCTATTATTGCCACTCCTGCTTCTGAGTTAACAGAGGAAAAGGCAATTAGGAGAAAGGGATGTCATAAAGTGGGAAATCTCAAAAGGTTCTCAATTGCCATTAAGATGGAAGAGAACAGAAGGATAGACCAGTGAAAAGAAAGACCCTGAGGCAGGACAACCTAAGGAGAATGTTTAAAGACTTGATATGTTCCACTATAATAACTATTTTACCATATATGTGTATATCTCATACATGTAGTATCATCATGTTGCAAACCTTAAATATATGCATTAAATTTATTTTTTAAAAGACGATGATGGGGAGGGAAGGTTGGTACAGTGAAAAAATTAAATTGATGCCTTTGTGAAAAGATAACTCAAGTTGGTTCATGAGGTGTAAATTGTTCTACCTTTTTAAAAGCTACCAAGACCAAGCATTGTGGTAAAACATCAGGCAAAACAAAAATGTCAGGCAGATTACAAACCCAGGATTTTTATTCTGAAAATGAGCAGTCTCATTAAATTTATATTCTATGTAAAAGCAATTAGCCTGTTTGAGAGGAGCCACTGCCAAGATTACAACTGAAAGCCAGTCTCAGGGTTTTAAGCTGTGGGAACCACGGACACTTTCTTTAAGAACAAAGAAGGAAAAAAAAAAGAAGTCTCACTTTTGTGAACATAAATGTACATTCCACTTCACCTGGCTCAGTGGAATTCAGTGTGAAATCCAGTCTAGTGAAATGTGGACTGGTGGTGAAAGCAGTCATTTACTATGTTATCCAAATGAAACAATTTACAAACTGCCTTGTAACGGAATGAATGTTTGTTTCTTCCCAATATTCATATGTGGAAATCCTACCTCCCCAACAATATGGTGGTATTAGGAATGAAGCCATTGGGTCCTGATTAGGTCATGAGGATGGAGTCTTCATGAACTGGATAAAAAGGATCCCAGAGAACTCTCTTGCCCTCTTTCTGCCATGTGAAAATACAGCCACAGTCTGCAACCAGGAAGGAGACCCTCACAGGAACCTGACCATCCTAGCACCCTGATCTTGGACTTCCACCCACCAGAAGTTTAAGAATTGGTTTCCATTGTTTATAAGCCACCAAGCCTATGGTACACTCATGCATCACTTAACAATGAAAATGCATCCTCAAGGGATTTTCATCGTTGTGCAGTCATAGAGTATACCTACACAAACCTAGATGGTACAGCCTACTGCACACCTATACTATTGCTCCTAGGCTACAAACCTGTGCAACGTTACTGTACTGAATACTGCATGCAGTTGTAACACAATGGTAAGTATTTGTATACCTAAGCATATCTAAATATAGAAATGATACAGTAAAAATACAATATAAAAGACAGAAAAATGGTACACCTGTATAGGGCACTTATCATGAATGGAGCTTGCAGGACTGGAAGTTGCTTTGGGTGAATCAGTGAGTGAGTAGTGAGTCAAAGTGAGGGCCTAGGACGATACTGTGCACTACTGTAGACTTTATAAACTTAGGCTATACTAAATTTATTTAAAATACTTTCCTTTCTTTAATAGTAAATTAACCTTAGTTTACTGTATCTTTCTTACCTTATAAACATTTTCATTTTTAAAAATGTTTTATCTCTTTTGTAATAACACTTACACATTGTAAGTGCAAGTTCAAAACACAAACATATTGTACAGCTATAGAAAAAGATTTTCTTTATATCCTTATTCTATAAGCTTCTTTCTACTTTTAAAATCATTTATTTTGCTCTTAAAACTTTTTGTTAAAACTAAAACACAGCACACACATTAGCCTAGGCCTACAAAGGATCAGGGTCATCAATATCACTGTCTTCCTCTTCCACATCTTGTCCCACTGGAAGGTCTTCAGGGGCAATAACACCCATGGAGCTGTCATCTCCTATGATAACAATGCTTTCTTCTGGAATATCCCCTGAAGGACCCGTCTGAGGTTGTTTTACAGTTAACTTTTTATTTTAAAAAACCTGGAATACACTCTAAAATAAAGATTAAAAGTATAGTAAGCAAACTAGTAACAGATATTTATATCAGGTATTATAATACATAATTATACGAGTATTATTGTACATAATTGTATGTGCTATACTTTTGTATGAGTGGCAGCATAGGAGTTTGTTTACACTACTATTACCAGAAATGTCTGAGTAATGCATTGTGTTACTACATTATGAAGTCTACAATATCTCTAAGTGCTAAGCCTTTTTCAGCTCCATTAAAGTCTTATGGGACCATGGTGATATATGCTGTCCATCACTGACTGAAACATCATTATGAAGCCTATAACTATGCTGTTACAGCAGGCTGAACCAAGACGCACCTTCCTTCCTTTTATCCTATGTCAAAATTTGGGTAAATCCAAGTAATTTCAGATCTTTGATTCAATGCACCTTGCTCATCTGTCCCACTTAGTAAAGGCTGCTACAAGGTTTCCAAATTCTTTAAGGGTACACAGGCCATCTGATGAGTATGTGACAAAATACCAAATAAGACAACATTAAGATTTTGTCTTTCAAATAAAAGAAATGGGCTGGGTGTGGTGGGTCATGCCTGTAATCCCAGCGCTTTGGGAGGCTGAGGTGGGTGGATCACAAGGTCAGGAGTTTGAGACTAGCCTGGCCAACATTATAAAACCCTGTCTCTACTAAAAAAAATACAAAAATTACCCAGGCATCATGGCATGCACCTGTAATCCCAGCTACTTGGGAGGCTGAGACAGGAGAATTGCTTGAACATGGGAAGTGGAGTTTGCAATGAGCTGAGATCACATGGTCTCAAGAAAAAAAAAAAAAAAGAAGAAAGAAATGGGAATGGCTTCATTCATTTTTCTGAAGTTCCACTTAAGGGAAAATGAGGTAAAACTTCAACAGCTGAAAAATAAACACTATAATTTAACTCTAACAATTTTTTTGTGCTAAAGTATATTTTCTCACTCCCTTCCTCCTCCCCACCACCATCCCCAGGTTTTTACAGCCATTTAATGCTCCTTTGGTATAGCAGCTGCAATAATGCTGCCTGATGGTGAACAATGCCGAGGATAAAAGCTTCAGCAGACTGGTAAACCAAGAGCACATTGGCTTCACTTTCTACTTGTGCATGCTTCAGCTACAAGTAATTTGGAAGCAAGAAAACACAGGGAAAAGATACCTGCTATCCACCCGTGTTTCTGGAATAACAGAAACATACAGCCATGGGAGAGTTCTGCCATATTAATCTGATTTATGGCCACCAACTACCCAAAAGATCGTCCTATGGCCCTCAAGGAAAGTCAGTCATCTCCTGGAGAGTCAGCATCCTTCCAATGGCACTTACATAGTATCCAAGACAGATTGTATCCCAGTTCTGCATGTCTATTCCATAACAGAAAAGCCATTTCCAGATGATTTAGTGTTTTGAACTATTCATAAAGACAGTTTTAAACTCCATCCTTGGTTCCCTTGACACCCTAAAGTTTTCATCGTGACTGTGAAAGTGATGTGAACAGAATCTGAATATTTATTTTCCTTGACTGATCCATTTGTGTGTGTGTGTGTGTGTGTGTGTGTGTACGTGTGTGTGTGTTTCTGCTGAAAAACAAGGGAGGGGCTAAAAAAACATCATTTATGAAAGTTTAAGTGAACTGATATGATGTACCTATCTCACCAGTACACACGTTGTTAAACAGATTAAATTCAAATGAGTTGTACCTGACATGCATAATAATGAGCACACATTTTTATATCCCTTAGTGCTCCTGAAGATCAGGGAGTTTATACATTAATGGATTATTTTGGATACAATACTGCAGGGTCAAAAAGCTCTATCTTAAACAAAAAGCAAATAAAATAAATCAAGGTGCACCATGTAAAATGATGTATGCATTCTGTTGAATTTAATTGAATTCTAATTAAATTACTTGGAGCAAGATAAATTAGATTATTTTACAAGCACATTTCAGATAAATCTAATGAAGTTCTCAGAGTGAAAAAGGCAGAGTTGGCCTTGTTTAATGACTTGGTTGCTGATATAGTCCCTTAGAATGAATAAGAGGTCAGCCTGACCTTGGGTCATTTCTTCCTTCAGTGAGACAGATATTACATTAACTTCAGAAAGGCTGGCTAACAAGAGACTAGGTTTTAGTTTATGTTGATGGTAAAAAATGTTTTGAGGCATTTAGTTACGTGGTTTTCCTCCTATTGTTTTTTCCTCTAAGGTTTTTAATTTTTTTTTTCCTTGACATGGGAGTCTTGCTATGATGCCAGGCTGAAATGCAGTGGCATGAATATAGCTCACTGGAGCCCACAACTCCTGAGCTCAAGTGATCCTCCACCTTAGCCTCTCGAGTACCTGGGACTACAGGCATATACCACCATGCCTGGCTAATTTTTTTTAACTTTTTGTAGAGACAGGATCTTGCTGTGTCACCCAGGCTGGTCTCGCACCTCCTGCCTCAGGTGATCCTCCCACCTTGGCCTCCCAAAGCCCTGGGTATATATGTATGAGACACTGAGCCTGGCCCTCCTCCAAGATTTTGAGTATCCTGGTATCTGAATAGTTTCTATTAGGGAGGGAAACTGAGAGGGCTAAAGCAAATGCTCCCAGAAGTAATCCTTTTGTTTCTGGCATCCCATGGAAACATTATGTTAGGGATAAAGGCAGACATTACCTAGAGGAAGGACAGCACAGAACTACCAAGTTGGGGAAAGATTCCCCAAGACTACAGTAGGTTCTATAAATGATAGGGACCTAGATCCACCCCCTCATTCTACTGTGGGGAGGGGGAGTTGCAGACCTGTAAGTAGAATGGGTTGTAGGCCATTTAGGAAAGCTGTATTCTAAGGACCAGGGATCCCAGACTGTGGAGATTCCTGTGTGCAAGGGTAGCATAAAACTGGCAAACCGTCTGCGTTCCAAAGGACAGTGCAGGTTTATGCATATGGGTGGTCCAGTGCACTTTGATAAGCGTAAGACTCTGAGTCATCTGCATGGCCCTAGAAGAATGGGTGGGAATGGAAGGTGTGGGATAGGAGAGTTTGGGGTGAACTGGGAGTAGGTGAGGGGAGCCTCCTTTTCCAAATAGCCTAGAGGGTATTTCCTCTGAGTCCAGAGCCAAGAAAATTTGGTGTCAGATTCAATTTGGTTTGAGAAAATCTGTGGAACAAAAGGTCACCGTTTTTTCCACTCTTGGGAAAGTTTATTTCTATTTTGGTTTAGCCAAGGAGTTGTTCATGAGTAAATTATCTTGCTCCCTTAACAACTTCTCTTTTCCTATACTTTGGGAAATGCTTGGAATTTTATTATGGGCAAGGTTCTTAGTTCCTTTGGTTTGGAGTGGAGACAAGTAAAGTTCAAGAGGATGTGAAAGGGGCAGAAAAGAAAGATTTACAAAGCTAAAAGATACTTAAATGATGTGATAAAAGATGAACGAGGAGTAGGTTGTGGATCATGTGTAATAATATCTAGAAAAGCAGAGTTATTCACATAATGATCATTTATTTTTCTAGAAAAACAACATATAAAATCAAAGGAGAGTGGGTTAAGAACCTGTGAAAGTTATCTAGCCTAAAGGAATGGATAGTGCCTAATCTATATTTCAGTTCCATAGTCAATCCCAGGAAGGTGAGAAATGAGGTTCTTTGAAGAACAGACGTGATGGCTGCTGTGATACATATTTCATAAAATGTTTTCTTACAGAGTGTTCTCCTCTGTGCATTACCAAAGCTATCTGAGATATATTAGTGAGAGAGACGAGAGGCACTAGTTTTCTCACTAACTCTCCCTTTCATGTTTGGCACATAGACTTTGGGTTCCACTGACAATCGCAGAATGCATCTACAAGCACTTTGTCATTGATACTTATGGGCAAGTTTATTAAAAGTACATGCCTAGATATAAAGAAAGACTGCTAAGCTGCTTTGGAAGACTTTAAGACCAAAAAAGGAGGGGCAGAAGGAGATGCATTAATGATGCAGAATTAAGTCTCCAGCCTCTACTAGTATTAAACTTCCTTCAAGATACAAATAATGTGACTCAACTATGATAAAATTAGAAACTAAAAGAAATAAAAAGGCTTATTCCTAATAAAGCATACTTGTTAGCATAGAGACCAAAAAAAAAATCTCAAATAGAAACAATTAAAAGACCTGAAGGTATTTCAAAATGAGCCTATGTGAAGTGTTTCGGCACTGTAGGGACTTTATGTCTCTTCAAAGATGAGAGGTCTAGACATAGAACAGCATGCTCACTGAGTTAGTAACCATAGATTACATGAAAGACAAGGGTAGAGAGACTTCTGAATTCTTCACAAATACCCCAATGTAAATGTAGATCATTGCTACATGAGGAGGGTTGCCAAAAAATACTGCAAATTTACTGTATACCACGGCCAGCTAAAGGCAGGTAGTGGGGGCTGGAGGAATATTCCATGCTCACAGTAGGTATAATCGGAAGGGGCTGTGAGACTCTGTCTTTCATGGTGCTTGACTGACTGCATCAAACCCTAGTCAACATGATGGCAATAACTTAAGAGTTTGTGATCTTATCTGTCCCCCATCTTCTCTAAGGCCCAGTGCATAGAGTGGTAACCCAGCTGTCTTTTATAGGATCTCTGGCAGAAGAGAATATCAGGTTCCTGAACCTGATGGAAGACACCACTTCTCCAACTATGTAACACAAATGGGTCAATACCTGTTGCTATTCTCTCTCTAAAAAAATATCTGGAGGAGAACTGGGAGGGAAAGTACACTGGAGAGAATGTGAATTTTGTACAGCATACTTAGTTGTAGCAAGTGTCAGAAATCACCCAAATGTGCTGTTAAAGCTGTAACCTCCCTTCACTTTCTGGGAAGCAGAGGTCTTTAGAGTGTTCAGAAACCAGCAGGTGTTTAATCTGTGTATACAGAGACAGATGCTGAGATCCAACTGGACTGTGTAGTGAGTAGGAAGTTCAGCTGGCCTGCAGAGCAGCCAAGCCAAATGAAGGGCTGGGCAGGGCCCCATACAACAGTCAGCACAGATGGCCGGTACCCGGCCTCTAAATGCTTCCAAGAGGGGAGACTTCACCATGATTCTAGCTTCTTCTTTATTTCACATGCATCTTTTTGTTAAACAACACAAACAGTGTTTCTGCTGTAGAAATGTAATACAGAATCCAAGTAGCATGGAAGGTTCTTGAATAGTATTTTAGAGAGTGTCCTATGATTGACTAAGAGTTTATAACCCAGAGAAAAATTTTGACAGACAGAGTGATTATTAACTTTTTGGTTTGTTAGCATGTTAACAAATAAGAGATGTAATTGAAATTAGGATTATTTGAGTTTTGATGACCTTCTGGTAGACTTGTATGTCCTGAGTGTACTTGTACACTAAAGATGGGATGTAAGGCAGTATTCTTTTCAAAATGCCTAGCAGGATGCCTTGTTTCAGAAGTATAGATCATGACAAAGAGGAGGATGTTTTACTCATAAGTCCATAGAGAAGTGATGTCCTTGTTCTTGAATTCTACCTGTTTGACTTTTTCTTTCATCTACTGATTTTGCCTTTGTATAACCCCTGTTAAGAAGTAAGCTTTCCAATTGTGTTCCTCACTTTGACAAAACAGGAAGTAAACACTCAAACTTTAATTCTGGAAAGCTGGAACTTAGGAGGGGGAGGTGTAGAGGGAAGGGGAGGAAGAGGCAGCAGGCCAGACCTTGATGTTCATTCCTGCTGCTTTGTGGAGGGAAGTGACTGCAGATCTCTAAAATGGCACAAGTCATTTCTGAGCTGCTAGCTAGGTATGCACATCTTGGAGGGTTTTTCTTTCAAGTACTGTAATTTTTCTAGTCCCTGGCTCCACACCCTAAAAAAGGCTTGCCTCAAAGGGTCATACTCAGGAAGCAAAGGCAAACACAGAGTGAGCTTCCTATGTGTTGCTGACCACATCCAGTCACCCTGGTCTAGGTCTCTGCCACAAGTTCACCTTCAGATTGTATTTATTAGACTCTTGCCTATTGTGTGGTGTTATTCTGGGACTCGGCACTATTTATTGACCAGCCTTCATCAACCACCTGCTACTCTGAGCAGCTCATTTGTGGACTAACATATTTCTCCTGGCTCTTATGCCCCTGGAGTGCTGAATCAGAACTGGAAGCAGCCAACATTTCTAATTCTCTGTTTTCAACTGGACTCGACAGATGATAAAATAAGTGTTTCAAAGGCAGAGAGGAGAATTTCATAGTAAGCAATGAGATAAGCTAATGGACTATAAGATGCAGCCAAATTACTTTCCTCTCTGAAGCAAGGTGTCTTGTCCAGCAAGGCATTCTTCTCTCAGGCCTAACATCTATTGGAAGCAGTTTATCTTTGAACACAGTATCAAGGGCTTCCCCGCACAGGAGGTTTCTCCTTTTCTGATGTGCTGTTGCCTGTTTCTCTTGCTGATATATCTTTATTAACCTCAGATTTCATAAGAATTTGAACTTTCAAACATGAGTTTTGTTTCAATTTCTAGAGGAGACAGAAGGACATACACAAACATGTGACATTTATATTCAGACTGTCCTAATGGTCTGAGAGACACTTAAAGAAGGAAAGGTAGCAAGCATGAGGAAGGGACAGGTGTTGACAAGAAGGTTCTCAACGGAGAGACAGGCCAATGCTTCTAGGAAGCCGAGTACTGGATTACTCCACACTGCCATGTCATGGCAGGCACTAGGCTCCTGAGAACACCCACAGTTCCAGAGACTGTGACAAGGGAGGTCACGGCAGGTATGGTCACCTCTTGGAGTCAAGTCAACCATCAGTAAATTAAAGAACCCACTATTTTTTATATTTTTAAAAGTCTATAAGTAGCAACAGCAACAAGAAGATGATGTTTTGGATCTCTGCATTACTAGAAGGAAAAGAGAAAAAAATTCAAAACTATTTCTACTTGAGAGCTAAAAGCTGTTTCCTGTAAATTTGACTCCAAAATAAAAATCATGAGAAAATGTTCTTCCCTCTGGTAATTCTGCACACTGAAATATTTCTTTGCAGTGAAAATTGGCCTATTTTATTCTATCAATATGATTAACCTTTCTATAAACTTGTGCTACGTGGAAATTCATTTTCTTTTCTATCCAGAAATGTTGTCATTTATGTATCTAAAAACTAGTGTTAGTGGGAAGAAATGACATTTTTTTCCCAGAACCTAAAAATAGATGTGCCACTTAATTTTGAAAAAGCTTCTCAGTCAAGGCAAGTTTTCTACTCATTCACAGCCCTGGGATTACATGCATTTGCAGCTGGGCTTCATTTTTAATTCTTTTTTTTTCCTTTTCTCTCTTTTTTCTTTGCCATCAGCCAATTTCTGTCTGCAGAGCTCTGTGGACAACATCCTCCCCCTGAACCCAGGGGCAGATCACAGATTACTGATTCTAGGAAAATATTCTTTCAAGTGTCATGCAGAAACCTCTTGTTCAGATACACCATATAACTCTTGAATCTATTCTTCCCAGAGATTTAGAGCCATTCCAGTCACATCTCACATCCAGATGCAATATCCAGGGAACCATATCGAGCCAACTGTCAACCCCCTTCCTTTCTCTACTGGAAGGACTGCCTTTCCCATATCCATGCCTTCCTCTGGAAGTAGCATGGGCTCCTGTGTTGTCTTGACCACTCAAAAAAGTCCCGACTACTATGTTGATACCAAGGAGATAGCAAGGTAATACGCCAACCCTTCTGCATTTCAGCAAAGTGAGTAGGACAAGATTAAATAGAAGGAATGACTGTAACAGTAGAACTTGACAAATTAGTGAACTATATAGTTGAGAATAGAATCTTCCAGATACTATTCAAATCATTCCCTATGGGAGAATATCTTGGGGCATCTAAGAATATGTGCCACAAATTGAAAGGGAATAAAATGTCTCTACTCAATCATCTTTACTGAGAGAAATAAGCTCTTATACAGTGACAATAACAATAATAATAACTAACATTTATTAAGCATTTACTATGTACCATGCACTCTAAAGGCTTTACATGGAATAATCCTACAGCAACCTCAGAAAGTAGATATTTTTATTGTCTCCATTTTACGGATGAGGATACTGAGGCACAGAGTAGTTTAGCAACTTGCCCAAGATCATGTAGTCAGCAAGTGGCAAAAAAAAAAAAAAAAAAAGTAATCCAAACTTGTTCTAATTCCAGCACTTGAGTTCTTAACGAGAAATCACACAGCAACACACAGCTACAAACACACATACCATCTAAAGGCACACAAGCATGCCAAACATGCATTGCACTGCTTTACTCAAATCACTACTTGTAGTTTACTTCATTTCCCTTTATATATTTTGCCCTCACTAAGTCTCCACTGTTAGAGTTTACATCGCTCTGATCCAAAGGGCTATGAAATGATGTGAGATGCAATCCATTCTCAAAGAACTCTAATTATCTGCTTCGGTTTCTTGAAACAACAGCGTCTTAAGAGTAGGGATTGTTCCTTGGATTATTTACTAAATCTGTATATCCATTTTTTGAAGTCCTTACAAAAAAGTAGTAAAAAAGATAAATCATACACCTGACACTTTGGGAGTTTACAGGATTTTCTTAACAAAAGCCTTAAATATATTATGTGGTATTACTTATTTCCAGAAAAAGATGTTTAACAAATAAAAGATCACTGATCTTAGCTTAAAGACAAAATGATTCATCAGTAAGGTGATATATATTACTTATATCAATATATACTTATGTATTTTTACATGTATATGTGTGAATAATATAATATAATGAAGTAAATTCACCTTTCTTTGAATGCCAGAATGCAATATTTACAGTTACTATATTAGAAAATGCAAGCTTTCATGAATTTATACTCATGAAAGCAGAAAAAGTGAGAGCATCTATTTTTAAATAGTGGGAGCAATACTTGTATCTTCCTGTATTGCTGATGGCAGAGCAAACTGAGAAACAATAATATTCATATTCTTTGACACTCTCAGTAATCTATCTGATAACTTACCATAAGGAAGTCATCCAAAAGATGGAAAGCTAGACTTGCATCACAATTATTATTCATAATATAAATACTGAAAGTGACCTAAACGTTATCATAACTTAATGGCTCATTAAGTTGTACTGCATCAACTTGATTGAATAGTAGGCAACAATTTCCTATCATTGCCAGACTGTAGAGGTATAAAAATGCTTAAAATGTAATGCTGAGCAAAGAACTCCTTAATAAAAATTGTTTCTGTGCTTTGACTACAACTGCATAACAGTATTTTATGAATATTAACAGATTTATTTGTTTTATGCTTTCTTTGTATGTTACAACTTTGATGAATTGATTTAAAAATCTTACTTTTGAATAGATCTTCCTCTCTTAAATTAATCATGGAGTAACTTGAAATTGCAGGAAAACATATAATGAATTAAAAAAACTTGTGTGTGTTTGGAGAAAGTGTACTGTTGGACTAGCCAGCATATATGCTGACTATGCCCAACCTTCTACTTTAACCAAACAGTGACATTTCATATTCGTGGTATGAGGCCAACACTTGCTATTTTGCCATGTCAGAAATTTTATGAAGATTAATTAGAAGATTGTAAAGTATTCTGAAGCAACTGCATGAAAAATTTCTACTTATAGAAAACATAAAATATTTATAAAATCTTTACATCATTTACCACTTCCTTTATTGGCTTTAGTTCTGTTACTTTTATTTAAATGATTTATGTTCTCTGAGCACTTTATTGCAATCCAGCTCAAATCCTGTCTGACTGGTAAGACAGCGTAAAAAGGTACATAATAATAGTGTTTCATGCATAAGTAGTGGCAGTTCTCTGAATATAAAATTGCAGATAAAATTGGAAAAAAAAATACCCTAAGAGATAAGTGTTTCTGCATTTCTGAACATTTGGCATGTGTAATGTGATTGGCTAAGTATTATGCCTTTGGTGAATTCTACCCAAAAAACTACTAGCAACTTTTCTTAAATTACAAATTCCTCAGAAAGACACTATATTTTTTTCAGAAAACCAGTTTTTTTCACTTGTTTCGGAGGAAGAAACTATCTTCACTTTGGCAGATGAAGAAACTGAAGCACATACCTCTTAAGAAGCCTGTCTAGCCTACTACTAATAATAGCTAAAATGTATTGAAATCATGTCATGTGACAGGCATATACATAGCATTTTACAGGTACTAAGTCATCTCATCTTCACAACAACCACTGATGAAGGTACTTTTACTATTTCCATGTTATAGTTGTAGAAACAGCTCAAGAGAAGTTAATACTTTGCCCAAGTCTTCAAACGAGGTAGACAAATATCTCAAATATTGCTCAAATAACGTAATACTAAACATGTTTTAGAATTGTAAAGTGTTTTGGAAATATTATATAGTTTAGAAGCCATAATCTCAAGGGATGGAGTGTTTGGAAGACTGATGGTGATACATCTGAGACCACAGGCAACCTTACAAAGAGAAAAACGAATGACACTTACCCAGTGTTCTCATATTCATTTAAGAAATTCCTAAAATACCATATGGCTTTTACAGTTATTAAACTCTGTCTCAGAAGGCACAGTATAGGATCTATGTTTAACCATATCATATGTAAATAAACTTTTAAATATGTAAATGTTGTTCCTGTGGTGTCATTTACTTGGTATTCATATTTATTAACAAAAATTAAGGCCGTGTCTTCCATTTCATATCCGTGATTTTTCCCTCTCTCCCACAGCACAGGTCCAATCTATTTGCAGCAAGTCCTGTTGATTCGATTTCCAAAATATCTCTCAAATCTACCCCTTATGCCTGCAACCACCACTGATACCCTCGTCCCAGCCACCATCACCTCTCTAGATCTAGATTCTTGTGACTGCTCCCCTCTCTAGATCTAGATTCTTGTGACTGCGCCTTGTCTCCTCACTCCCATCAGAGTCCCCCTTCAATCTGTTCTTTATTATGCAGCTAAAGGAATTCCCAGGAAATGCAAATCACCCCAAGTAACTCCTTGGCTTAGAAGCCCTTGACACTGGAGCTTCCTCCTCCTTTTTTACTTATCTCCAGCCACTCTGGCTCCTGGATAGTGCTTTCTGCACCTGGATCTTTATGCCTGCTTCTTCCTATTCCTACTACCTGGAATGTTCACTCACTCTGTTCTCTTATACTACCCTCCTTAGAGAAGCCACTTCTCATCTCCCCACCTGAGACCCTATTACCATTATTCTCTAATATTGCTCTCACTGATTTTCTCTAAGGCTCCAATCACAATCCATAATTATTTGATTTATTCATTTGCTTACTTATTTACCATGTGTTTTCTCAACTAGACACTTGGTTTCTTGAGGATGGGGCTCAGGCATCTCTTGTGCATTGCTGTATCTTGCCTGCCAAGGACCTTGCCTCTCACATAGGAGATACTCAATAAATATTCTATGAATGGATCAATAACAATGTAGTGAAATATTAGAAAGGGAGTAACAAATGTGTTGAGTAGATATTGCTTAATCACGTATTTTCATGAAATATCCAACATTAAAACACTGAGCTTCAAAGATAACAATTTTAAAGTAGCCTAGTGCAGCACTCATTACATGGCAGCTTATTTTCTAAATGTTTGACCTGAATTAACTCATCTAATCCTAACAAAAGCCTCTAGAGCGCCCTGTTTGTATCTTTCCTTTACTGATGAGACAATAAGCCCAGGAAAGTCAGCAGTCTCTTGTTAGTGAGAGGAGTGCTGGGGCTGTCATCTTTGAAAGCTTAACTACTGACTATTCTGCTTCTCAATGTAAAACTCCAAATGTATATGTTCTGAAATTATTTTTGAAAAAATGTTCTAAACTAGTATCACTTCTAACTCAGTTAGCATTTCCATGGCCAAATGCTAGCAGAAATGTCTATTGCCCTAGGAATAAAGCCAAACAAACTAAAAAAAAAAGAACGATTATCCACGGGCAGTAGCCCAAGAGCTGCTCCAGGCCACTGAAACCTGCTTGCTCTCCTCCATCCCTGATCTGGCCAGTTAAGAGTAGATGGAATGGTATCAATGAGGGCACGTATTAAATATGCCTTTTCTCCAACATCTCATCAAATCGCAGATGTCATCTGGCTTGGCTTGCTAGATCTCTGGTGCACTGGCAAACTCCTATCTTATAAACATGTTAAGAGAGAACCAGCTTGGGGGTCTTGTGATAAGGCTGCCCACCCACTGGGAATCTGGGAGAGTTGTCTTATTTTATGAATACTAACAGAAGCAGAAGGGAGAAACTCTGGAGAAACAAGGCTATGAGACTTAACTTATACTACTCAAGGAAGCCAAAAATACTCAGTATATGTTCACAAATAAACAGGGCTAGTTAGAGCCTAGTTCTTGCTCTTCCCAAAACTTTTTCAATGGCAAAATTTGTTCATTTTCACCTTTCAGAAAAATTCTAATAAATAACTACATATCACATGTCAACATACATCTACAGTAACTATGTGAGCCCCCCAAAATACCATAAATGAATAAAAACCAACTGCTCACAATTTTATCTATGTAACTGGTATCTTTTCCCAAACAATTGTGTGGTTAAAATAGCACAGAGGGAAAAGTGATGCATTACTACTATAACAGTAGATTTTAGCTAGTACAGTAGTTTTAAATCAGTAGTCTAAAAGCAAAACCTGAATGCTTAATTCTGAAAATATCATTTTCTTCTTGTTTTCTCTAAATAAATGGGTTCTTGATTTTTCTCTTATATATGAACAAGATTTTTCTCTTATATTTTTCTCTTATATAAAACAAACTCACACTACAAGCATGAGTATATTTTAAGTCATATGAGTTTGTGCAAGTAGTTTCTTATGCCGTCAAGACTCTGGAATGTGGGAGTAAATATTAGAAGGCGAGCTGCAGGATATCCTTCTAGCATTTCTTTTGTCCATGGTTCCTGGGTGATTGAGTTTTGTTTCATTATAATTTACTATTCATTCATCTTGCCATCATCTATTTTGCACACTGTGAAGAAAATATTGAGTCATAGAAACATACAGGTCAGGAGTCATAAAGAATGGCATTTAAAATTGTAACTTTAGGTTGTTTTTATATTTAGGTTCTTAGCAATACTGTGAGAATATATGGAATTTTCTGAAGTGTTCCGGAGATGAAATTTGAGCATAAGCACTTGAGTCTTACCCAAAAGGAGAAGGAAAAAAGGTGTGGAAATCAGCATTTGTGACTCTCATCAGGTTTAGAATCTTCAAATGGTCATGGCAGGTTACCTTGGGACATCACCCAATGCAGGTCTAGTCAGCTTGGGCTGGCCCAGTAACAAAACAAGAGCCTGTCACCTCAGTCAGATGGAAGACAGCAGAGGTCTTGGGTCCTTTTCTTGTTTCCAGTGTGGGTATTTGTTGTTAATATTTTGTTTCTCTCCTTTCTAAACAGAGATCAGAATATAAGGTTCCAATACATAGAGGGCTCTTGGCCTCCAAGACCGAAGAGCACAATTTAGAGAAAGAAAATTATTACCCTAGCACTTCCATGATTTTATCTTTTAAACCAAGCCAATCAGATTTAAGGGTCTTTGCCTTTGAGCCCAAAAGGTAATTATATACTAATTTAAGATCATGAGATTCTGAGAGTTTGAATGACCTAAAGAGACATATAGTCCAACATTTTCATTTTAGAGTTGAGAAAAATAACATTCAGAGAAGTTACATGAATAATCCAAGGTTATAACCTGCTAGTGGCAAAGCTAATAGTGGAGGCAGATCCCCTAATTCCTAGTTCAAATATCATCTCTCAGTTTCCCAGAGTTCTTCATCTTTGAGAAAACAGGAAATACCCTAAGATTATGAGTCTCTCAAGAGACAAATTTTCAAAAGAGAAAGGGCAGCTTTCTTCAGGTCTTGATTTGGATTTCCGCTGAAGATGCATTTGGAAGCCAATTTGCTGTGTATAGGATTGACCATTTTACTGACCTTGCCACCTCCCAAAGACAGTGGCAGGCTGAGCCAACACTGCTTACCCTGAGCTCACTAACAGATCCCTAAAGGTCCTCCTACAAGGAGTTCTATAGTTCACCTAAAAGCAAGTGCCTCTAGAATTCTTATTTTGACTCAGAGTTTCCAGATACTCTCACCAAGGGACTACAGTGGACATTCAGTTTAAGCAAGTTGTTCCAGAGAATGATGCAAGGTTTTGACAAGAGATAGGAGCTCATTGTGGGATACAGGGTATTAATTCAGAAGTGTTTACCATTTTAAGACTAGTAATCTGTCATTCTTTTTAGGGAAAATCAAATGTTGCAGAGATGCATCATGTCCAAAATTGGCATTTTCCAAAGCACTCGCATGTAGAAGAGCAAGGCAAAGAAAGAAGTCACCTCTTTAAAGTGCACATGGGCGATTTCTTTTCTTGCCATTTATTAAATATTTTGTCTGTGTAGAATCCATCTCCATGGTAACTGTAAAAAAACTATCATTTATGATTGAAATTCTAAGAGTGGTCTTTTAACACCTATCAAATGTATTACCTTGAATGATCAATTCTACTCAACAATAGTTAAGTGCTGGAGTTAAAGCAAAGTATAAGCTTTGGGCTGAATTCGCCTGTTAATTTAGGCAAAAGTGAGACTGTTTTCCTTTAAATCTTCTGGGTGATTGCCTTCACCTTCCACTTTAATTGAACCTGGAGACATAGCCAGAGAAGTGTTTCTCCCAGGGTTTTATCTCTAGTTTATAGATAGGTATTTATTATACAACATAAATGGAACATAATACAAGCTAACAAAAAAGGGCTTTTGAGAATAAATACTATTCAAACTACCAACTACCCAGCACTTTCACTGAAAGTAAAACCCGATCTTTTTTTTTTTTCCCAGCTATTAGATGAGTTGGCTGCTGCCAGCAAGCTGTCTAATTTCTTCTTTCCTATTGCCATCTCTGTTTCTATTTATCTTCCTGCTTTTAGCCCATAGCCTTGGACTCCTACTAGTTGACAAATGTTCCAAAATTTTCAATACTCTTCCCTGTGCCTTATTCATCACTGGGCCTCTATTAGGCATCGGGTATTTTATTTTAAAGCCAGCTCTTAATTACTTGGATGCCAATTAGCCAGGGTCTGGAATTAACCAGACTCTGCTTTTTCTCCTTTTCTTTGTGGCTGCCTGCCTTTTGGCCACAGCACAGCTTGTTAGTTCCTTCATGAGGGAATAAAGGGCAGAGTTGAGGTAGAGATAAAAGCCCAGGGACTGAAATAAGTCCATTTTGTTGTTTGCTGGAAACTCTGGTTAAAAGTTTGGCAAGGTAGTATACAATTAAAGTAAACTTTCTTTATCATGCATATCTCATCTTCTAAGCCTTTCCAGATTTCCATTGCTGGGGTTAAATTGGAAACTGGCAGAATTGCACTTGGTACCTTATACTGTGGCAGGAAAAATAAAGTTCCTCTGACTTGGCAAAAACTTGTTTAAGGAGCAGCTTTGCTTGGTACTGAATTCTTTCATTTCGGCAAGCACAGGGCACTCGGCCATTGGAAATCAAGCCTACCATGCTGTCACAGGTTCGCCATGGCTGAGCTACAGTGCTACTGGCTAACAATAGAGTTTATGTTTTTGTTGAATTTTCATGTTTTTTTTTTTCCTGAGTGAAAAAAAAAATAAGGAGAAAAAAAATGAGGGAATTGGGAGTAAAGATGTTCTTATATTGGACATGCAAAAATGTCATGCTAAATTCTTCAATTATAATAAGTCAGTATATCATTATTTTGCATCAGTTAAGATACAAAATTATCACTGGGCCCTTAATTGCACTCTAAAAATAAAACTAGAGTTCATTTTTATCAGCTTCCTATTTTCTAAGAGTAATTTTAAATTAAAAAAAAATATGACTTTGAAATGGGAAATCTTTCCCTCATAGGATTTGATGGCAACATTGATTTCTGAAAGACTAGGACAGCTATTCAAATGGAGGGAGTGTGAGGAATTTATTCTGAAATCTCCAACTGAACTGTCATTAAATCATCTAATAATTTGTATTTTATTGGTATGTAAATATCGTCACTGTATGTTCCCTCATATCTATCACTGTGTGTAGTCAATGTCTCTGAGAGTCTTCCTCTCAACTGAGCAAAAGACAAAGAACTTGGGAGACCACATAAAAGATAAATTTAGATGGAAAGAGCAATATGATTCCCTTGAGGGGGATGGTTAAGCATCACAATGCATTTCTAGGGAATGGCAGGGATATCTTTGGAGATAAAAATTTACATTAAATGTGACATAAATGTGATTTTGCATGAGAGGTTGGTTAGTTGAAATGATCCTTAAGGAATTTCACTAAGAAGGTATTTGTACAGTGGAAAAGAGTATTGTCAGATAGCACTGGGTTCACATCTTTGCTCTGCAGTTTACTAGGGGTGTGACTCTGAGCAACACACATAATCTCCATGGACTTCAATTTTCTCAAGTATAAAATGACAATTATAACTTTCAGTGGTTCTATGAAGATTAGATTATATCTGTATAAAAAGCCCTTAAGATGGTGTCTAGGTTACAATGTATTTTCAGAGGTTAATAGTTATTTAATACTTAAAGTCCCTTTGAACTTTCTAAAAATAGAGTAGTACCACAGATTCTAACTTGTACCTGAATAGCTCCTCTGAGCATCTAATAAAATAAGCAGTGAGCATCATCAAGCTACTGCTTGCCATGGTGAATCAGACGATCAATAAAAGAAACAGATACAAAGTCAATTTTACCTATTCTTTGGCCTTTTGATAGCTCTTAACTCTAAGCCTCTTTTCATTGTTACAATTTTAATCTATTTTTAACTGGCATCCTATCTCCTATCTTCTTTTAAAAAGATTTGAGTTTACTTGAAATAATATATTATATATATATATATATATATATATATATATATATACATATATATATTTCTGATAGGACTGCTAAAATCTTCAACTAAAAAGAGTTTAAAGGACAGTAGCAGGAGGAGAAAAAACGATGATCATGCTGGGAATTAGAGATAATCATTTAACTACTTCAATTTAGGCTTTAGTTCTACATTGAGAGTCCTGGCAGCCAAGGCAAAAGGGTTCTTTTCATTATTAAATTATTTAGTAATCTCAGTGGATTAATTTCTGCTTGTGTTGTTTCAGTGTGGAATCTTTCAAGGGGTTACGTACATTTCCTGGGGTTTCAATTCACCCATCACCCTCAATCATCATTTTTTTGTCCATTTAGGTCTTTACTTTTAATGTATAATAAATTTATGATTTGTCTATTATTTTGAATTATCTTGAGAAAAGGTGGAAATTATATGTAATCAGAAAACTCATGTTCACAGAGACTAAACTGTGTGAAAAAAGGATTGATAAGTTGTAGGGGCTAACATGACCAAATCTTTCTGTCCTAAGTTTACATATACAGCTATTAAGGGAATTCCCTATCTTTGAGGGGATTTTAAGCATCAGTCTGCATCTGTATGCATGCATCGACATGTATTTCTAAAAATAACATACGTTCTCATCTACTCTTAGAATGAATTAAATGCGATTCTCTGTGATGACAGGGCAGTTAGTTGATGTGGCCCTTAAGGACCTGGTATTTGTACAAAAGAGGGTGGGTGGATCTTCAGGAATTATCCAGATAGCTCAGACTGCATTAGCCTGGTCTCAGCTAACTCTCTTTGCAGTATTGTTGCTTGTTACCTACCAGACATAAAGGATTAAAAAAAAAAGTTTTGCTCTGAATATAATTATTTGGGCTTTGGGAATTTCCATGTAGTTCCCCAAATTGTACCCACTGTCTACTCCAGGCCAGGCACTGTACACGGTGGGAAACCATCTGTGTGTTTATATGGGTAGTCAAATCAGCCCAGCATAAATAAAAAGATGCTCTTGAATTGGGGGCTTATACGACTCAACCTGAGTCTAGAGGCTGGAGTGGTCTTTGTTTGAACTATGGTCACAAGTTGCTATTTTCATGCCATCTGCCTCTTCTGGCTTCTGTGTCAAAGATTATCCTTTTTGATATGTGACCTTATTATTTTCACAAAGATTTTCATCATGTTTGATTTCCCAACTTATTTTATCTCTTGTCTCATCATCTGTGTATACTCAGTTTATTAAGCTATGTAAGTACAAAATGTGTTATTTATGTAATTTGAATTAAATGCCTACAAAAGAGAAGCCACAGTGGCCATGATATCTCTCAGAAATTGTGAGCCTACAAAAATTAGCTGGGCATGGTGCCAGGCACCTGTAATCCCAGCTACTCAGGAGGCTGAGGCAGTAGAATCACTTGAACACGGGAGGCAGAGTTTGCAATGACCCAAGATTGCACCATTGCACTCCAGCCTGAGTGATAAGAGCAAAACTCCATAAAAAAAAAAAAAAAAAAAAGAGTGCCTATTATTTCATCATGTAAAAATAGGCATAATATGTTTCCTAAACATTTTCTGTAAACTGCCAAGATTGACATGTTGAGTGATTCACATGGGTGCATCAAAATGTACACAATGGTGCTGCATGTGAAAATGACTTTTTGGTACAAAATTTTCACGTTCTAGACAGCATTACTGTAGACTAGACAATAATATGTAAATCTTTTTAGCTATCTAAAATAAGAAAACATTGTTACAGTTGAATTACTTTACATCATCTGCTATATAAGCATCCTATTCTACATTTTAAAAAAGCAGAAAACTTACGCTCCATTGTTTTCCCTCAAACACAAGAAAGAATGACCACTGAGCACTGCTTACCTTACTTTAAGTCATTGTGTGTTTTGAGATCTATACTTGCATAGTTTTGTTAACATCCCTTAGTCCAGCCTAAGTTTAATAACACCTTACGCTAATTTGGAAGAACTTCTGTTTTAAAAAAATGATTATCTTTTTAGTTCAAGAAGAATCCATGTCTCAACTCTGTAGAAAAAAAAAATGCAAACAAACAAAAAACCTACAGCATCTCCATCCCTAGAAGGTGTCATTTTCATCTCAGGGTTTTACATTTATATCTTGTTATGGGTTTCAATAAATCAGTGGTGCATGTGTGCACAGCAGTATGCTATTCAGCTGTACTGGGAAAGAGGCTCCTTAGTTCCCAGCCCTGTCCCTTCCTGAAATGAGTTCTGCTGTTTACCCAATAAATTTGTTCCTTTAACCACATATGAAAGTGTTCATGAAAACTCGGAGACTCTTGGATTCTTTTAAAAATCTGTTTCAATGACAACTTGATTTAAAAAAGGACAGAAGATTTGAACCCACATCTCACAAGATATATAAACGGGCATGAAGCATATGAAAAGATGCTCTGTATCACTAATCATCAGAGAGTTGCAAATTAAAACCACAATGAGAACAGAAATAGACTTGCAGCAACTGCATTCCGAAAACATAAATAGAAGGAAAAGAAATGACATATTTCCTGGGAGCAATCTTCTGAAATTATCAGGGATGATTTTTCTTGGTAACAAGGGTCAATAATTTGGAGCCAAGTTTATCACTCTGATAAATAGAATGAGTTGACACAAGGGTTCAGGGTAAAATTTTTAAAATTAAAGTATTATTCACACACAATAAATTTAGCAGGGTTAAGTGTATCCCTACTAGAATGGCTAAAGTTATAAAGACTGATGACACTGATTGTTAACAAGGATTCAGAGCAACTGGAGTTCTCGTATGTTGCAGGTGGAAATGCAAGATGGTATGGACACTTTGCAAAACTTTATAAAATTACACACACATTTCCTAAGTGAGCCAGAAATTTCCAGGACTAGATGATTACTAAATAAAAATGAAAACATATGTCCACACAAAATTGTATATGTTAATGTTCATAGAAGCATTATTCATAATAGCCAAAAACTGCAAGGAACTTGAATCTCCTCAGCAGGTGAAAAGATAAGCAAATTGTGCTACATTCATATCATGGAACACTACTCAGCAATAAAAAGGTATGAAATAGTAATGCATACAACAACATGGATGAATCACAAAAATATGCTAAGTGAAAGAAGTCAAACTCCAAAGAGAATGCACTGTGTTTGACTTCATTTATATAAAATTCTAGAAAAGGTCAAACAATAGTAGTGACAGATGCAAATCTTGGGCTACCTCAGTCTGGGCACCTGAAGTGATTTACTGCAAAGTGGCTTGAGGAATCTTTTTAGGGTGATGAAAATATTCCATATCTGGGTTTTGGTGGTGGTTGCATGATTGTATATAATTACTCAAATTCATTAAACCATACATTTGACATTGATAAATTTATTGTATGTGAATAATACTCTAATTTTAAAAATTTTACCTTGGACTATTGTGTCAACTCATTCTATTTATTACAGAGTGATAAACTTGGCTCCAAATTATTAACCTTGTTACCAAGAAAAATCAACTCTGATAATTTTAGAAGATTGCTCCCAGGAAACATGCCATTTCTTTTCCTTCTATTTATGTTTTCAGAATGCAGTTGCTGCAAGTGTCTATTTCTGTTATTTTTCCTCTCTCTCTATTTGTTCTATGCCATAAGCAATAAGCACATTGTCATTGGAGAAGTAAGCTGCTCTGCAATATTGAGCATCCCTTCACTTAGGAAAATGTAGTAGGAATTCTTTGTAAGACTCTTTGAAAATGCTTGTACTGATAAAGCTGGTAATATTTAGAATCCAATATATGCAAATACGTTACTGGTACAATTAGGTATAAATCACTAAACGCTCACTCAACTGCTGCAGGTCTCAGGATGACCTTCTCATTTTGGTAAAGAAGAATGAGGCCTACATAACGCCTCAGATGGCAGGATGAAAGTCATTTGTTCAAGTTAAAGGGTTTGTATATGTACAAAAATAAATCCTCTCAAATCTACAACCATATGAAATTAGAATGTGCTGCCTGGTTCACCTCCCTGCACTAGAGATAATGAAGCCAAGGGTTGGATACACATTAGTGCAAATGTCACAGATGTTATCTCAGCATTGGCTAGAAGAGTGACGCTGCTTGATCTCCAAGGTCTCACTCAATACTGAGATTCCATTATTCGATTAAGTTATTAATGGTCTCCTATCTGCAGTTTCAGCAAAGTCATGGATCAAAATTTAGACTGCACAGGGAATGAACTAGTGGTCACAGACTGCTTGTTCCAGCAAGTTTGAGAAGTTGGCCACAAAGGAAAAAAATAAAATAAGAATGTAGTGATGAGCATCACAAGGTATCAACAGGCCCTAATGGAACTCCTCTCCACCTTTCTTTAAGAACATGGATTTTGAAGACAACAGCAAGAAAGCAAGCTGAAAAGGGAAAACTAAAGTGACAGAGAGAAAGGAAATGAGAGGATATTGTGTAGGCTCCCAGACATTGTATTTAATCAAGACACATTTAATGTTCACAGAAGATGGACTTTATTCCTATGAATTCCCTCAAGATTTTTATTCACTGCAAAGTTGCAAAATATTGACCACACTTGCATTTATTCTTTAATCCAATGATCGTCAAATTAGTCTATGTGTACCCATGGAAACTTTGCGAAGGTTTGCAAGCATGGTCAGTTTGAAGGCAATCTATTTCTCTGTCATCTGCTTCTCTAGGCTCGCTTTCCTAAACAGATCTGCCTGATAACTTACAGTGGAGTAACATGCCAGCTCTCTTTTCTCACCTCTCTTTCACAATCCCCATTCTCCCTCTTTATAAAGTGGCATGCCTCTTACCCATACTATCTCTCCCTATTGTGGGCAGGGAGCCTGGCAGGTAGAGTACTTGGGGGCACTACACAAAAGGACAGCTTGAGGTACTTCTTTTATCAAGGCACCAAGTTTGTCTCTCATATCTGAAGTCTGTCTTACATATATGAATTATTTCAAGGAGGAAGTAAACATTTCCATGAACTTACAACAGATATATATTAAATCTTCAAATAAACTAAGAAATGCATATTGAGGGGAAGTTGATATTTTATATTTTCTTTTCAGGAGAACTATATTAACTTTTTAACATTAACACTTTTCCTAACTTTAGACAAATGTTTATTGGATATGATAAATTCATAATCATTTTTTTCACTTGAGTGCTCTTCTGTAATTTTGTCAACAGATGCTCTACTCATGTATTCACTCTCACATAAGGCCTCAGATGGCAGAATGAGGGTCATTTGTTCAAGTTTCATATTAAGCTACCAGAGTTATGTGGCACCTGGGTAAAATGCAAGAAGAAAATTTAAGAGGTAAGATTAAGAACTAACTGAACTGCATATATAGAGCTGCATAAGTCTCAGGTTCAAAGGGATACCTGGTGTGACACTAAGAACACACCCTGCTGGCCGGTTTCAGAATCATTCTTCTTGGGGGCACTTTGACAAGCTCATTGAAGAGGAATTATATAGACACTGAGAAATTTTACAGACACTGAGACTTAATATTAGGTGGGAACCCCCCCCACCAAAAAAGACAATTGATGTTAAATGTTATGTGCACAGGGAATGAGCTAGTGGTTATAGACTGTAAAATACTAGAAAACATGTATTTTTATTCTAGAATAAATTGAATAAAGTGTTATCATTAAAACCACCACTCTGTCCTTGATTCCTCCATCACCTCACCTTTCTCCTTGCTGGTATTGTTATTTCCCTTCTACTTCAATGTGTTAACCAACATGTGCTCAGTGCACACCTGCCATATGGTCAGTACATCTTCTGTCACCGCAGAAGGTGATGGTTAGCTTTGATGCACCAAGCATGAATCATTCTTCCTGGGGGCACTTTGGCAAGCTCATTAAAGAGGAATTATGGATAAAGTTGTACCTGAGACACTCTGGTGGACCAGCCATGAGGTTTGAAACAAAGTTGTGTCTCTGTATACAATAGAGATCCACCTTGATGGTGATGCCTAAGGTCAAGGCTAGCCTTCTTCATTGCACATACGCTATTATCCTATTTTACAGAAACAGTGATATCCTAGAAGCTGCTTCTCTGAACAGTCATTTCATCCTTTCAGTGGTTAAAACCTTAATTCCCACAGTGTGTTGCAATTATATATAAATGCACTTCAAGTTACAAGCCATTGCTTGCTTAGAAGACATCAGTAAAGCACGTGCCAGAAAAAGTAGCACATTGTATATACTATTAGTTTCTGTTTTATATCAATGCAGAACCATGCTGGCAATAAAACAAGCTGATTGATGCTCAGCATTATCTGAGGCAAGAGTTTGGAGAGTTCCTAAAAGATAATTTTGAGTTTAAAAGTCAATGAATCTGAGAACAACAGTCTGGATACCAAATTAGAATTATCCAAAACAAACAGCTTATATGCCAAGTGGCTTCTACATATCTCCAGTATTAGATTTGCATGGATATTAAATTCAGCAATGTATGTGTCTCTAAATCACTCTAATTTTTTTAAACTATTTGCTTACATTTGATGAAGATACCAGGTATTTAAAATTAACTGTCTCCCCACATTGCCCATGAATCCAACCAAAATAAAAGGATGGCCTCTTTCCAAACGTACATCTCATGAGATGTGGAATGAAAGTTAAAAGCTGTAGGAGAAAGACTAACTGGTTAATATAGGAGAAGGAATGAGAGTTTGAGCCACTAGATTAAGAATGAGGAGGTTAAATAGCTTTGATGTGAAGCTGAAGAACATAGTACAGTCAATGCCAAATATAAGATATCAAAAGAAAATAAAAGGAGTAATTCACTTGGGAGTTGACATAGTCCAAGAACATGAACCCATGCATAAAATGAAAATGAAACATTATTGTGATGATAATTTAGTCTTTAAACAGAGAAAAAGTAAGGTGTACTGGTTAAGTGTTTGGGCTCTGGAGTCCAACACAGCCTAGTTCAAGCCCCATTTCTGCCATTTAAACTAGCAAGGTTGGCTGAGTTTTGCAGCTTCTCTGAGGTACAATGGGGTAAGATTAGCATATACCTCTTGTGAAAACTAAATGATACAATGCATATAGAAGGGCTTGATTTGAGTTAGTTAGTAGTAGTATTTTTACTCCATTATTTGCAGT
The DNA here is from genome assembly GCF_048565385.1 of Saimiri boliviensis. Classification (NCBI taxonomy): domain Eukaryota; kingdom Metazoa; phylum Chordata; class Mammalia; order Primates; family Cebidae; genus Saimiri; species Saimiri boliviensis. The sequence continues at coordinate 51,449,074 of NC_133452.1, forward strand.
ATAATGTATGTATCACACTATACTGTATAGAAACCAAACAAGTCATTGAACATTGCAGATATTTCATTTAATAGATGACACTGGCACTGCAAATATATTAAGAGCTTCAACATAGAAGAGAAGACAGACAGTACCCTTTGGTTGTTTGAGATGGAGTCTTGCTCTGTCACCAGGCTGGAGCACAGTGTTGTTATCTTGGCTCACTGCAACCTCTGCCTCCCGGGTTCAAGTAATTCTCCTGCCTTAGTCCCCTGAATAACAGGGGCTAGGCACGGACCACCACACCCAGCTAATTTTTATATTTTTAGAACAGACAGGGTTTCACCATGTTGGCCAGGATGGTCTCAATTTCTTGACCTCGTGATATGCCTGCCTCGGCCTCCCAAAGTGCTAGGATTACAGGCGTGAGCCACTGCTTCCAGCTGACAATACATATTTTTAAATAAGCAAAATAGCACATTATTAAATAATGCTGGGCAACTAATTTTTAATTCTGGGCTCTAACAAGTGAAGAATTTGAGGAGAAATGTCAGAAACAGCTAATATTTGAAAACAGAATCCAGGAAGAAAAGTTAAAGAAACTGAAATTATAGCTACAAAGGATAATATTGAGAGTTTACTATAATTTTCTTACCTGTAAAGTCAGCTTTGCCTGGCATTAATATAGTTACACCAGCTTTCTTTTGATTAGTGTTAGGATAGTATATCTTTCTCCATTTCCTTACTTAAAAATAAAAAACTTCATATCTAGAATAGTTTTAGGTTCACCGCAAAAGTAGGTAGGAAGTACAGAAATATCCCAATCAACCCCAGCTCCCACATATCCATAGCCCCTCCTGTTATCAACATTCACCACCAGAGTGGTACATTTATTATAGCCTGTGAACCTACACTGACATATCATTATTGCCGAAAGTTGGCCAGGTGAAGTCTCACACTTGTAACCCCAGCACTTTGGGAGGCTGAGGCAGGAGGATCACTTAAGATCAGGACTTTAAGACCAGTCTGAGCAACACAGCAAGACATTATCTCAATACAAATTTTAAAAATTAGCCCAGTGTGGTGGCACACACTTGCAGCCCCAGCTATTTGAGAGGCTAAGGTAGACCATTTGAACCCAGGAGTTCAAGGCAGCAGTGAGTTATGTTCATGCCATTACACTCCAGCCTGAGTGACAGAGCAAGACCTTGACTCTAAAAATAAATAAACATACACATTAAATGTCATCCAAAGTCCATATTTTACATTAGGATTCACTCTTGGTGTTGTATAATCTATGGCATCCCTTTACTTTTAAATTATCTGTTTGTAAAATTAAAGTAGGTTTCTTGTGGACAATATATAACAGGCCTAGTTATTTAATTCATTTTGACAGCCTCCATCTTTTAATTGGTATATTTAGACTATTCACATATAAAGGAATTATTGAAGTAGCTGGATTGATATTGATCACATTTGTAACTGTTTTCTATTTGTTGAGTTTGTTGGTTCTTTTTTTGTTGTCTTCCACTCTTTTTCTGGCTTTTTCAATTTTAATTAAGCATTTTACATGATTCTATTTCCTCTCCTCTTTTAGCATGTAAATTATATTTCTTTAAAACATTTTAGGCTAGGCGCGGTGGCTCACGCCTGTAATCCCAGCACTTTGGGAGGCCAAGACGGGTAGATCACGAGGTCAAGAGGAGATACAGACCATCCTGGCTAACATGGTGAAACACCATCTCTACTAAAAAGACAAAAAATCAGCAGGGTATGGTGGCAGGCACCTGTAGTCCCAGTTACTTGGGAGGCTGAGGCAGGAGAATCGCTTGAACCTGGGAGACAGAGGTTGCAGTGAACTAAGATCGCACTACTGCCTAGGCGAGCAAGACTTCATCTCAAAAACAAAACAAAACAAACAAACAAAAATTTTTAATGGTTGTCCTAGAGTTTACAATATACATGAATGACGAATCCAAGTTTACTGTCAGATTCTACCATACTGCTTCATAGGGAGAGCAAGTAAGTATTACAGGAAAGGGGTCCCGATACAGACCTCAAAGAGGACTCTTGGTTCTTACACAAGAAAGAATTCAGGATAAGTCCTCAGTGCAAAGCAAAAGCAAGTTTAAGAAAGTAGAGTGGAGATATAACAGCTACTTCATAGACGGAGCAGGGCTTTCCTGAGAGTAGGAAGAGGAATGTGTACATCTTAGGTACAATGCTTGTACATACAGGATTTTAAAAGATCATCGGGAGATGTACTCTGCTACAAGGGTTTGTGAGAAAGGATTAATTTTCTTAATTACTATATTTTGCAAGAATCAATACTATTATCTTTAAAGCAAAATTAGAAATGCCTTTGTTCTCAAGATATCAGGGTATCTGTACCCTCCCAAGTCTGGATCTCTTTAGTAAACATTATTACTTTGTTCCCTTAACCATAAACATCTAGATGCTAGGAATACCTAACTTTCTGGGAATGCAGCCCAGCAAGTCCCAGCCTCATTTTCCTAGCCTTCACTTAAGATGGAATCGCTTTGATTTGAATGCCTCTGACACAAGTACCTTATAACAAAGTGTTCCTAATTTCTCCCTCCTATGCTATATAATATTGCTATATAATAATTCATTTCACTTGTTCATAAGCTCAATCACCCAATATATTGTTTCTCTTGTTCTTTTAAATACATTGTTATCTGTCAGATCAATTAAGAATAACAAAAATAAAATACGTTATTTTAAGTTCATTGATTTTGTCTCTATTTCTCTTCCTTTCTTTATGTAGATCTGTGTTTCTGACTTACATCATTTTCCTTATTTCTGAAGAACTTCTAATATTTTATTCAAGCCAGGTGTATTGTCAACAAATTTTCTGCTTTTCTTTGTCTGAGAAAGTCTTTGTTTCTGTCACTTTTGAGAGATAACTTCACTGGATATAGAATCCCAGGTTGGTGGAGTTTTCCTCTTTCAACACTTAAATACTTCACTCTATTTTCTTCCTGTATAGTTTCTGAAGGGAAGTGCAGTGTAATTATTATCTTTGCCAGTCTGTAGGTAAGATGTCATGTCCTATCCCCTCTGACTTCTCTCAAGATTTGTCTTTGATCTTCTGCAGTTTGAATATGATATACATGGGTGTATATTTTTTGGTATTTCAGTTGGTTGGGGTTCTCTGAGTTTCCTTGATCTCTGGTTTGGCATCTGTCATTAATTCTGAAAAACTCTTAGCCATCATTACTTCAAAAATTTGTTCTCTTCCCTTTTCTATTTCTTTTCCCACTGGTATTCCCATACATGTATGATATACCTTTTATAGTTATCTTACAGTTCTTGGATATTCTGTTCTGTTTCATTCTTTTTACTTTTTCAATGTCAGTTTTGGAAGTCTCTACTGACATCTTCTTTGTGACATCTTCCAGCACTCTGATTCTTTCCTTGGCCATGTGCAGTCTAATGATGAGCTCCTTGAAGGATTCTTCATGTATAATAAAGGGCTTTTCATTTGTAGTCCTTCCTTTCTTAGAGTTTTCATTTCTCTGCTTACATTACCCATCTGTTCTTCATGTTGTCCACTTTTTTCATTAAAGCCCTTGGTATATTAATCACAGTAATTTTATATTTCCAGGCAGATAATGCCAAAATCTCTGCTTTATCTGACTCTGGTCATGATGCTTACTTTGTTTCTTCAGATTGTGTTTTTAGCATGTCTGCTAATTTTTGGTTGAGAGCCAGACATAATGTATCAGATAAAAGAAAGTGAGGTAGAGAGGCCTTTAGATGAGGCTTTACATGTTTAGGAGTTAGACTGTGCTTATCATTTGCTGGAGCTGTGGTGTCAGAGGCTGAAATATCCTCCAGTGCCCCTGTTTTTGTCTCTCCTATTGTTTCTCAGCATCACAAGACACTCCTTAGATGGGATTTAAGGCTTGCAGTTCTTTTTTAACTTTAATATTCTATTATTATATAGGAGTCTTATGGATATGCTAATACGGTATAACAGGGAGAAACCCTAATTGTGTATTTCCTTTCCCCCTTGAGAAAGGCAAGAGGGCTGAAGTTGGCTTTTTCCCTTCCTCCAGGGGTGTTGGGCTTTGGTAAAACCCCAGGTGATTCAACTTTGTTACAAGAGTTTTCCTCTAGGATAGGCCTTGTGAAGAAGAACATAAAGTACTGAGTGTATTTTAAAATTATAAGTTTCTCCTCCCCCACAGTAAGGGGTTTTCCTTCCATCTTCATAGTGAAAAACTGGCAGAACTCCTGGAGATAAAACTCCCCAAATGGTGCCCTCTGTCCCCAAAGACTGTATTCCCCTTGTACATATTTTTTAATTCTCATGTTCATTCTCCCTGAGCTTCCAGCAATTTGTCAATTACAGTTTATTGTTTCTACCAATACTGGTTTTAGCTGTGGGCCTCTGGTCCTTGTAAGCTTTGGTTTTCTATGTGTAGCTGTTTGTTTCTCCATTTTTCAGGGCAGTATTTTCCTCTGTGACCTCAATTCTCTGGAAAGTTTGTCGATTTTCAGTTTGTTTAGCTTTTTGTTGTTGCTGTTGTGAGGAAGAGAGCAATGACTTCCAAGCTTTTACATGTTAGTCCAGAAACCAGAGGTTACTTATAAAAGCCATCAAGAGATCCATGGCATAGATGGGAAACTGGCTGCTCTTATATACCTAGCATTTTAAGAGCACTGACTCTTTTCCTCTGTGAGATTTACCTTTATGCATTTGCATATTTGTTTGTGGTGCTGTCTTCATTCAATCCGTTAGGTCCATGAGAGCAGTGGCTGTGTTTCCAGAGTGTCCGCAATGACTAATATATTCCCTCACAGAGGGAAAGCCCTTAATAATTACACACTGAATGAAAAACTAAAGATAAAGGTAAGTGCTAGCCATAAAGAAGTTTTTCTGAACCTGCTAACTGACTGCACTGGGTCATTAAGCAGGTCATGAAACCTCCTTCCTCAGAAGCCTTTAAAAGCAGCCCAGCTCTGTGTGTCTGGCATAGTTTCTGAGATGTCCTGCCAGAAGGTGAGAGGCTGGATCTCTTAATGTTTTCTTCAGGTCCCTTTTCTGTTTTTGTTTTTTGTTTTCCTTTTTTTTTTTTTTTTTTTCTCAGCAAATGTTTGCTTATTCTCCAAGGTCTTACATTCTAAATGCTAGGTGTTGAACTCCTAACACAACCTTCGTATACAATTGAAGCTAAATTTGAGCACAACATAATCTTAGTATACAACTGAAGCTGAATTTGAGCACAACATAACCTTTGTATACAAGTGAAGCTGAATTTGAGCACTGCTTATGTAAAAAGTGGTGTGGCTTTTTTCTAGACAGTTATCAGCTGAAGTTTATGTTTGAGCCTTGAGCAGCAGACGGTTGTATCTCTGGCATGGGAAAGAATAAAGGCAAGGTTGATTAAGGAAAAACTTTCTAGTGGTATCAGTCAATGCTTTTGGAATTCTGACACCTAGAGTTCCCAAAGTCACTCTACTCCTGGCCATGTTGATTGTGGTCAGTGGGCTGGAATAATTATAAACCTTGGGACATCTACATTTTTCTATACACTCCACATCTGTTTATATTCGCCCATTTCCACTTTGAGTAGGTGAACCTCTTAAATCCAATTACTTCAAACATTCAGTTTGAAGTAATTGGATTTAAGAGGTTCACCTACTCTAAGTGGAAATGGGAGAATATAAACATTCTCTGAATATAAACATTTCTCTGAATTTCATCTTTCTTCTACTATGATTCCCTAATAATGAGAAAGTTGTTTCTATATGTGAAGTTCCATTTTAAATTAATCTGTTCCTTGGACACTCGTCATCATTAACTTTCACCATGTGTTCTCAGTTCTTCAACTAGAAACTGTTATAATTTACCCAGAAGAACTGCTTTCAAAGGAGCTCGGGCATAAAGGACATTATAATGATTCAAAACAGAGAAAAGCAGTAAGTATTGCAATTTAATCTTATGAGAAGTTTAATTTTCCCAGTGTGAGAAAATAATATACCCGTAAAATGTCACTGTAACATAAGAAGCTAAACTCATTTCTCCATCTACAGTTTGAGAAAGAAAAAATTTAATGGGGAGTAGTTGATTGATAGTTTTCAGCCTGTGGAAAACACAGCATAAATGGGCTACAAACAATTCTCCAGCCCACACTCTAGTGATAACATTGTGCAACAACACAGAAGGCATTTCAGGCAACAACTGTTCTTGAGAAAAAAAAAAATTCAAGTAATTTCTTTTCATTTAATCGTATATCCAAGACATTTCTATACATGCACATTTAAAAGTATCTGCAAACAAAAACTTGCTAGTACCTTTAACATTTTTGAAGATCCTTGCTTCTTAAAGAACTTTCTGACTTTTCCCATTACAGGAAACTTTGGATATACAGGCTGATTGTCCCAGAGCCTAAAGCAGTGATAAATCACCATTTCAAAAATCCACAGTGACTCCATCAGATTCTTAAGGAAATTTACCCAGAAGTAGTTTGGGCACTGATATCAATATGATGAGTGTGATAAACAAGACTTGACCACAATAAAAGCTCACTTCATACTTAATTATAGAAGAAGAATTACAGAACTAGTAAACTTGCACAGTTAAATATCAAGATCCATAGTTACAGAACCAGCCTAACAACAAATTCTTTGTAACTGGCCACACAGTTTTACGTGTGTGTGTGTGTGTGTGTGTGTGTGTGTGTGTGTGAATCAAATATTTCAGTTATATAGAATTACAACACACAGTAGACATAGACTATCAGCCTCCAAATAATTATGTGGATTGTATACCATAATTTGACACTGTTCATTCTGTTGGAATGATTCAGAAAGCACCTCAACCCAGAATGGCACCTCAGGATAGGATCTGAAGTTTTCTCCTGCGAGAGCTGTATGGGAACTGGGGCCACACAGTTCCAATAAGAACGATGTCCTATTGATAAAACTCAAGGCAAGGTAGAATTCGATGTAATTTAAGGGAATGATTAGAGATTTGTTTAATCCTGAAAGTGTCTATAATTTTTCCTTGATCCCTAACACCACTCACACTATTGTATTCATTGATCATTCCTACACAGACAATTCTGATCACACAAACACAGACACATACACATACGCACACCCTTTGACCTTTGTGTGTAAGTTAGACATATCTATCTACCCTTTACGTGTGTAGATACATATGTCTAACTTACACACAAGTTTGATAGTGCATGGTATTATTTTGACAGCTTGTTTTATATGAAAAACAATTGTCTAATATCTATTTCTATCCCATTTTTATTATATATATGATCTAACTATAATATTGTCTCAGGGAAAAAGAGCCCCAATATCAACAGGCTAAGTGTTCATTTTTCTAGGTTTGTTGGACAATGGAGAAAATATTTTCTAATATATGAGTTGTTATAAGACCTGTCAGTATTATATTTGAGGAACAAATAGCTGGAAAAAAGAATCTGCATGTGTTCCCCTTGCAGTCACTCAGGGTGATATTGAGTAAATATCCAGTCCAAAGGACCATGGGAGAAAAGGGTTTGGAAGTTGAGAATACAGATAATGAGTTTCAGAAGAGAAAGTGAAGCAGTAACTGATAAGGGTAGTTGGACAAAGGGGAGCAGGGCTGTTTTGTTTCATTTTTCCTTTGAGAACGGATAGACTTAAACAGCTTTAAACATTTATAAAAAGGATCCAGTTTTTTGTCTATGCATCCATTCATTTAAAAAACATTTCTTGCACATCTACCACGATTCAGACACCATTCTAAGCATCAGAGAATAGCAACGAAAAACACAGGCTAGATCCCTAGTCTTACTGAGCTTGCCATATATTGGGGAAAACCAAAAACAAGTAATAAGCAAATAACATTAGTTTTTATTGATGGTAAATGCTATAAAGAGAATTATACAAAGTGATGTTGTGGAGTAGAATGTTATTTATATAGAATGCCTAGAAAAGACTTCTCCGAGGTAACATTTCGGTAAGAAGCCAGTCATGAAACAATACGATGTAAGAACATCCAAAGCTGATGACACTCTAAGCAGGAACACACAGTGTGGTGTTTCCAAAGAGCAGAATGTGAGCCAGTGATTGTGGAAGCCAGGGAAAGTGGTAGAAAATAAAATCTGAGTGGTAGGCATAACCTATTGGTTACAGAAAGGGCATTAAATTTTATTCTAATCACAATAGAAATGTATTATAGGCTTTCCAATAGAGAGAATGGAATGTTCTCATTTAAACTTTAAACAATAGTCTTCCTATAAGATGGATTATAAGAGATCAAAAGAAACAAAAATAAACCAGTAAGACTAATTAGATAGCTACTGTGTAGTACACGTGAGAGAGCGGTAACAGTGAAATGGTGAAGAGTGATCAGGTTTAGCTTAGCAGTGGCTGCAGAGCTAACAGGTCTTGCTGATGGAGTACATGGCAGGGTAAGAAAAAGAGAAACAAGGTTGTCTTTGAGAAATTTGTTACAATCAACTAGGTGAACAATGATGCCATCAGGAAAATAAGAAAGCACTGTTGGATGGGCATGGAGAGAGGAATCAAGATTTCTGTTGCAGTAAAAGAGTTCCTGTTGAAATAAAGACATTGAGTATACATGAGAGAGAAAGGAGAATTCATAGTTTAAAAATCTAGAGGAAGCAGAAAGGACGGAATCCAAAGATTAGGAAGAGGGGTCATTATTAGTTACAAGGAGGGTGTGTTCTTCTAGTCTACCAGGAGGTGAGGAGGAGAAAACAGGCACCAGTCACAGGTTTTCAGCCTTCTAACTTTTACATAAACAATATTTAGTTGCCGGGTTGACACTGCATTCCTATGGCTACCCATTTGTTTACAAAGTGCAGGGACAAAGGGGCAGAGAGATAATTGAGATTTGAGAAGACTGGCAACCATCTGAAATATTTATTGTGCAATCTGGGACAATAAGGTGATTAGAAAAAAGCAGGAAGGTTGCCAAGTAATGTTGAAGGTCTCTTTGAAGTTGGTGATCATGAATAAGGTCATCATACTATCTATTTTGATGTAGGATTTTCCTTTATGAACACTCCACTGGTCAGGAACAGGCACACATTAAGCATAAAAATGTGTTTTATCTGAAGACAGTGATGAAAATACAGAGGGAAGGAAACTGGGGGTACTGACAAGAGTCCTATTAGAAAATAAACCTTGGAATTTAAGATAGATAAGGATGCTCTTAAAAAATGCTCGGGCAATGAGTAGAAGAATCAAGGAATTGGAGGGAATAATGCAGTAGAAATAAATGTCAAAAATGACCACAGTGTGAGTGGTGGAGCAAATGAAAATGAGACAACGTTTCAGTCAGAATGTAAGGTGCCTGAGTTATGTATTTTGGAGATGTGGTGACAAGGTCCAGGAGTAGATATAAAGTAGGTTTCTGGTATGGAATATAAAAGACTAAGAAAGAGGAGACAAAGAAGTGAAGGAACTAAGGCCCAGGATGTTGAATGCCTGTGTGGACATGGAACCCATCCAAAGTAAATCCAACTTTACTTAAGATCGAGATGAGGACGGTGAACCAGTTACCAAAGTCTTCAATGAATGAGCAGGAATGGGAAATAGACAACAGCAAGAAGGAGAGGGAGGGATAGTATCCATGAATACCACGTTCACTAGAGAAGGGGTTAGGTCACAGACAGAACCAAGCAAACAGAGTAACAGACCTACCACCTCGCTCTGAGGAACCAGAGATGCAAGGTAACACTCAGCTCAGCTATTCTTTGAGAAGACTAAAAGGAGAATGGTGTCTTCAGGAGAAAGCCAGGTGAAGAACAAGCTGGAGAAAGACAGGAGTGAAGGAGCAGCTCTGGAGGGTGCAGTGGAAGGAGTCCCGAAGAGCAGGAGCAAGAAGGTGCATGTGTAGGACAAGGTGCTGAGAACATCATGGCCACAGTAAACACCTGAGGGGCGGGACTTGGAGGGGGGTAGTTACTCTATGGGGATTTAGACAGAGAGAAGAGAACAAGCAGATTTAGCCTCAAGGGTCTTTTTAATTTGCAAGGACACTGGACCAAATGATGGGTGGGTGACACTCACTGGTTCAAAGTTTTGTAGCTCCTATCTTCAAGATAACAATGCTGGGATATTTAAGAATGATGTGTCAGTTCTTTATCTACTTATACTTTACTTACTTAAAAGAATTACATTGGGGCCACATTATTTCTCCCTTTTTACTTATTTGGTTATGATATAACTTCTGTAGTGGCTGAACTTGAGAAATGAATCATAAATATCAAGAATAATATTAATAAAACTTATAAAATCATCCCTAAGTATATAAAGAAAATAGCTAACATTCATTGAGCATTTACTGTTCACTATGCTTTATGTATTATCTGAAATCCACAAGAATCTTATATGCATAATATTATTATTTACATTTCATGGATATTGCAACAAAGAATTAGGGAGTTTAAATAATTTGCTCAGGATCTTGGAGCTAACAAATGGTGAAGCCAAGGCTTGGCCCTGCTCAGAGTTATTCTAGAATGATATGTTATACAGCCTCTGAACCTGTGCTAGACACACAATTTAATCTCTGAATATGTCATTGGAATATTTAAATACAAGTACTTAAAAATGGGGGAGGGGTAAAGGAAGGAAAGAGGGAATGTGGGAGAAAGGAAGATAGGGAAGGAAAGGGAGGGGAAGGGAAAGGAAGGGAAGGGAGGGGAGGGGAAAGAAAGGGAAGAAATGAAAAAGAGAAAAAGAAATGAAGGAAGAGGAAAATCCTGGAATACTTCTGAATAGGCATGCATGTGCATGCTATTTAAAATGCTATACGGTTAGTCTTGTGAAGGAATATGAAGCATTTCAATGTGTTTACTTTTTAAGTGTAAGTTTACTAGAAGCCATTTGCTGATAAAACACAGTAACCTACTGCAAACTCTGAGACTTTTTTTTAGATGGCATTATTGGCTAAAAATAACTGCCACAGAACTGAATGACAGAAAACTAAAATGTGAGATTGGAAAAAGCATTTCAAGGTTGCCTGAACAATCATCTGAGTTTGGAAGAGCTGTACCAGTAAACAAGGCAAACCCCGATCTGGTGGGTCATAATCCACCCTTTCAAAAGTCCATTCTTCCCTGCAAGGGGAAAGAAAAGGGCGGAGAGTCGTAGGGCTCCAGCTGGCATTTTCATAGACCGGCAAATATACTTTTGGATTCATTCTGTGTGTTTGGCAAGTGGATGGAATGTGCCCTGTCAGGCTTCTCAGGCCTGGGCACAGAAGGTAGTAGCCCAGGTGGGCATAATCCAATGGAAGTGGCTGCTCCACACACCACACATTGACAGAATCAGCCTTCTTCTTGGGAAGATGTCAGGGCAGGAGAGCCAAATGGCACTTTGCATATTAATAAATAAACGTTCTCAGTTGGATCATAGGATCCTCGAAGCAGGAGGTCCCTAAGTTGACAGCTCATAAGATAAATTAGGCATCAACTTTTACAGTTGATGATAATCAACTGCTTGCTTCAATTTTGCCTTAGAAATATACGTACTTAATATTCAACATGTTCTTGGGAGGGAGGCACCTGCTGTGTTTCAGTATCTACAGAAATGTTGTCTTGATCCCCAAAACAACTTTGGAAGGTAGACCTGTTTGTTACCCAATTTTACAGATGGGCAAATGGAGGCTCAGAGAGATGCAATACTTGTTCCAGACTATTAAGCACAAAGCAAGGGTGCAAATCTAGATCTGCGCAGATACAAAAGTCCCAGTTCTTTCCATTCCACTGGCTTCCTGGACTCACAGCAGGCTATCTGAAATAGGCACTTCCCTTATAGCTTTCCTTCTGGATTGAGACCTTTCCCTCTCAGGGAGACAGCTTCCTTCCTGCCAAGCACTGGTTTTGCCTCTGTCTGATGGAGATAGACCTATGAATGGGAGAACTCAGGGAGGAGAGGAGGAATTTAACCTCAAAGCCCACAGATGAGCTTTTGAGGTGCACAGCAATGGCTGCTTTCTCTCCATCTGAGGCTGATTTCAGAGCAAAGGCTGCTGTGCCACAACATAAAAGTGTCAGTCAGCATCCGTGGACATTTTTAATCCCTTGGCACCCAGGGCTGTCACATTAAAATCATAGCTAGTTGCTGTATCTGAATATGTATCGTTTTTTTCTTTAAAAAAAATGGGTCCAGGCACAGTGGCTTATGCCTATAATCCCAGCCAAGGAGGCCAAGGCGAGAAGATCACTTGAGCCCAGGAGTTCAAGATCAGGTTGGGCAATGTAGGGAGACACTGTCTCTAAAACTAATTTAAAAATTAGCTGGATGTGGTGGTGCATGATTGTAGTCCCAGATACTTGGAAGGCTGAGGTGGGAGGATCACTTGATCCCATGAGGTCAAGGCAGCAGTGGGTCATGATTGCACCACTGCACTCCAGGCTGGGTAACATAGTGAGACCCTGTCTATAAATAAATAAATGTAAAAGGAAAAAGTCCTTCCTGTATATTGTTATTGTGGGCCAGTTATGTTGCTTACATCAATAGGATTAGACCTGATGAGAGGGGCTCAACAGTTCAAAGCTGCCATGGCCATCATAAAACTCCAGCTTTCCCAGCTGTGTGGTTAGTGACTGAGGAGTAAAGGAAGCTTGCCACTGAGAAGGCAAAACCAGTCAATCTTGCAAACATCCAGAGAACTCGAGACGTATGCCTGAGCCAAATTAAGCGTTCTTTCACTTCTTCCTTTGTACTGCAAATTCTGATTAAATTCATTGATTTGAGAGGTTTCAATTTCAGAGAAAAGAGAGCTTGAATGTAATAGAAAATCCCATATTTTGAGTGAGTTATAAACACACTGTGTAATGCACATATTTTAATAACAGCAAGTCCTTTAAAATAAAAGACTCCATCCATGCATAGCATGCTTCCCTTTGAACCCACCCCTTTATTTATACCTCCTTGCTCTTTTCTCATTTGCTTGCTCTTATTTGGAAAGACATGCTTTAATGGCACACAGACAGATTTTCATGGAAGATTGCTTCTTCTGATGTTTTACCCTCCCCTTCTCCCATCCTACCTCTCATTATTTTTCATTTTGAAGTCCCTTGGAATTAGAACAGCCCTGCCTCCATCCCTATTATTTGCAAGTACAGTCTTCAGTTCTTAGATATCCATTCTTTTCAGAGGCAGACTTGGTTAACTCAAGTATTTTCTCATTTACATGTGAACCAACCTCAATTCACAAGCACTGTAATTTACATGTTGGGTGTATAAAAGCTTCACAAGGCAGAGTTCTGTGGCCTTCAATTCACACAGCAGATCCTCACTCCCTCCCTGTGGCAAGGACCACATTGTATTTGGTTTGTCTGTGTGTGAGCTCCTTGTAAATTACTGCAGGGCTCTTTCCACCAGCAGCCTCCACCATGCAGAGCTCTCTAGCTTCCTCCTAATTTAGATACTCTCTCCCCAGTGTTACCTTTCCTGACATAGTACTTGATTATTTGCAGAAATGCCAGGAGAAAATTCTTCCCCTTTCTGTGATAGTGAGACTATTTCCTGGCACAGAAATAGAGCTGCTGACCTAAAAGATGTCATAAAATTCATATCTGAACAGGCATCCCTGTTTTACCACCTTCCTGCTCTGTGCTTTAGCATAGCAAAAAATTTAGCCAACCTTTGTCACAAGTTCCTGGGAGGTAACCTTTAAACCCTTGGAATATCCCAAGTAATTGGAGTGCCTTGTTATTCATGGTGGGCCCCTGGACCACACCTGATAATTCATGCTAATGAGGTGACTCAAGATGGGGGCAGTCTACAACAGAAAGACCAACCATGTGACTTGAAGGTTGTGGCTTTGTACCACATGATATAGGCCCTACCATCAGGCAATGGAGTGGGGCTGAAGAGTGAGTTCATTGCTAGTGACTCAATCCAGCATACCTATATGAAGAAACACCAATAAAAACTCTGGACACTGTGGTATGTGAGCTGCCCTAGTTGACAATACAGAACACTGCCACACTTTGATATCAGGAGGGTAATATGCCCAGGAGGATGACAGAAGCTTCACATTTGAAGCCCCCCTAGACTTTGCCTATGTGCCACTTCCTTTGGCTAGTTCTAATTTTGATACTTTTGTGATAATAAAAGTATAATCAAAAATAGCACTTTCTTGAGTTCTGTGAGTGGTTCCAGTGAATTACTGAAGCTAAGGGAGTCCATAGAGCCTCCCAAAGTGGTAGCCAGCTGGTCTAAAGTTAGGAGACCTCTCAACTTGAGGCTGGTGTCTGACATGAGGACAATCTTGTGGCAAACTGGGTCCTTAAACCCAAGGTTGGCTAACTATAGGTGATTTTCTCAGTGGATTATTTGGTTCAAAACTCAGGGACCATTTTGTTCAGGTGTATTAAAAATGCCTGATAAAAGGATATAAACAAACGAGTATGGCGTGGTGGTCAAAAGCAAGCCTAGGCATTGGCACCAGACTGCCTTGGTCTAAATCCTGCCCCTGTCACTTACAGCTCACGTGACCTACAAAAAGTTATTAAAACTCTCTATGCTTCAGTTTCTTCACTTATAAAGAGAGTATGATAATAATACCAACCTTACTGGGTTGTTGTGAGGATAAACGTATTATACATGCAAAATGCTCTCAAGGGCTCATAAATGTTATTTATTATAGACAAACTAATGCATTGGTTTTTATTAAAAATAACCAGAAAGCAAGTAATACCAAAGTATTTTATCTCTTCTTTAGTATCAAATCATGGCTTTTTGACATTTACTCAAAGGTTCCTCTACCACTATTTTTAGAATACAAGAGAAACAAGGGTGAACACATATCCAATATGTCCATGTATTACAGTGAACCAAAGACACTCACAGAGCATTTTCTCCTAGTGCAGGGTGTACAAGGTGGGAATCTGTGGAGGCAGATGGTACTCACAGTCTCAATTCATGTCTGACCTCGAATTTGCTCTTGGCTACTGTGCTATTTTTTAGCCTGGGGGTTACTCCCTTCAGCCCCCTTGTTGCTCTGAGTCTGTTTAGATGAGAGACTGCATGACTGAGCATTTCAGGCTCTGAGAGTCAGTAGTAACCACTGAGTATAGGAATTCTTGAGGGGAACAGGAGGGAGGAGAGAGGGAGGAGAAGAAAGAGAGAGGAGGAAGAGAGGAAGAGAAGGGAGAGAGAGAAAGAAAGAGAGAACTTAATGCAAATGCATACCATCTCCTGGTTATATATCTTTCATAGTTGACAGCTGTAGCAAAACTTTGTTTTGTAACAGTTTTCAAAACAAGTTCTCCCAACTAGCAGCATCGACCTACTGAATCAGGAACTTTGGCAGTGGCATCTAGTAATCTTTTTTTCACAGGCCTTCCATTTAGGTGATTCTGTTGCTTAGTTTGAGAACCACTACTCTAGATGATTTTGTCACAGCAAGTGAGGTTGCCCGCAAATCAGAAAATCTTGGCTTGACTTCATTGCACTGCCACATTCACCACCTTCCTGCTCAAATCTCACAGTCCCTAGGGAATGAGGGTCTATGCCATGTGCAAGATCTCCCCTGAACTCCCCTTCATGTAAACACATTTCCTAATGCTGCCTTCTCCTTGGATCTATGGCCCATCCTACACTAATACTCATCATTATATATAAGGTACACCTAAGGATGTACTTTATAAAATAGGCCAAAAACAGTGGTGAGAAACTGAAAGGGACCAGGAAGAGACACAATGAATGGGGACAACGAAAAGGGGACTCCAATTCTTCTCTTCACATGTGTTCTAATAAAATAAAATTTATAAAAATAAATACATTAAAAGTCTTATTTTATTTCTTTCACATCAATAGCACCCTTTGTCCAAACATTAAAAATAAAGTCCACATCTAGTCATCTTACCCAAAGGCACATAATTAAATACATTAGCTTAGTTATCACATAAGACATAGATTCAGGAGAATACAGGAAACAGCAACTACCCTGAAAAGCCATTAGAGGTGCCATCTGCACAAAAGAGGGAAGTGTAGACGACTTAAGACAAGAGTCAAAGGAAGAAGAAAAAAGTCCACAGAAGTACAAAGAAAGGGAAACTGTCTGAAAAACAGTGGGTCTCCTCATGGTGGGGTGTTTTTACTATCTTCACTCCCAGTGCGCAATGCATGAGACTTAGAACTAGGTTTATTTCTAAGTACCACATGTCTCAGAATAATTTCAGGCTCAAGGAATGATTGCCACTGGAAGAATGGGATAGTGAGACAGTACTGGCACTAGTATCAGGAGACCCTGCTTCTGATGCTAGATCTACCATTTATGTTACATATGCTGATTTAAGTCATCAGAACATTCTGAGCCCATGTTTTCTTAATTGTAGGAGGATGGTAATAATTCTTGTCCACTCTACTTCATGAGCTTATTGGGAAAATCGCAAGTAGGCATGTATATAAAAGCGCTTTGCAAACACCTATACAACTGTGAAGTAAGAAAATAAGTTCTGTTAACCGTTTTGTTTGTTGTATTTTCACCACCTAGGACTGTGCTTGCATGTAATAGATAATAAATATTTATTGAGTGAATCAAAGTACACCTGCTATTATTTAAGAGTAATAGTATGATGTGAATTTTCTATTCTTGCTGCATCAGAGCTCAGAGCAGAGGAGATATACAGCCATCATTTACTTATTTTTAGATAAAAGATATACTGTGTAAGAAATAAACCTATTTATACTCAGATGTGAGAAAACTAAGGAATACTAAACCACACCTACTCACTTAGTAAGAACGGAAAATTTACTCTAGAATAATTACTAGGTAACTGGTGATTGTCTTGAATGGTTTTAAGCTCAATGCTATTTTTAACGGATTAGGATAGTACTTTGCTTAACAGGGACAAAGAATGACCACTGTGGCATTATCAGCTATTGTGGCTGGTGATGGCAGCAAAATAATTCTGTAAATGAGATTTGTGATTTGAATACAATTTCTGCATAAAGCAATCCTCACAGAAAAATATCACTCCACCAGTCAGCTCTAGCTGTGCCCTCAGACTTCCCATTCATGACAGCTGACATTTAGACCAAAATGGTTTTCATCACCCTCTGGGTCCAACAGCAAAAGAGACAGAGATAAATGCATACCCCCAAGACACAGCTGATTGGAAACTTCCTTCAAAATAAGAAGGAAAAAGGCCTTTAATGCTCTGGCTCAGCACAACTGGAAATGGAGCTGAGTTGTTTTAAAAGAATGGGGCAAACTCTCTTGCCTGGAGCTCTCTTCTCCCTTTGGGAGCAGACGTTCATCCATTCATTATCCATTCATTCATTAATTCATTCATTCACTCAACAATATTTATTAAGTCATACTGAAGAAAGTATAATGTGATCTGCATAAAGCACAAAAGGAAGGTGAAAAGGCATGCGGCCAGAAAGGCAGGTGGAAAGTGAGGTGGGAGTCCAATGAGGGAGGACTTTGCAGGTCAGTTTCAGAATGTGGTCTTATCCTGGGGCAGCTGGAAGCAGTTGTGTGAATTTTGAAGAGAGGAATGATAGTTTTGATTTCCAGAAAGATTACCTGAGCTGCAAAGAGAAAACAGCAAAGGAAAATTAAACAGGAAGAAGAGAGGCCCATTAAGAACCAAGAGTGAAAGACTTCTGAGATCCTGGAAGGTAAAGAAGACAAACAGGGAATAGATTCTACAAATGCTAAAGAGATGGAACTGATAGGATTCCATGATCAATTCTGTTTGGAACAAAAAGTGAGTCTTTTGCTTGAGCAGGAAATAGGGGCATACTGGAAAAAGAGCAGTTTTGAGGTAGGAGTGAAACCACAAATAATAGAATATGTTTCCCATCATGATTCTGTATTTTTCAGTAATGTTATCTCCTGTTGACAGTTAGACATTGAATGAACAAATGGTCCAAAAGGAAGGTGAGTGGTGTATCTTCCTTGGCTAGTTGAAAGTTTCTCAATAGGAAATCCCTATAATGAAGAGAACAAGAGATGAAGGGTAATCCCTGGCAGTCAATCCTTGGGCTTTTGAAAAATAATGAAGGCCCATCTATTGTGCTTTTGAAGGGGATTTTACAGCAATGCTTGGATGACCAGGAACTGCTCAGTGTGCAGCCAGCCAATATTGAATGCCCAATCACTAGAAACTCAGCCAAAAGAACTATGATTATTTATTCATAGCCTTGCTTTTTCCAACAAAAATTTGAACTGGTTAAAAGGGTCAGTATGTCTACGAAAATTTGTTTCACAAGTGGCTTTATTCTTTTTAACTCACATTCACTGGCTTCTGCTATGCCTTCCTTAACTAAAGGAAATGAGAATTCAGCTATCACGTAAAAATTTCACAGGCCAAGTTGTACCGAGGCTTACCTAAGTATATCTGTGTCCATATTCCTCAAATGTATTAGTATTTCCTTATTTATATTTACTTAATATTGGCTAACTGCAAATTCAGAGCTGAATTAGCAACTCTCTTGATTGAAGGAAGGGGTTGAGACTGGTACCAAAAAAGTTTGGAGAAACAAGGTTTAGCAGCAGTATTCCAATCTTTCATTGATTCAATTTTCTTTTCCCCACTTCAGAGAGAGTACAGAGTCACCCAATATTATGCCTCTCACATAGCTTACATTCTTAGCTTAGTTCTGTCAAAACAGACTTTGTAAATCAGTGATCCAAGTACAGGGCTTGGCACTCAACTGGTAATAATGAAGACAAGTCAAAGAGCCCACCTCAACCCTAAACAGAAACATTGAACTGTGTATGTGACATTCACCCAGTCCACAACTACCTCCCACCACTCCTGGCCCTTCCATTCTGCTTCCACATTCTCCTTTCTTCCTCAGTTGCTTCTTTATGACTCTACTTCCATTTTCACACTATATCAGCTCTCCATCACCAGTAGTTTCAGGCTCCACTTCTGTCTGAGCCCCTGGGGTACAGGCATTGGGTAAACAGACCTGTTCCAAATGAAAAAAAATGGCCAAAACAAAGGGGCTTCAGGGCCTATGCAAGTCTGAAATCCAATAGGGCAATCATTAAACCTTAAAGTTCCAAAATGATCTCATTTGACTCCATGTCTCACACCCAGGGCAAACTGATGCAAGAGATGGGCTCTCATGGCCTCACAAAGCTCCACCCCTGTGGCTTTGCAGAGTGCAGCCCCCCTCCTGTACCCTTGCTGGGTACAGCCCATGAAATCCCACCTTCATGGAATGACATTGAGTGTCTGCAGCTTTTCCAGGTGCATGGTGCAAGCTGTCAGTGGATCTACCATTCTGGGGTCTGGAGGATGGTGGCCCTCTTCCCACAGCTCTACTATTCAGTGTGCCAGTTGAGACTGTGTGTGAGGCTCACACACCACATTTCTCTTTTATACTGCCCTAGCAGAGGTTCTCCACGAGGGCCTCACCCCTGCAGCAAACTTGTATCTGGACATTCAGGTATTTCCATACATACTCTGAAATCTGGGTGGAGGTTCCCAAACTCCAATTCTTGACTTCTGTGCACCTGGAGGCTCAATACCACATGGAAGCTGCCAAGACTTAGGGTTTATACCCTCTGAAGTCAGGGCCTGAGCTATATCTTGGCCTCTTTTAGTCACAGCTGGAGCTGAAGCAACTGGGACACAGGGCGCCATGTCCTGAGGCTGCACAGAGCATGGGGGCCCTGGGCCTGGCCCAGGAAACCATTATTCTCTTCCAGGCCTCCAGGCCTGTGATGGGAGGGACTGCCAGGAAACCATTTTTCCTTCCTAGGCTTTCAGGTCTGTGATGGGTGGGGCTTCTACAAAGGTCTCTGACATGCCCTGGAGACATGGTTCCCATTGTCTTGGTGATTTAACATTTAGCTCTTCATTACTTAGGCAAATTTATGCAGCCAGCTTGAATTTCTCCTCAGAATTTTTTTTTAATTGCATTACCAGCCTGCAAATTTTCCAAACTTTTATGTTCTGCTTCCTCTTGAACACTTTGCCTATTAGAAATGTCTTCTGCCAAATAGCCTAAATCATCTCTCTCAAGTTTAAAGTTCCATGGATCTCTAGGGCAGGTGCAAAATGCTGCCAGTCCTTTTGCATAGCAAGAATGACCTTTACCTCTGTTTCCAACAAGTTCCTCATCTCCATCTAAGACCACCTTAGCCTGACTTTATTGTCCACATCACTATCAGCATTTTGGTTAAAGCCATTCAACAGATCTCTAGCAAGTTCCAGACTTTCTGACATTTTCTTGCCTTCTGAGCCCTCCAAACTATTCCAACTTTTGCCTGTTACAAAGTTCCTAAGTTGCTTCCACATTTTTGGATATCTTTACAGCAGCACCCCACTACCTGGTACCAATTTA
Source organism: Saimiri boliviensis (assembly GCF_048565385.1). Classification (NCBI taxonomy): domain Eukaryota; kingdom Metazoa; phylum Chordata; class Mammalia; order Primates; family Cebidae; genus Saimiri; species Saimiri boliviensis. The sequence continues at coordinate 51,469,384 of NC_133452.1, forward strand.
CTGTATTAGTTCATTCTTACACTGCTAATAAAGACATACCCAAGACTGGATAATTTACAAAGAAAAAGAAGTTTAATGGACTCACAGTGTCACATAACTGAGGAGGCCTCACAATTATGGTGGAAGGCAAAGAAGAAGCAAAGACAAGTCTTACATGGCAGCAATGGTAGAAAGTGAAGGAGGAACAAAGGCAAGTCTTACATGGCAGCAGGCAAGAGAGCATATGCAGGGGAACTGCCCTTCATGAAACTATCAGATCCCCTGAGACTGACTCACTATCACAAGAACAGCATGGGAAAAACTCGCCCTCATGATTCATGATTCAGTTACCTCCCACCGAGTGCCTCCCACAACACATGGGGACTATAAGAACTACAGTTTAAGATGTGATTTGGGTGGGGACACAGCGAAACCATATCACTTGGTTAACTCATCCAGTGAGCTCTGACAACCCACTGGGTATCACCACTGAAATATTTAACAGGAATTTCATATTACTAAGTCCAAATATAAGTTCTGAAATCCTGTTCCAACACATCCAAACATATTCTTCACTTAAGACTCATTTCACTCATTCAGTTAAGATCAATTCACCCAATTGCTTAAAAAGCAAGAACTTCTGTGTCATCTTGACATCTTTTATTTCTCTCTCTTTTTCTCGTCCCCCAAATCCAATTTACCAACAAGTCCCATCGGCTCCTCCTTCAAACCCTATTCTATTACTAGCCACATCTGACTAGCACTTACTCCCATTCTGGTCCAAGCCCACCATCTTCTTGTGCCTGGATAACGTGAATAACCCTGTGGTGAGTCTTCCTTCTTCCACTATGCCTCCCCATTGTCCAATCTCCACATAGCAGTCAGAAGAGCATTTTTAAAGTATTAATTTGATAGATCTTGTTCTCATGTAAAACTTGGCTTGAAATCTCCACTGATTTCTCAGAGTTAAACCCAATTCTTATGCTCTAGAAGGCAAAACTTAGTCTGAATTCTGTGATCCCTTCTCATCATATTTCCTACTGCTCCTCTCCTCCCTCACCAATCTTCAGCCTCATCTCCTTCTCACTGTTTTGTAACTATGGCAAGCCCATGCTTCCCCCAGAGCCTTTATATAGACATAATTTTCACTCAAGTATTTACATTATTGGTGCCATCATTCTCATCACTGAAGTTGCTGCTCAAATGTCAACTATTTGGAAAGGCCTTTCTTAATATTTCAATTTAAAGTAGTATCTCACCATTTCAGCTTTATTGTTATGAGGATTTCTATATATTCTTTATTTATTAGGCTGTTGTTCGTTTCCTCCCACCATGACATAAGCTCAGTGAGAGTGGGAACTCTGTCTTATTCACCACCACATCCTCATGACAGCTACGTGGTAGGCATTCAAAACCCATTTTCTAGGAGGAAATGACAATACAAGGAAATCTGACTTAGAGCATCCTGGCCAGTTAAATAAGAGTCATCCATGAGTTTCCATATGCCAAAACTTCCAAAATTCATAACCCACCCTGGGGTATTAAAATATGCTAGCAGTTGCCCTAGAGAGATTCTGTCCCTGCCAGAATTTTATAATTATCTTGACATCTTTGAGTTCTAAAGACCCATTCTTACTCAGTCTCAGAATTAGTTTCTGTTGCTCAAAGACATGCAGAATCTAGACAGATTTTAAGGCATTCCAACTGATCAATCTGTTTCCAAGACATTACCAGCTGCTGTTTTAATCATTTATGGGACCATTATAGCTTTTCGGCTTTGAGTCAAGAATTGAGGCATTGTGTTTTGTTTCATGAAATTGGCTTATGGAAGACTTTCATTCCAATTTTGCAAAGTCAAATTGGAGGCTGATGGTTATCTGGGAGACAGCTATTAACAAGAAGCCATGTTATCCACAAGTGTCCTCAAGATCCAAATTCACGGTGAAAGAGATGACATTTGCTGACAATAAAGGCATGAAAATAGATCCACAAGCCTTCCAAGGGTCTATCTTTGAGCCAGTACTATTGCAAAAAAATAGATCAGCTAGCAGTTTGAGGCCTCTTTGTTTGTGTTGTTGATTTTGCTTTTTTTCTTGGAGCATCTGCATTCATTAGTTCATCATTAGTTGTTAATGCCACCCTCTCCTCCTGAGAGTGTATCATAAAAATGAGCAAAAGGAAATAGAAATTAACAATGTTATGGTAGGAAAAGCCTTTGGAAGTAATGAGTAATTCCTTTAGCAAAAGGCTCATAGATGCTGAATGACTTGTTGGAACTCCCAGCCCAAGTTCTTTTGTTTCTTTTAGGTTTTGGGCATACATAACGATGAACCTTCTCACGGCTACTTTATATGGCTCCAAATATGTATAGAATATAAAATCCCCAGTCAGTATGTATAGTGAGACTCCTCACACAAAACTCTTCAGTTTCTTCCTCACCAGGCTGGTCCTTACCCTGAGTCTTCCCCATCTTAGTAAAGGATAACAATGCTTATCAAATGCTCAGTCCAGAGTTCTGGGGTCCTCTCTCTCTCCCACACCTCCTGTATCCAATCTGTCAGCAGATCCATCAATTCTATCTCCACAGCCTTTACCTTGTTCTCGGCACCATGGTTTCTTTCTGGGTTTCTTCAACAGCTTCTTAAATGATCTCCCTGACTCTACTCTAGCCCCCAGCTGTACAATGTGAGGTAGATCTATCTCTCCTTAATCCCCACAGTTGCTGCTAGTCCACAGGGTGTCTTTACTTAAGTTACCAAAAAAAAAGTGTCTCCTGTGGGTCAATGTGGCCCTTCAGTGCAGAGCTTGATGAATTCAGAAGTGTCTTTATGCTAATTAGGAAAAAACTCTCCTTTTCCCTTCCTCTGGGCTAACACATCTTTATGCCATGGTGCATGACATAAGGTTTGATCAGTCTGGTGTCAGTACCATCACCCCAATGGCTGAATGCCCTTGTTTAACGTACAACTTGCACAACCAAACACAGTAGCCTTGCCTTCTCACCCCTCAAACCTTCTACTGCCACCTTACATTCTTTTAAAACATCCTATTTCTTTTGAATATAAATTCATTACAAGTGGTGCTTATTAAATATTTTTACATAAAAGAAGAATGGATGAATGTTCCACATCCTCTCTTTGGATGAGGTATAAGGAGGGAAAAGGCTGAGAGATGCCCTAAAGGAAAGCTGCTTATTTGCTAGACTCAACTATTCTTTTAAATGTGCTATTTCCCAGGAAACTACTTTTGTGGCCATGGTCACATGGCCTGCACAGCTGATGTGAAAGCAAACCCTCTGTGACCCACCTTGCATTATCTCTATTTACTACACAGTGCCAGGGATGAGAAATATTTACAAATCATAGCCTCTCTTCACCAATTAACTACATTTTAAAATAAGGATCTAGGATTATAAATAAAAAGGATACTTCACCATAAATAAATGTGAAATTAGTGCTAGGAATAAACAGTTCTTTGTGTAAGATCATCACAAAAAATGTGTAAAAAGATACACAGTTTAATTATAGTAAATACTTTAAGTAACTATTAAAGTAACCATTAAAAGTAACTATTAAAGTAACTCAGTGATTATATTAACTATATCAATGATTTGTCATATAGTACTTCTAAGAATATGTGTAACTCTAAAATGTAATGTAAGTGTTTATTGCTTTGATTGCTATTCTAAATCTATGAGAAGATTCAAAACAATTCAGTTATTCCTGAGGAGTTTCTAGGTCCAAACCAAGTATTTAGTGCTTTAGGGCAATTAAAGATAAACATAATAATAAAATGTTTCTAAAGGTGCTCACTATCTTATATGAGCAAGAAGGGCTAGCTAAATAACATTAGCATAATAGAAACATTAAATAAACATAAATGTTCTTATACAGACAGAGTACTATGGCAGCACAGACCAGGAAAACAGTAGGCGGTATCTGAGTTGAGCTTTTTGGATGAGTAGAATTTTGATAGAAGTTGTTAAGCAAAGAGAGGGAAGGCATGCACTCAGACTGCTTTTTGGAGAGGTAGACAGAGGAGAGTTCGGTGAATTCTGTCTTAGAACACTGAGCTGAGCCTAGCAAGAGCAGATCAGCAGAGACAATCGTAATGACGTGCTTCGCTAGAATATTTCTAGAGTCATTGATATTTCTTCTCTAGAAGATAAAGAGGCTAAACAATCAACAAAAACCACTCAACAAATGTGACTGTGTCTCTAATTCTGATTTTTGCTACCAGCTACTAAAGTGGGAAAGGGGCCTGTTATGGGCTAAATTGTGATCTCCCCAAAATTAATGTGTTGAAGTCCTAGCCCTACAGTACCTCAGAATGTGGCTGTACTTGGAGCTGGCATCTTTAAGGAGGTAATTTAGTAAAAATGAACTCTTTAGGATCTAATCAATATGACTGGTGTCCTCATAAGAGGAAATCGACACTGTCAGTGACAGAGAGAAATCATATGAAGACACAAGGATAAGATGGTCATCTACTAGCCAAGGAGAGGCCTCTAAAGAAACGGATCCCTCTGACACCTGGATCTAGAACTTCTTCCCTCCATAGCATGAGAAAATACAGTTCTATTGGTTAAGCCACCTAGTATGTGGCATGCTATTAGGTCAGCGTAGCAAGGCAATACAGGGCCCCAGCACCTTAGAGTTCCAGGGGACTGAGGAACAAAGAACACAGACATGTAGACCAAACATGTAGATCAGGCTTTACAGATAGGCTTTTACAGATAGAGGAAATGTCAGAATAAAGGTAGGCATGATACAGTTTCTAAGACTAGATGACAAGAAAGGAAGGAGCTGCATGGGCAAGCCTCCCAGTGAGTCTGTATTTTAAAGGACAAATACAAAATAAGGAGAGAAGGACAGACAATAAAGGAAAAGTATCTGAGAGACATAAACGAGTAGGAAATCTCAGTAAGATGAAAGATCATGGTGAACCAAGCCTTTTAAAAATTAAGGAAGTCAACAGTAACAGCCTCCTAAATTAGAGTTGTTGCCCAAAGAACAAAGGAGGCCAGAGATGGGGCTGCAAAGACATTCTAATATTCCCCAACAGTAGCTGCAAGTAAAATCTTTCATTACTCTCCTGCCTCAGTTTTTGTTGTGAGAAATAGATATGGATTGAAGAGACAAGAACGAGCCTTGCTAAAAGGGAACTGACGTTCGAGGGAGGTGAAGGATAATGAAAGAGAGCACATGGCTGCTCTGAGTGAGTTCAAGTATCCTGACCTCAATAAATCACATCTTGAGGTAACTGCAGAACTTGCAAATGAGCAGCAGAACTAACTGCTGACACTAACCTTTGAGAAAGCACAGAAAATGGAAGAGACAGACAAGCCAGAAGACAAGCATAGCCTGGCCTGATTTCCACCAAGAGAAAGAAAGAAGAGCCTACAAACTATAAAATGGACAGTTCAACAGCAATCCCAGCACTAGTCTCCAATGGGCGAGTTGCGAGAATTTAAGAAAGGGAAATTATTTTTTTCTCCAGTGTAAAAAAAAAATTATTTTACACTGGAGAAAACTTTAATCATAATGAAAAGGAATATATTTGTCATGTGCCTGAAAAAAATAAATACACCAAGTAGCATTTTCTTGCATGTCTGAACATTCTTTTTCCTACCTGTAGGAAGTATTAAAGAATTTTTTAAACTTTCCTCTCTGGTTTTATTTGGAATTTCATCAGTGACTCCCTTAACTTTGATATTTTTTCATAAACTCAAGAAGGGAGAAACTTGATCATTAGAAGTCAGCACAGAAGTATCACGAAACAATACACAGAACTGTAAAATTTCACAACTGGACAGGTCCTTCAGGATAATTTAGGCCCCAAATCTATCAACCAAATGCTTAAATTTCCACAAGTTCATAACCCAACTTATGTTTGAACTCCTCCATGGTGAGAAACTTACTACTTTTCAAGACAGCTCATTCACATAATTATATTAATTCATCTATGACAAGCTGTAAAAATTCATGTATTAATATTTGGTATGACATATCTTAAATACAAGATAGGAAACTGTAGGCTGGTGGTGGTGCATGCCTGTAATCCCAGCTATTTGGGATGCTGAGGCATGAGAACTGTTTGAGCCTACAGGTGAAGGCTGCAGTGAGCCCAGATCGCACCACTGGACTCCGGCATGGAGACAAAGTGAGACTCTATATTAAAAAAAAAAAAGAAACAAAGGAAAGAAGAAAGGAAGGAAGGGAGGGGGGAAGGGAGGAAGGGAGGAAGGAAGGAAGAGAGAGAAAGAGAGGAAGAGAGAGAAAAAGAAAGAGAAACAAAAGAAAGAAGGAAAGAAAGAAAGAAAGAAAGAAAAGAGAGAAAGGGAAAAGGAAGAAAGGAAGAAAACAAGGAAGGAAGAAAGGAAGAAAAAACTATAGGCTGGATGATTGTACAATAGTTGAAATAGGCTTTACACAAAGGATATTACTAATGAATTTGTGAGAAGGATGTTTTTATTTTAGTTTGCACCAGGAAATAACCAGGGAATTTGGTCCAAGCTGGAAGTGACAGGGCCTAAATATATTAGAACCAAGTGTGAGCCATGAAGTGGACGATACTAGCAACAGCCTTCTTGAGGACACTCCTAGACCAGGGGAGGCCTCCTCCAAGAGGGAACAAATTCCTTAGGACCCTTTTGACATGGACCCAAATTCTAGGAGTCTTGGCAGCTCGTGCATAGAAGAGAGTTGGGGGAGTAGTGACACAATGTGATGGCAGTAAGGAACATGGTACCTGCTTCTAACTGCTTGGCCCAGTCTCTGCTCCAGACACAGAGCCCCACTGCCCAGGCTACCTACAACTGTAAGAAGGGGTGGTTAAACAAATCAAAGAATAATCAATGCCTTAATCAATGCCTTCCAGTTAACATGATATTGGCTGAGGACAGGGAAACACATAAACCTGTCAAGGCAAACCACAGAACCAGGAACAGAAGTGATAATGCCTTGAAGCCCCCTACCAGACAGGTTGCTGAGTTTTCCTAGTCCCAGGGAATCATCTCAGTGCAAGTAGTGACAGCTGGGGAAAGGGAGCAAGGGTCCCCATTTCCCAGCACCATGTCCACCTCCGACCCCCACCCCTAAATCTCTCTCAATAACCTGCCAATCCTTTCAATGACTTCTATATTCGGCATACCCTCATCACCTGAGCCAGAATCAGGATCATTTATCTTTGGAGCTGCCTAGTTTGGATGGATATCAGTACTTTACTATCACTTTGAAGCATACCACATATTGTACCTTCTAGTAGGTATTTTTGTTCCTGCCTCATTTCCCACATGAGAAGGCAAAGCATTCGTAGGGAAATATTGTGTTGAAATTATTCTGTATCTCTTTGAACACATTAGCATATAAGTGGAGATGAGATAAGTTCAGAGAGTAGTCTTGTATTGTTTAGAAACATTCAGAAATGTCTGAGTGTGCATGAGTAAAATTACAGCCAAAATAAGAATCAATATCCATTCTTTTAAAGTATCCATTCCAATTTAATATGAAAGACAATCAGATTGGATAATACACATAATTTGTATCGTTTGACTCCTTGACTTAATTTAACAACTTTAAACATTAAAAAATTTAATAAAGGCACTGGACTTTATAAAGTTAGGAAGAGAAGAGGAAAGAAAAGTGCCAGAGGATCGAGGATCTGGGCTTTGCAGCCAGATAGACTGGGCTAAAATCCGGGTGCAAGGACTTACTAGCTGCGTGACCCTGGGCAAGTCACTTAAACTAAAACTCAGCTTCTTCTTATGCAAAACGGGGAAATTAAAACTTCTATCTCATCTGGTTGTTAGGAGAATTAAACGAAATACACATCAAGGGCTTTGAATAGTATCTGTCACACAACAAATTCTAAAATGGTACTGCTATGTGTCCATGGATAAAGAGACAGCAGAGTGATCAAGGCTCAGAATACCATTCAAATAACCTCAGAATAAACGGTGAAATCTTGACAACAGCAAAGATGGTTTACATTCGTGAAGCTGAGAAAAGTCTCTTTCATAACTTGACATGGCAACAACAAACTCCTTGAAACGATACTAATTAGTGATAGCTAAAGGGCAAATTATTGTTCATCTGTATCCAGAAGACAAACTTTAGTTGTAACATATATTGCCAAATACCAGTCAAGAACCACCAGAAAACATTCTTGAAGGGCACCTTATCCAACAGAGAACAAAGTACTAAATTATTTTTTGACCTTGACTTCATGACAGTGACATGAGAACATCACTGGATTTAGCAGAAAAAAAAAAAGGATTCCTTTAATTATTTGCTTTTAATATCTGTGAGGAAAGTGCTTTAGAGATGATTTTAATGAATTTTGAATTACACATTTTTTACCTTAACATTTCCACATTATTTCTTTTTTTTTTTTTTTTTTTTTTTTTTTTTTTTTTTTTTTGAGACGGAGTTTCACTCTTGTTACCCAGGCTGGAGTGCAATGGCGCGATCTCGGCTCACCGCAACCTCCGCCTCCTGGGTTCAGGCAATTCTCCTGCCTCAGCCTCCTGAGTAGCTTGGATTACAGGCATGTGCCACCATGCCCAGCTAATTTTTTGTATTTTTAGTAGAGACGGGGTTTCACCATGTTGACCAGGATGGTCTCGATCTCTCGACCTTGTGATCCACCCACCTCGGCCTCCCAAAGTGCTGGGATTACAGGCTTGAGCCACCGCGCCCGGCCCATTATTTCTTTTCTTATAAGCATCACTAAACAGGTTTTGGGAAGCTGTGGGCAGCTTGAATTCAAGGACGCATTCTCAGTGGAGGAACATATTTGCATACAAATATATTGGGATAGCATAATCCTTATTACTTTACCACTTAGGTCAGCCCACTTATCTTGAAAAGGTTTATAAAATGCCTTCTTTAGTATCTGTCCAAACATTTGTTTACTTCATCAATGCAGTCTGGTAATATTAAATGCAGTAAAATTTAGTTTTCATTTCAGTCACACATCCTTCCCAACAGGCCATTAGAAACACACAGCCAGATAAGAAACTTATTCTCCTTGACCCAGAAGTGCCTAGTGTGTGACTCCCCACAGATTACAAAGTTTAATCAACACTAGAATTTTGGGCAGACAAAGCAAAATCATTCAATTTGTTTTTTAGACAACAGCTGTTGTTTTTCTCTGCTTAGCACTTTTTTTCCCCTTTTCTTCCCCTTTTGAGAAGCCACTCTTCTCTCCCCTCAGTGGTCCTGGTGGGTATACTGGGGCTGGGGGTGCGGGTATCACCCAGGCTGACCATTCAGAGTCCTCCTTTTCCAGGCCATTGTGACAAGTTCAGGGATGAGCAGGTGATTCAGGCAAGGCCACTCAAAGCTTTCCCTGAGACTTGGACTATGCAAAAGATAGGAACCCATTCCTTTTGATTTGCTTAAGGGAATAGGCTTGGGACTGTCAGTAGCCATCTTTTTTCTTGCCATTTGGAGAAAGCGTGTGTGAGAATAAAGCCAACACAAAGAGAAAAACAGCTGAAAGACAAGGAGAGCGCTCTGCCATTTTTTTTTTTAAGTTTCTGCATCCAGCTATACCTGAAGGCTCAACTTTTGGTGCTCTTCTCCTTTATGGAAAAAAAAAATCCCTTTTTTATTTGTTAGAGTTGACTTTCTGTTACTTGTAACTAACAGAAGCCTGATCACAAAGCTTTAAGGAAAAGATAGACATTACTGTTTATTTAATATTCAATGTTTCTTTAATTTCTTAAGTTCTCCTCTCCTATCAGTGATAAAACTCCAGGCCATGTTTGTTCCTATAACTTTCTAAACTTTTCCCAGAGCCCTTCAAATTTCAGTCATTCTGTCACTAGTTATCGGTATCTTATTATAAGGATACACATATATTTTAAGTCAAGACATTTTTTTTGGTCATCTTTAAAACTAAACTTTGTTCTTATCGGTAAAGAATAATTTAGATCAGCGTTTCACCTGGGGTTGAGTTATAAACTAGAATCATCTACTCAGTTTTTTAAAGAATTGTAATTGCCTAGACCCTAATCTCAATGAGCTGTCTGTAATGCTCAAAGGTTGAGGCTCAAATATGTATTTTTAAAAGCTTTGTAAGCATTTCATATAAAGTCTTGTGGTTTAGAAATCATCTGTTTAAGACAGGTATCTTCTTTAAAGAAGAAAGATGGATTAAGCTGATCATCAGAATCTTTAAAAATATAGATTATTGATACAGATTAATGTAAATTTTGATTCCTTGGGTCTTTAAAAGTTGTATGGTTCCCCAGGTGATTCTGATGACCATTCAGGTGTGAGAATTAAATGATTCTGGATTAAATGATGGGTCAAGTCGCCCTCAGTGAATCGATGTTCACAGCCATTCTACAGACTCACAGCGAAGAACCTTTAAAAAGGTAAACTTGGGCTAGGAATTAATGAAATTTAGAAGGCTTGGGTACTGACCAGTATTTTTACTTGCACAGTGACATGTACAGAGCATGCACGCCTCGCTCTGAAAGAATGGATCAGATGATACCATCTGCTTTTTAAGATTGGGTTTCACTCTGTCACCCAGGCTTGGGTACAGTGGCACAATCAAAGCTTACTGCAGCCTCAAACTCTTGGGCTCAAGGGATCCTCTTGCCTCAGCCTCCTGAGTAGCTGAGACTACAGGCACATGTCACCATGCTTGGGTATTTTCTTTTTTTTTAAGTTTTTTAGCAATGGGGTCTCACCATGTTGCCCAGGCTGGTCTCAAACTTTTGGGCTCAAGTAATCCTCCTGTCTCAGCCGCCTAAACTGTTAGGATTACAGGTGTGAGACACCATGCTTGGCATGATTATGTTGTTTTAAAGGAAACAGAGTGAAAGGGTGTAAGGATTCACAGCTATTTAATTTCATCATCTGGTCTTTTTTTCTGTGAGCATTCTTGTATGTGTGAAACTGTCATTTAACATCTCTGTAAGATTTGTCCTAAATACAAAATACTATTTACATGAGGAATTGTTCTACCATTGAAACTTTAATGAGCAACTCTGGATCAAACAGGTAAAAAGAGAAAATGAGAAGAGAGAAATAAAGAGAAGATTTCACATGATGCGCTGAGCTTCTGAAATTAGCCATAATGAAGAGGTGAAGCAAACAAAGGACCCTGGCTAATCCAATTCTCAGGTTTAGACAAGGGTTCTGCTCTGAAGTAAACCAAGATACACAATATATTACACAATAAAGGGATAGAGGGGCTGCCGGTTAGTATTTTCAGGTTAACACCAGTGGAAAAAAAGTCAGCTGTTGATTTCTTTATTAGCTTTTTCCTTTTGCACTAACTGTTAATAGCTTTTTTCTGCCTTACTCTCTAAGCCGAAGACACTGGAAATGCTGCACAGAATAACTAACTCCCTGTTTCCCTGCAAGGAGATGATGCATTTTAGCTCTGTAGCCACTAGGAGTCCAAGCACAGTAAGGAATCCCACCATCTTCCCAATCACTATTTCAATCAACCTAGAAGAGCTCCTGCATAACCTACGAGCACTTTCATTTTACTCCAGACCTGGTTTAGCCTCTAATAGCTCAATTAAGGTCACAGCAAAGCCATTAGAAATCAATAATCACACACGCTTTTGCAGTTCTTTTTACTATGCAGCCAATTTATCATTCTTTGCCTTTATCGTACTATTTTAAGACATAAATCAAAGCTTTAGCCATAATGCGTTCTGACATGACAATACTCATCATAGCTGAAAAGAGACCCTACATGCATATGCTAATAGAAGGACACTGAAAACCTCTCTCCAGAACACATCAAGCCAAATGTGATCCCACTAATCCTCCACAGCAGTGTGGTTTCACCAAAATCAGAGCTGAAGTAGTGGGATATAGGATGAAAGCAAATAAGAGAAGCCAATCAGAAATTGGCCAAATAAATGATATTACTAATGCAATAGGGACAGTAGCTTTGACATAGTAATTCAATATATTTTTTCTTCCCTGCAATTCCCCACTTGCTGAATTGATGAAACTATTACTTCAGGAGCAGGTAGGTACCATTCGGGAAGAAAGAAGTGGGAGCTCAGCTTTGAGGCTCAAGCTAATTGTTTTTAACATTCAGAGTGAGGTAACACTTGTGAAAGCCTGACTTCGTTGAAAATAAGAGGCTTTCTAAATTCCTAGTCCCCTTGAACAGTAAAATCAAAGTTTGGAGATATGGACATGCTTTTCTACATGCCTTAACATAGAAAGTAAGAGGATATGATGCAGGAAAAATTCTTGACATGAAAGAGACACAGAAAGTCCTGTGGACTAGACAAAGGAGAGAGGATCTGAGGGTCAAGCAGTCAGATGTGTCTCAACTCATCCCTCTCAGGGCAGAAACCTCACACCAGAAAGGTTAGGGAGAATAACAGAACAGGAGAAGTTTTCCTTTGTCCACAGAACAGCTTGGCATTATTTAAGTACCCATATTCAACCAGCACCAGGACACATGAGAGAAGACTAGTAAAATGTCCATACCAGCAGATTTAAGAGAAGCCTCACAGCATCCTCCCCACTTCAATCAAGTATGGAGTAAGCAGTCACAGTTCTTAGTGCAAAAAGTTGATAGATATAAAGTGAGCCCCTATCCAGCAATTCAAGTTCTATGTATATGCCCAAAAGAATTGAAAGTAAGGACTCAAGCAGATAGTTGTGCACCCATAGTCACAGCAGCAATATTCACAAGAGCCAAAATATGAAAATAACCTGGCTCCACTGGCAGATGAACAAATAAAATATGATAAATACATACAATGTAATAATATTGTCATAAAAAGGAATGAAATTGATACATGCTATAGGAATGAATTTCTGAGTTTCAAAGACATTATGCTAAGTAAAATGAACAGACACAAAAGGAAAGATATCATATGATTCTACTTGTAGACAGTATCTGGAGAAGTAGAACAGAGGTTACCAAGAGCTGAGAGGAGGGGAAAATGAGGAGTTGTTGCTTAACATTTACAACGTTAAGTTTCTAAGATGATGATAGAAGTCTGGAAATGAACAGTGGTGATAGTTAACATAACATCTGAGTGTATTTAACGACATTGCATTGTACACAAAAAAAATCGCAAATTTTATGTTACATATATTTACCACAATACGTTTTTGGTTTTGTTTTTGTTTTTTAAAGGACCCCCTAGTGCCCTGACAAAAGGACCAGCAGGTTACACAGTACCTAAAGACAGGCTTCATCAGCCAAGTGTCTCATAAGACATTCCAAAAAACCAGCCCCAAACAGCCATGACTCAGGATGCCCCATGTTCAGGCAGGCTGAGTAACATTTCCATAAAGGCCTGCAGGGACTCAAAAGCCAGCACTAGAAACAGAGGGACATCAGATGTCTCCACATTAAGCTGTACCAATGCTGAAAGGATACACAAGCTTCCTCCTGCACCTTAACACCATCTTGTGGTGGAGAAGTAGTAGAGTAGACTCTATGGGAAGACCCTATTGTTTTTATAAGAGCCTTGACAGAGAGATTAACTTGGAATTAACTACCTCCAGTGACTACAGGGATTGTAATGATGGTAAAAATCAACATGTAATCCATCACCATGAGAATAAAGGGTCAAGGAATAGAATAAGATCAGTTGTATAAATTTTTTATTTTATTTATTTTTTAATGCAAGCTTCTGTCTCCTACAAACCTGGTTAGTGACTATAAAGTCTTTTGGCTCAGTCCGAAGTGGCAATAGAGCTTATATTGCATTTTTTTGCCTTCATCATTTCCCATGCATATATTCCTTTAAAGATTTTTCACAATGGCCAGGTGCAGTGGCTCACGCCTGTAATCCCAGCACTTTGGGAGGTTGAGGCGGGCAAATCGCATGAGGTAGGGAGTTCGAAACCACCCTGACCAACATGGAGAAATCCCATCTCTACTAAAAATACAAAATTAGCTGGGTGTGATGGTACATGCCTGTAATCCCAGCTACCTGGGAGGCTGAGGCAGCAGAGTTGCTTTAACCTGGGAGGCGGAGTGTGTGGTGAACCCAGATGGTGCCATTGCACTCCAGCCTGGGCAACAAGTGCAAAACTCTGTCTAAAAAAAACAAAAATGTTTTTCACAATGTTAAAAAACCAAAACAGAACAGGCGAATTTGCCTCTCTTTCCAAATTGCTGCCCCCAAATTCCATCCACTCTATTTTTTATTAGTGATCTATGAGGTTTTCTATCTCTTTGACTTTCATTGTATTCAACTCGAGCTGCCTCTATGTGGAGACATACTTTTTGCCTTACATTCTTTCTATAGATCTTTTTGACTTACATTCTTTTTATAAACTTTGAATAGAAATATGGAAAGATTGAACTTTGAGTATTTCTCTCATCTATGAATTTTAAAAATAATAAAAAAAGTACTCCACCAACTGTGTTATGCCTTTGAGGTGACATCAGTGAAATGAGAAGCCATTTTAAAAAAAGGTTCCATTGCTTTTAGTCTTTGCAGGACATTAATTAAAGAGTGACACTTGCCTTCTGACATTATTTTTTTTAATCCTAAGAGGTAGAACTTAAATTGACAACCTATGGCAAGCTTAACCCTCTCCTGAAGAAAACTTAGTGATCTAGAAAATTAAAACACAGCCAGACTAGGTGAAAAATGTTTAAATAATACATTTATGGTTGGATGGCAAGGTCTTTAGACTGTGGTTTCTTGCTGTTTCAGAGTTTTTTGGGAATTTTTTCCCTCTATTCCTAAATGAAATTAATTTATTTCTCAAGTCTGCTGATTGTGTCTGTTTTAGGACCCTCCAGGGTCAGATGCATGCTCTGCACTGCCTTCAATATGCTGACAAAGCTTCTAAATAAAACAATAGTAAATCTTCCATCTTCAATCTGCTGTCCAGCATTTTTAGATCACATTTGCTTTGCTGAGGTTGAACACGAGTAACTACTTTACACGTTTATTATGAGTAAACTAAAATCACCAAATCTTACTGTAAGGTCAGTTAGACAAAAATATGTCTTTAAAAAATGAACATTTGGGCCAGACATGGTGGTTCATGCCTGTAATCCCAGCACTTTGGGAGGCCAAGGTGGGCAGATCACAAGGTTAGGGGATCAAGACCATCCTAGCCAACAAGGTGAAACCCCGTCTCTATTAAATACACAAAAATTAGCTGGGTGTAGTGGCACATACCTGTAGCCTTGGCTACTCAGGAAGCTGAGGCAAAAGAATCACTTGAACCCGGGAGGCGGATTGCACCACTGCTCCTGCACTCCAGCCTGGGCAACACAGCAAGACTTAGTCTCAAAAAAAATTTTTTTTTTGATAGGATTTTATCCATTCCATTTCCAACAATGAACTTACAAATTTTCTACTTAGGTTATCAAAGGGTATTTCCCCATCCCTCTTACAGAGTAGTCAAACAGTATTGTCCAATTTTGTATTTACTAAGGGGATGTATTGGAAAACTATGACTAAACAAAATAGTTCAAGAGTTCTACATGGATCTTCTACCACCTGTCTATGTTCTTGCCTACCTGTAAGCCTCTGCCCTTGTGGAATCTCTTTGCAGAGCCTCTTCCCAGCAGCCCTGACCAAGCTGGGTTCTCTCCTACCCCTGTACACATTATACTTTGCACCTGGATGCCTTTGAGTGTTCATCTTGTTAGTATTATTGTCTGTTTACAATGAAGGACATGTCAATGCTTTATTTACAAGTACTCACAACTGGAAGATGTGCGTTCTTCAAAGATTAATCCATCAACTCATTAAATTTTCAGTTTTTCATTTTAAAAAACATAAAATTTGGGAACAGTGATATAGATTGGGAAGGGGAAGGAGGCGGGAGAAATCATTCTCAAGTAAACCTAAAATACAGTTGCACAAAAAAAGCAAGAAAGTTTCAAGAAAGAGAAAAAAAAGTGGCCCTATATAAAATAAACACGGTAAAGCATCTAAACCTACAATAATTGAAACACTGTTAACAGAGGTGAAAAAAAAAATCAATGCTACCTAATTAAAAAGGGTGGATATAATTGTATGGAATCATTTAGTATATCATAAAGACAGTATTTTAAATTCATGGTGAGAATATGAATTATTTAACCAACTGATAGGGATTGACTCTGTATCCCCACCCAAATCTCATGTTGAGCTGTAATCCCCACGAGTTGAGGGACGGGCCTGGTGGGAAGTGACTGAATCATAGGTGTGAACTTTCTCCCCTTGCTATTCTTGTGATAGAGTTCTCATGATATCTGATTGTTTGAAAGCATGTAGCAGTTCCGTCCTCTCTCTATTGTTACCATGTAAAGATGTGCTTGCTTCCTCTTTGCCTTCTGCCATGATTGTAAGTTTCCTGAGGCCTCCCCAGCCATGCCCCCTATACAGCCTGTGGAAATATGAGTCAATTAAACCTTTTTTCTGTATAAACTACCCAGTCTCAGGTAGTTCTTCATAGCAATGTGAGAACAAACTAACACACCAGCAATGTTGGAAATGGCTAGATAAAGCTTCCCACCTCATAACTAGATTACAGGAAAATTCTTAATGAATTAAGTATTTAAATGTAAACATTAAGCATAAAAATACCATAAGATAGAAAACTATAATTTATGTAATTTGGGGGCGAGAAAAGTATTCTAAGTATAACAAAAAAAGCTCATACTATGAAGCAGAAATCATAAATTTAAGTAAATATAGGGACCAAACAGGCATGATACAAGAGCAATTATCAGACTAAATAATTCTGTTTTTTTTCCAGCAGAATCATAGCAAGCTTTTGGTACTGAAGTTGACACTCAGCCTCCACGTTGAAGTAAGTACTTGGTAGGTATCTGCTCCATCTACATGGAAATTGTATGTAGAAACAAAGCCTGAGCATTATCAGATCTTTCGTATTTTGGGAGAAAAGCCCATTTTACCTGTTTGCTTAAACTGTAAAAGAACAACACTGTGTGGGGAAAGGGAAAACATCTGATTCAACTCATTTTGCCATGAAGGAAAATATAGACTTGACAATATAAAGGTTATTCTCCTGTACCACAAAACATCATAAACATGTTTATGTAGGTAAACACTTTAAAATCTATATCCATTAAGCACCACAATCAGCTCCAAAGAGCAGTCAGGTTGTTTCCAGAAATAAAGCAATGATAGATCAAAAATAGTGCATTTGTGTAACAAAATGTCCTTGTAACTCAAAGATTAATGCACAAACAAAAATACTTATGTGGCTTTAAATACTATAGTAGTCAGGGCTTTACTGCTGTCTGTGCATCTAATTATAATATTTGTCATCTTAATATTTGCATTAGGCTTCCAATACATACTGGTTTACAGTTATGAAATGTTTCTGGAAGAAAAAAATCTGGATATGTGACCACAAAATCTGATGGACTATTTAGTAATGCTAAAAAGATGCCAATATAAAATTCATAACAGGTTTTCTTTTGGAAATAACACTAGTTTCTATTTATCATGTAGATTTAAGCTCTTATTGTATCATCATTAACGTGCAGTGGCAATTAATAAAAAATTACTGAAGAATCTAAAAATTATCCAAAGTATAATTAAAAGTGAGAAATGTTCTGAGCTCCATTTATATTCTCACCATCATAAATAAGATAGCAAAATTGAAGCACACAGACCCCCAAATGTTTACTTTAGAAATCACAGTGGCTCATGCCAGTAATCTCATAACTTTGGGAGTCCAAGGACGGAAGACTGCTTGAGTCCAGGAGTTTGAGACCAGCCTGGGCAATATAGCGAGACACATCTCTACAAAAAATACAACATTAGGTGAGTATGGTGGTGTGTGCTTCTAGTCCCAGGTACCAGGAGGCTAAGGTGGAGGATCATTTAAGCCCAGAAAGTCAAGACTACAGTGAGTTGTGATCATGACACTGCACTTAACCTGGGTGATAGAATGAGATCCGATCTCAAAAAGAAAAGAAAAATCTACGTATCTTAAAGTAACTGGATAATTACCAGATCACTTTGCTTTTTACTGTGCTCAATCACCACAACCACAAACATTTTAATCCTGAAGAAGATCCTGAACCGAGCATGGGAGAATGTGGTATATCCTCATCATCAATGAAGACAAATATGAGGTAAGTCAAGTTTATGATATGAGCTTGATTTGAGGAGGTCACATAGAGGCACAGCATGGCTTTTACAGAAGATCTGACAGGCTGCATAAGGTAAATTCAGTCAATATTCCATGCGAGGAACACAAAAGCATTGCTTTGTACAACCTGAATAACTCCCCTTTCTCCATATTGGTAGGACTGGCATAAGTATCTGTGCAGCAGCTTAAGAAGGTTGTAGTAAATTTGAAAGAAGCATCATTGCCTAACTGCTTTACACATTTCCAAAACTAGCTGAAACTAGAAGGGATGCACTAGTAATCTACAACAGAGGTGAACTGGAACTGAAGTTTCTCAACTTTTAATGCAATGTTTCCTCCCCACTGCAGGGCATAATTATAAAAACATGCTGCAACAAATGGAATAAAACTATAGCCTATGGGGAAAAGCTAAAGTAATTGAATTTATATAATCAGCAGGAAACATTTTCCAATTTTTGACAAGCAGCTTTCCCCTGGATTTGCTGATATCAGAACAATAAAAAATGGGCCATATTTCTTCCCTAAATCTTAATATGATAAATTATTTTTGCATCATTTATATTATAAATCAAATTAAAATGTGTGGACCAATTTAACAAACAAAAGACTAATTTGTCTTATGTTAGATAAATCATTAGGTGGTAAATAGTATTCTTAAAATACAACATGAGGCTACACATAAAAATATGTATTACTCATTCAAATATGAATGGGAGGATATTCTTTTCAAATATTGACATTGAAAATAATATTAACATGTATCTGTTCAATCATGTTACATAAAATTTCACTCATAAATTCAATTTTGATTTTGGGTTAGATAACTAAACATTTGGATTTACAGACCTACTCATGATATATATCTAAGTATATAGACAGCATTTTATTTGTTCTTTGTTTCTTGTAATGACAAGGTAAGAGTTTGGCTAGTTTGATAATACCTAATAACGGTGAATACCTATAAGTGTTTACTATGTGCCAACAGCAATACTAAACTCTTTGCAAGCATTATTCCATTTCATTGCCATCACAACTCCATGAGGTAGTTATGGTAGGTATACCCTATTTACAAATGAGCAACTGAACTTTGGTGAGTTTTGGCAACTTATAAAGGTCATTCAGTTCATAGCAGCAGAACCAAGACTCAAATCTATGGTGTCCCAACTCCAGAATCAGAACTCTTAAATACCAGGCTATATTTCAGCCTGTATTTTATGTTTTTTTTTTTTCTATAGAGGATAAAATCCAGAGACACAATTAAGTAATTGACTCTTTCACAGTAGAAGGTGGCTTCCATTTTGCATCTCCCTCCTTCTGGCGCCTTACATAATTACTTAAATGCTAGGAAAGGAATTACAATGTAGAAAGCAATAACTGGGCAAACAGTAAGTAGAAGGGCTATCAGTGGACAAGAGATATGAAAAAATTTCCAGAACAGAAATTGTATGGGGAGTGGTTATACTATTAAAACAAGTCAAAGGATTCTTTAGAATACAGAAGATGTGGAACCCCATCTTCCCTACTCTACTTCCAATTAAAGGATGCCCAAGAGCTGTTCATCTACTCATCCCAGGCAAGATTTCTTCTGAAGAAAAAACTGAACAGTCATGAATGAAAAAGGAAACCAAAATCTGAAATTCTGTGTTTTCAATGAATCAGTCAACTCTGTACTCAAACACCTCAAATAACAACCCTCCAAGCAACACATTCAACATACGTATACAGAACTCCCAATTTGCTTTCAGATGTATTATTCCTAAATATATATAGACAACCAAAGGAAGCTTTCAATATTAGAACAAAAAAAACCATATTATACTATAGGAAACAAAATAAGAAAGAGAATAAAAATATAATTAAGAAACAAGAATCATCTAAGTTTTATGCTCAGAGAGATTTGAGAAGATATTATATTCATAAAAGGAACAAAAAACAAACAAAAAAACTCTTGGAAATTAAACATAACTATCTGTGTATTTCAAAGTTTTAAAAATAGAAATTTTGGAGGACAAAGGCAAGGAAATCTCTCAAAATAAAAAGATAAAGATATGTAAAATCCAAAAGGTAATGTAAGAGGCATAAAGAATTAGTCCAGGAGGTTCCACCATCTGAATAATATAAATTTCAGAGAAATAGAGAAAGAAGTTGGCAAAGAAATAATATAGAAGAATATTCCAGAGCTAAAGGATACAAACCTCAAAGTTGAAAGGTCCCACCACGTGTCCAGAACAATGAGTGAGGAGAGAGTCCATAGCAAGTGACATCCCTGTGAAATTCCAGAGTCTCTTGATAAAACATATAAGACACTTGCAGGGGAAGAACTGGAGAAGCATATTATCAAAACAGAATGAGAATTAGATGACATCAGACTCCTCAGCCATAGCAGCTGCTTAAAAGACAATGGAGAAGCTCTTAAATATTATTAGAAACAACGATTCTTACAATATAATACAGTGTAAAGCCAAAATCATCAATTGTCAGTGTGAAATAAAGGAATTTTCAGCTATGAAAGTAGTCCTGGAAATGTATCTCCTTTCTGATGATGTGCTCCAGGGGGAAAAAGGGACTAAACCATAGAAGGGGAAGAGAAAGATAAAAGAGTCATGATTCTTGGATACAATCCAAGAGATAGTGAAGGAAAGTTCTAGAGATGGCAGTTGTGCAGCAGAGACCAGAGGGGAACAACCATAATTGGAGCTGAAATATGGAGGGACCGAGAAAAGAAAAAGGTGCTCTTAGTGCAACCTCAATTGTGACTTTGAAGGTAAGACTGATGTGGCCATGAAAAAACAGGTCAAGAAACAAAGAAGACTAATTAGAAACTCCAGGAAAAGCAGAAGGCTGTGTAGAAAGAGAAATGTTAGTATCGTATAGCACCATGTGAATAATATTTACAGCAATACTGTAAGCAGTACTAATCAATTCAAAAATATATATACATAGTAATATCACAGTGTTGGGAGGTTGGGAGATGGAATATGGGCTAGTATAAAAAACTCTAAGTGTTCATCTATCATAAGAAGTACCGTAGATAGTATCTAAGATTTAAAAAAAAGAAATATATATTATTTAGAAATATTATAGTAACTCCCGGAAGAAACAGCTACAATAGTTAAAAATAAATACCTGGGAAGTAGAACTGGGTGCTGATGGGTGGAATGTGGTGCAATAGGAAGGAATTATAAAAATGTGATTCATAATCAATTATTAAGATATGTATATATGTGTGTTCAGGGATGTATGTTTATGTGTATACTTTTTATCAGATTTATATAGTTCATGTGTTTAAGCCCTATTCAAGAGTGTAGAATTTACTGTCATTGTTTAAAGTAGACTTCAGCTCCTTGACAGAAGATTTATGTGTTCACACCTACTCTGCCACAGAAGAAACATAACTGCCAGTTGGAAATAAAACTCACTTGAAAAGATTTAGTGCAGGTTGCTGTTTCTCTAAAATTTAAGTTTTACCTCTATATGAAGGTAAAAGAAGCAGTTTGTGTTTTTATTCTTTTCTCTTAGCCTCCACTGCATAATGTATTATGCATCAATTAAGTTATCTTTAATTAAATGAACATTCTTGCACAAATGCACAAATGGGACAAAAGGGACAAAGTTCATTTTTACGTTCTTAACATTGAGCAAGCAATTTTTCAATCATTCAGAACTGGTAAATAAGTATAATTATTTCTGCTGCAAAGAATAATTTAATAGCTAGATATTAGCTAGAGAAGCCAACAACGAGACTTGCTAATCATTGCTATGACAATCTTCTGCTTTATTTTTATGTGTCTCATAAAACTGTCAAAGTTGAGTGGCAAGCGAGAGTTTCAAGAAAATAACTCTTACCAGCTTAGGGAATTTTAGTAGAACATCTTATCTTTGGGGGCCTGATCTTAGATATATTCCAGGGGAAAGAGTCTGGAAAAAATATATTTAATAATACATCTGATTCTTCTCTCTTTTTCTTTCATATTCAAGCAAATACTGGTCTTTAGATGAAAACAAATTAAAACTTCCAGTATTTCCTTGGTCATCCCCAAGATGAACTTTGAAAATGATGTTAAGACTTTAGATTCATTATGTCCTGAAATAAAAATTTAGTGTTATCTTTATATGATGTGGAATTGTCAAAAAACAATTTGACAATTGATTGGGATCAAGGAAATAGTTGTATATTATACAAAAAGTTGATTAATATCCACAAGCATTAAATAAACACAAGTTAATATGTTTCATGCTGGTAGTATTTGAAATCGTAACTAACAACTGTGTTAAAGGAAAACAATTTTATGATTTTTAATTCTCTTAACTATTTCAATCTAACATAAGGAACCAAAAACTTCCTTACCAGACTTCAGTCATTCCAGTACCTGTATGACTTTTGCTACACATTATATTTCTATGGTTAACAAAATATTTTTAATTGATTTACTTTTAAACTTAAAATACTTACCTGAAGCCTTGTTCAAAGAGAAAATAATTGGAATTTGTTTTCTATTTAGTGGCATTTGTATTACTCCTTTGTAAAGTCTATAGTATAGAATGAAAAAGTGATGTTTGCAATCAAGGCCAACCTCACAAAACAGTTATGAGGTTTGGATAAGATAATATGCACAGAATGCTTAACATATGACAGGTGCTTAGTAACTAAAGACCATTTTAAATGGTGTATTTTCCCTTTGGATATGGGTGTCTCTAATCATCTTAAAGGGATATAATGAAAAAAACTTTCCCCTGGTTAAATCTCATCTCCTTCAGCTATTCTTCCACTGAGAAGTAGCAAATGTACTGCCAACAGAAGTTTCCAGAGGCAAAGATCAGACTCTTTTTGCCAAGTTTTGGAAAGGTGTTTTTAAATGAAAAACCATTTGTCTTCCTTGAGCTGGGATTAGGTAGTAAGGGGAGAGCTGACTGAGACCTCTGTCCTCACCTCTTCCTATTCATTTCTCCTCTACTTTCCCTGAGACAAAGAAGAAAAAAGTTGTATTCTTCTTACACATGTCTAACCTTCATAGAAACTGTACTGCGGCTGCTGCTCTAACTTTATTCTTTGTGATGGTTAATTTTAGGTGTCAGCTTGACTGCATTAAGAGAAACTCAATAGCTGGTAAGGCATTATTTCTAGGTGTGTCTGTGAACATGTTTCCAGAGAAGATCGACGAGTCTGGGGACTGAATGGAGAAGATTTGCCCTCAATGTGGGCGGGCATCATCCAATATACTGAGGGCTCAAATAAAACAAAAAGGCAGGAAAATGGTGAATTCACTCTCTCTCTCTCCTGGAGCTAGGACGCCCTTCTTCTCCTCCCCTCAGAAATCAGAACTCTAGGTTCTCTGGCCTTTGGACTCCAGGACTTGCACCAGCACCATCTGCCTCCCATGACCTCCAAAACCGTTAGATAATAAATTTGTGTTGTTTTAAGCTACTGAGTTTGTGAAAATTTGTTACAGCAGCTATAGAAAGCTAATACAGCTGTGAACTTGTTAGAAATGCAAATTCTTTGTCCCCACCTCAGGTCTACTGAATCAGACACTCAGGAGCAGGGCACAGTAGTCTATTTTAACAAGCCCTCCCAGTGATTCTGATGCCTGCTATAGTTTGGACAATACTTTCTTGCCGTTACTTTCTCACTGTCCATTTGTCATCCTACTTTAATCTAATTTAACCCCCCACCATTCACCATATCTGCTCTTGAAATTACCTAATTGCCTGTTTGAAACACCTATATTTAAAATAGCTTTTATTCCATCAGTATTTTCATCATCATTGAGACTATTAATCTTGAAATTCTCTGATTCCTGGCTTCCAAGACATTGTTCCTACCTAACTTCTTGCATCACACTAAGCACACCTTCACTTCTTTTTGTGGTTCTTCCTTTATCCACCCCTTATGTATGGTACTTTCTTGTGCTGTCTTCTGTAACCTCTTCTCTTTTCCCTCTGACCCTCTCCCTGGGCAATCTCACCTACTCTCAAGTCGTGTTTCAATCCAAACCCTGATGACTCTTAATCTACGTCTTCATCACCAGCCACTTCTGTGCTCTAGTCCTGAATTCTAAATTGTGTTCTACCTCTCTACCTGTATTCCTATCTGGGCTTCAAATTCAATGTATCCTCCCCAACTTTACCCCAACAAATTTGAAGTTCCTCTTGCATTTTTTCTCATTTTATGACCTTCTCTGACCTTATCAGACCTTCCATTGCCCAGTGATCCATTACTTTTTTCACCCTTATCTTTCACAAATAATTGTGCACAAATTATTTCAATTCTATTTTTAAAATATGTTTGAACTTTACTGCTTTAGAGCTTCTCCTCTGTGTCACCAGCTGCAGCCCTAGTTCAATGTTTCTCAAAGAGCAATGTTAAACAGTGTACCAGAATCACCTATGGTGCTTGTAAAAATTCCTGGGATCTGGTTAGACTCATCTGAATTTGACTTTCAGTGGGGCAGAATGAGGGGTCATGGTCTGATGATCTGCATTTTAAGTAAATAGCTTGGTTGGGTTTTATGCTACCAAATGTTAAGAACTACTGCCTTGCTAATCTTTCACTGCTGACTTAAACTCTATTCCTTGGTCTTTGTATTAGTCTTTCTCTTGCTACAAAACAAATTACCACCAATTTAGTAGCTTAAAACAACACTCAGTCTTTCAAGGCTGCAGTTAAGGGATTGGCTGGCCTGCATTCTTATCTGGAGGCTCAACTAGGGAAGGATCTACTTCTAAGCTCATTTAGGTTGTTGACAGAATTTATTTCCTTGTGGTATACAATTGAAGACTGAGGCTTCCTACTGACTATAGCTTGGAGCAGGCCTTCAGGTCCTAGAAGCCACCCGCAGTTCCTTGCCACTTGCATTTACAGCAGTGTTAAAGGAGGTAATTTTGTCCTTTTCTTTAAATATTTTATTGACATCAAATAATAGAGATTTGCTTTTTTGAAGATTCTGTGACAGTGATGATATTTCAACTGAATTGAATAGTAGTTAAATGATTTAAATATTAGAAATAAGCCAAATTCCAAAGCTACAAAAAAGTATTTTCCTAAGATTAAATAATATGTATTATTTGCAATGCCTGTGACACTCTTTACAAAAATCTTAAACGGCACTTGTTAAAAGTGCACATTCTGGAACTCTAGTCAGTCCCCAATTTCTGATTCAGTAGATCTTAATATTTAACAAGCACCCCAACTGAATCTAATTCAGATGTCTTAAGAATGATGTTTTGGTAGCCACTTGTCTATAAGATATACTGAAAAATAAACATGCATAAGTTGAAATATTTTGGACAGTTAAAAAAAATCTTTGAGCATAGTTATAAAATCATATGCAAGGGAAATACTATCAATTACACTAGTGATGATTTATCTAATTTAAAAATTATGCAAAAATGAGTAGTTCAAATCAACAGCATAATTTTACTAATCTAAGATGGTCTATGGTGATAGATCATTACTTAATCTTTATGAAATTAATCTGCATTATAACAAAATTCCATTACATTTAATTAGCTGAAAGTTTTCAGCCAGTTTTATGTAAATCTTCCAATAAAAAACTAGTTCAACCTTTTGTTTTTTGGATAGCAGTATCTTTATTTTTATAGTTTTTTATGTAGCTTTTAAAAATTGATATGTCATAGTTGTATGTCTTTTGGGGGGTACATGTGATATGTTGGTATATGTATACAGTGTTTAGTAATGATCAAGTCAGGGTAATTGGAATATCCATCACCTAAAATTTTTACAGTTTTCTA
This sequence comes from Saimiri boliviensis, assembly GCF_048565385.1. Taxonomy (NCBI): domain Eukaryota; kingdom Metazoa; phylum Chordata; class Mammalia; order Primates; family Cebidae; genus Saimiri; species Saimiri boliviensis. The sequence continues at coordinate 51,495,201 of NC_133452.1, forward strand.
CTTCATATTCAGAATGCCTTTTTTGTTTGAGTACAGCCTGACATAGGCAACCCAGTACATTACAGTATAAGTCCGTCAGCCACCAAAAATCAGTGGAGGAATAAAGTCTATACAATCATGTTAAAATTAATTCAGCCCTTTGAGTATCTCTTGGCTTTTGCAGAAACCAGATTATAGATTATTGGATATAGGTTCATGTTTTTAGTTCATTATTCTGCATTAAAATGTCCAACAGCAGGGTTTTTTCCTCCAATCAGTCTACCTGAAAAGTTCCATGTGATCATATTAATAGATGCATCACTAATCTAGAAGCTAGAGGCACAAAATTTTACTCCTATATCTTTGTACCATATTATCAACCTCTAGCAGAAGATTATGCAATAATTTAGAATTCTTCTCCAGAGTAAATCCAATTAATTCAGTGTCTATGGTGACCTTCCTCACCATCTCCATCCCAAATTATCTAAATTAGCTGTATGATTGTTCTCTAATACATAAGTTGGGGGTGTAACCTTGCATTGGTTTCCTGTGTTTTGGGTAGTTCAATTCATCATATTTACATGGAATAGCCAATAAGCACAAGTTACTGAGGAAGATTAAAATACACACAAAATAGCAGCCCTTAGCAGTTAGAGAGAAAAGGCATGGCCACAGATAACCATTATGCATATGGCATAATGCATAAAGTAATAAATTCCTCAGAGCTGTTACAAAGTTCAGAATACAAGTTCAGAATTTGGCTTTATTTAGTATTCCTAGAAAATTAAGTCTGAAATCTAACTACCCTAAATCTCTGACAAAATCCAGGGAGGTCTGAGACTTCCCAATAGAAGCAATCACTATGAACCCACTGAATCCACCAAACTCCAGTTTGTTTTGCTCACATTTAACTTTCAGTTTTCCTGCCACCTGCAAAATAGAGCAGAGCTGTTTAGCAGCTCTGCCCAAATATATGGGACCATTCTAAGGGATACTGCAAAGTATGATGGCTACTGTGCTGTGGTTTTGAACTTACAATCTACTATCTACGTCAGGTTATGATATAAAAGTGATTCCCAATTCCTCAAGTGTCATTAAATTAAAATGATCATAACCTGCAAAAGAACAAACTATCAGTCTGTGATACAGTTTGGCTGTGTCCCCACCCAAATCTTATCTTGAATTCCCATATGTTGTGGGAGGGACCCAGTAGGAGGTAACTGAATCATGGGGGCAGGTCTTTCCCATGCTGTTCTCATGATAGTGAGTAAGTCTCACAAGATCTGATGGTTTTAAAAATGGGACTTTCCCTGCACAAGCTCTCTCTTTGCCGGCTGCCATCCATGTAAGACATGACTTGCTCCTCCTTGCCTTCCACCATGACTGTGAGGCCTCCCTAGTCATGTGAAACTGTAAGTCCATTAAACCTCTTTCTTTTGTAAATTGCTCAGTCTCAGGTATGTCTTTATCAGCAGTGTGAAAATGGATTAATACAGTTTACTTTCTGCAATCTAGGCAGGTACTTTCTTTATATGATTAATCATGTCACTCCCTGTGCATTACCACACCTTCACTGTCTTAATTAAATTTAAAAAGAAAGAATTGATACTAAGTTTTCAACAAAATTATTCCAAAGTTACTAAAGGTTTTTTTTTTTCAAGCATTTGTTAAAAACATAATTGGGCTAATTCTTCAGAGTAAAATCAATGATACTGAAAGCATCAGACCGTGGTTCCTTCTCTTGGATGAAATCTAAAAAGATTACAGTTATGTGCATCAGTTACTCCCAATAATCAATCCTTGGTGATTATTGAGGAGAAGGAAGAATGACTCACTATACGAGAATGCAGTGTCCAATTATATACCCAGCTTTGATATGGGTCGAGAGTGGGAGTAGAAAATGGCTTTTGACCCATTTCTAAATTTCAGAAACAATCAGTCTTTTATACACTGAATAACTAAAAAGCATGTCAATAAAAATAAAGAGAAAAAATGCATACATTTTTCATTGAATACTATTGCATTGAAAATATTGCACAATTTCCCTTACAGACTTTTTGCCTCTTTATCTGGTGTCTTAACCGTAGAAAACTCACAGAGATGAGTCCTGAGAGGCATCAGACTAGGTGAGGACAGTAGCATACATGGAAAAGAAAGAAATAAAATTTTTCTAGTAAGACTTCCTTATTTTTGTTTAAAAAACTCTATAATGAAGTCGGGAATCTTACTCCACTGTAAATTTATAGTGAAAAAATTTAGAATATTTCTGTGGATATCTGATAACAAATTCAATACAAAAATATATGGGAAAGTATAAGATAAACATAAAAATCTATGGAAAGTTTCACCCACAGTAGATTGATCCCTCCTCTCCTGATTATAGACTATAACTTTCTAGTCTTCTTGTGACCACATGACATAAGATCTTAGCTACTTTTTCCCTATAATATAAACATGTGATGCAGAATTATCTGACATATCATTCCCACAAAATTCCTGCATTAGGAGATAAATAAAATGCCTTTAAAAGCAAATATTACTCACCCCCTAAAAAATTACAACTTCTTCTATTTCCTTTTTTAAAAAGTTAAGGTAAAGTATCAAATAATATTTATGTAGTAAGACTTTAGGAGCTGGTTTCTCATTTTCACTTCTTATTGGATTATTTAAACTTGAGCAACTTCCTCCTTAATTAAAATCAGAATGTCTTTTGTGTGGTTTTTATAAGGCAAGGTTTTTTTCAATATTTCATATGCCATTTTCATATAAAACTGTGTTTTGTTTTAAATCACATATTTTCATGTACTATACTAAAAAATCTCATTGTTATTTTCTTATTAGAAAAACAAAAGGATTTTAAAATTTAAAGACTCTGTTACCATTACTTTTTAAAGGACATATTTTGCTCAACTAAGTGCAGTCAGTTCAGCATTTTGTTGCAATAACAACTTAATGACATTGGGTTGTTTGTAACTCAAAGAATAAATGCTTGAGGGATGGAAATCCCATTCTCCATGATGTGATTATTATGCATTGTACGTCTGTATCAAAATATCTCATGTACCTCTTAAATCTATATACCTACTATGTAGCCACAAAATTTTTGAAAAAATCAAATAAAAAGAAATAATTTGAAATAGATGCAAATACAAGGCATCTTAAAAGCCCCTTTAAATTAATCTTTTAGATATCATTTTGAAAATCTGTGACCTCAGAAAAAATGATACCCAATCAGCCCCCTCTTTAACATTGACAACAGGTTTGCTTTCTTATAACATTAAATTTATTTTAATTGAAGTTTGGGCACCTTCCAAGAATGACAGATTCTACATACACACTAGTAGGCAGCTCAGTTATCAAAAAAATGCCCCAAATGTTCTATATATGAATTATTTACTTCTAATAATTTTTTCCAAAAATAAGAAAAAATAAATATCCAATGGAATATGAGTAAAACTATAGCTCAGCTATGGTTTAAGCCAACTCCCAGACTGGTACAGTCCGTGGCCTGTTAGGAACCAGGCTGCACAACAGGAGATGAGTGGCAGGCAAGTGAGCATTTCCACCTGAGCTCCGCCTCCTCTCCAATCAGTGGCAGCACTGGATTCTCACGGGAGTGCAAACCCTATTGTGAACTGTGCATTAGAAGGATCTAGGTTGCACACTCCTCGTGAGAATCTAACTAATGCCTGATGATCTGAGGTGGAACAGTTTCATCCCGAAACCATCCCTACCCCCGTCTATGGGAAAATTTTCTTCCATAAAACCAGTCCCTGATGCCACAAAGGTTGGGGACTACTGGTTTAAACTATGAAGAGAAGTTCCAAGTAATATGTACAGCTAGATAAAAACATATAAGAAGATATAAAACATATATATACACACATAAATGTAATATACGTATTTTACATATATGTATAAATATGACTATACCTATATCTATATTTAATAGGTCATATAAGAATCATATATCTAGTTTTATAATGATAGTGTTTGTTCAATGCTATCAAGTAAACACTCATTAGTTCATTCTAATTTTCTAATTCAGAAAGAGAAGAAAAATCCATCACAAAAAAGCAATTTTAGAAGGACAGGAAATGGGGCCAAATAGGTTGTACAATCTATTTCCTCTAAAAATAACCAACAGAAGGTCTGGCAGACTGTTTAGTTATCAGCAGCTTCCCTTCATTAAATCTAATTGCTATGCGGAGGCCATTTCAATTGATGCACATAAAAGGCAATTTCAAGTCCATGGTGGTGGCCTCCAGCCTCTCCAGGGAATAGATGGTCCATTCTGCTCCTTTTTATGTCACCTTAGTATAGGAAGGCAGTTGAAACTACCAATGACTGTCTATCATGTGAGCGTCATTTGGTCAGAACTTGTCAATAAGTTTATCAAGAAGATTCTCTTGGAATTACATATTCCAAGATATATTTGGAATTGTGAGACACAAAAATTTTGCTAGAGAGAAAAAGAAAATGAAAATAAATGAGCAAACACTTGAATGAGTGAGTGGCTGGGCTATGGTGCCTGAGCTTGGGCTTTAGGACCATACTGTGTGGCTTCAATACTGGCTCTACTCTTACTCTTTGGGCAACTATGAACAAGCTACTTAATTTGTCTGAGCCTCAGTGTCCACATCTGTAGAACATGTAAAAGAGCAGCTCTGTCCTATGAAGATTAAATGAGTCAAAGCCTGTTAGCTAATATATCATTCCTGCTTTACTAAATATCTTCCATTCGGGCTGCCAACATAATACAGAATTATGTCCTATTTCAGAAAAATTTAGTTTTTTAACGATTCATTCATACATTTTGTATTTTCTGATTCTATAATTGTGCTTATTAAAATGACACATCTCATCAAGTGAACCTAATATTTGAGGTTTCTAAATGTTTTAGACCAGGCGTCCCCAAACTACAGCCCGCAAGCCGCATGTGGCCCCCTGAGGCCATTTATCCGGCCCCCTGCCACACTTCAGGAAGGGGCACCTCTTTCATTGGTGGTCAGTGAGAGGAGCACAGTATGTGGCGGCCCTCCAATGGTCTGAGGGACAGTGAACTGGCCCCCTGTGTAAAAAGTTGGGGGACGCCTGCTTTAGACAATCTAGATGGTAACTAACAACGGCCACTATAAAATAACAAACCCAACAGAAATGTGAATCTCCTTTGTGTAGTGATAAAGGGACAATTTTAAATCATTTGAAAAAATATATTACTGAATTAATACATTTATATGTATTTAAATGATGACATGAGATGTAGACTCAAATTTACATTTGCTTATAATAAAAACTTGTCATATATGGTTACACTCATTCACTAAATACCTAGATACATGTATACTATGTTGAAGCATAATACTTTGTAAAGTATTCAGATCATTATTATCCTTAATCAAGTGCCTACTATGTAGCAGGCACTTTATATTTGGCATCTCTTAGTCTTCACAATAACCAAATCGTACAGATATTGTTACCTGTTTACAGACCTAAAGAGGCTACTTAGGAGGAGGAAGCATACGCAAGCTCAAGTCTGGCGCTAAAGCCCATGTTTTTCCTTGTTTGTTATGTGGCTTTGATTTTTGTAAGAGAAAAGATTTTCTCACTAATTAGATATCATTATCTGGCTTCATACAATTATATACTTCCCTTTCAGAATGTAAGCTCTTTGAAGATATAAACCATGCTTATTTTTAATGCATAGCCCTAAAGCATATTTTATAAACACTATGGGTACGTAATGTTATATAGTGTTTCCACTACTACCTCTCTAAAAATGGTATCGTTAGATCAGTAGTAGTATGTCTTTCAATTAGTGGCCTCCATGATTGTCCTTAGGGCTGTTTACAAATGCTGGATCTCTTGCTCTGGGTATGTGGTAAAATTTTGGCATTCTCTGCTTCCTTGAAAGCACTGTGGCCATAAGTGGAAGTGGTGAATTTTGCTTCCAGCTTTTAGAAGCAGCACATGACTGTCCTGGTCTCTTTTTCCTTGCCTCGGCAATTGTGAAGTCATGAGTAGTAATGGCACTCCCCACACCGAGGTTTCTCAGAAACTATGATGCCAACTTGCAATGGACATGTAGAGTGAGCAAGGTATAAACATGGTTATTATAAGCCACTGAGGTTTTGGAATTGCATGTTAGCATAACATAACCCGGTTTGTACTGACTGAAACAGCATCTTAGACTCTAGCCAAGAGTAATATAGAAAATAAACCTTACCTTAGCATTTTATGACAATTTACAGGGTGACAGCCTACCAAATCAATCTTCCTTATACTGTATTCTTCTGCCATTTTCCCCTTTGTACTACCCAGGCATGAACTGGGTTAGAGTGGGAAGCTGTAGTTGACACAATACAGAAACCATTCTTCTACATGAACTCATGAACCGAGTAACATGATGTGATATTTAGGTATTTTGTAAGAAAACCCAAGGTTGAGAAAATTACCAGCTAAGGTGCATTATATGTTCTGTTGCAGTGAATACAAGAAGTAACTCAAATGTGTGGAATGCAATTTTACTGGCCTTAATAATTAAATATTGTGGTGTATGCCTTTCCATATTCAGAATAACTAATTATATTCTTAAAATGATGAATTGCAGTAAAATCATCTCATTGAGGTTAGCTTTGTGACATCTTTTATTATCAGAGAATATTTTTAAAGCCCCACAAATAATTTCACCAGAAAATGAAATATTTTGTTATATCTTGAAAAGGTTATGAATTGCTTCTTGCTACTGACAGCAGATTTCTCCAGATTCTATGTTCTGAAGTTGAGACTTCCACTATATTTTCACTGCACTGAAACTAAATTAAAGCTGATCTTATTATAGAAAAAGAATCACATTCTATTTTAAGAACTATTCTCACAATTCCAACTTATGGTAATATCAGAGGCCAACAGAAAAACGGCAAAGTAAAGATTTATTAGGAAGAAAAACATAATTATCAAGACAAATAGCACTTTTAATAAGTTGACTATTTCAAGGTACTTAGAGATCCTAGAGTTATGAAGTTGATTTGGGAAGTCCTAAGAGCTTGATGAATAATGTGTTCTCTAAGCACTTTTAACTTTATTTATACTTTCCACCTTGTTCTATAAAAATCTCAGAGTGGTGCACAGAAAGGTATAGAGAGCAATGGGATTAAAAAAGGAAATGAGGAAATAGGGAATCTGAAAAACAAATGTCTATAAATAAGACAGAAATAAGATTAGTTCTTAAGCCAAAACAATAATTTACAAGATTCACTGGTGCTATATAATGAAAACAAACCGGTTCCTTGGGTTTCTAGTTGATGGAGTATCTTCAGAGACAGGCTGAGTTATTGGAGGAAAAAGAAATCCAAAAGTCCAAAATTGTTAGATATTTTTACCATGGTAGCTTAAAAAAGTTGAACATGCACCCCCTCATATTCTATGCATTTATTCCTACATTGTATGTGTATAAATATGTGCCAATATATTATATCCATTAAAAATACATGAAAAAGATAGATTAAACAGAATAATCAAAGTTGTATTACTTCCTTTCCTCACCCCAGGGGATAATTTCCCTGTACTAACCTCATGAAGATATGACAGGAAAGTGCTTGGATGCTTTCTTAGCCCCTCAAAGAAAGGAATATCTCCTGCTGCTGAATAATCTCTTCCCTCACCCTCCCCAAACATCCCTGCCTGCCTTTTAATTTGAAAGTTTCCACACATTTAGCAAAGGAGGTTTTCTTCCATAACCTTCCTGTCTTTACACAGCAGAAATCCATTCCTCAAATGTCTCTTCCTTCTCTAGTAGCCCGCTGTCTTCACTTCTCAAAGATTTTTCTATGAAAAATCACAAACTTGTTCCAGCAACACAAATACTGGAGACAAAAACCAGACCTCTTCCACTCTTGACTTTTCCCAGAATCTTTTGATAAATCAGGATTTTTCCAGGATTTTACTTCCACCATAGCAACCTTGTACTGCATTTCAAAACCTCATTAACCCAAATATCAAGGCCAAAGACTAAGACAACAGGGTTTTGGCCAGATTAATCTTTTATCAAATTAGAAAGAGGATTTTTTTGCTTTGTACTATACTTTCTCAGATGCTTAATTTACAATACTTCTTCAAATTTAACCATACAACTCATATGCAAGAATCTCAGTGTTCACTGTTATCCTTAGAATTCCACAGCCTCCCCTCCTCCTGCTTAGGGCCACCGAAGTCACTATAGCCATCAGAAGCATCCTCCAGAATTGAGATTGGCAGTAGTGTAGATCTGCCCAAGTAGGATCCCATGCCTGTGCAGCACTTGCATTTAATTTTACTACTAAAGCCTATATCGAAGCCTTTGAATGGCAAGTTGTAAACATCTGTAGCATGACATTGGTACAACAGTGCAGTAAACACTAATCAAACTAATTCAGTGCTTAATTTCATTTGCTTCTGCTAAATGGCTCATGTGATATGGCAACCTTAAAGGCAGCCTTCTCACAGACTCTGGAGTTTAAATTTACATGGGGCAGAGGTAATCACTCCCAAATGCAATTATCTCATTACTACCAAATCTATATGTGGAGAACTAAATTAGGACCAGAACACTTTTCACCTTTAATTTCTTACTATCCTTGTTTGCTTGTTCTTTTTAAGCAGCTATTATCAACAAGGTAAAAACAAAGAAGTTTTTCTACTTGCCAGCACTGCCAAACAAGATGGTCTAATAATCAAAACAAGGACAAATCACCCTTAACCTTTTTGTTTCTTATTTTTCCCAAATGCAAAGCAGGTGTAATATAAAGACCAATTCCCTACTGCCCTGGGACATTAATTACCAAGATAATGATTATAAGGCTCATGGAAATTCCTACAAAAAAAGTCTTTGTGTAAAGACAACCCATTTTTCTCTTCCACACTCAAATGTTCTTGGGTTCACTGAACTAAAATACAAGGTATCAACCTCACCATTTATTATGATAGAGTTGGCTGTGGTTATTTTGTCTGCCTGAGAGGGCAACCAGATTTGAGCTGAAGAAATGTCTGGCCTCTATCAAGTCTTTATAGATTCATTTAGTGTTGGCTGAATATTTGTAGTTTCAAACCACTATCCAGAATATTGAAGGGGACTGAATTCCTCGAATACTTTGTGTTCAATTGAACTAAAATATCAAAAAGTCTTCTTTTATGTTAATCTGAAATATCAAATAAATACTATGAGACTAGCATTGTTTTTGGGATGCCTATTTATCTGCTCATACTATGTCAAGATTTAATTCTTAGAAAAAAACAATTTTTAATGAAGATAAAAGGATTGTTGAAAGGATATAAAATAAAATTTATACCTTCAAAACATGAAGTAAAGAATGATATACAAATTTAAATTATGCTTTTAAGCTATATTTTAAACAAAGGACATTTTAACAATAAACCCAACAATAATATATACTAAAGATAAAAAGAAAAAATAATGACTTCTGATTATACAGTATCTGAGGCAACACAAACACAAAAGTTTCATAAATGGTTCAAAGAAGCCATTGACTCTCTCCAGTTTTAAATGACCTGTCTTTGGGTAATGACGGACTCATTACCCAAACCTAGGGTCAATAAGTAAGTGTTAAATGGCAGATGAATGATGCACAGATAACTCACAATTGTCCTCTGAAATGCTGACTACAGGCAGAGAATGCTGGTCTCTGTCCCTTTTCTCAATGCTTCTTTGCCCTCCTAGCAGGGAGCAGGAGTTGCTGATCTCACTGGATTAGTTTCAGGATACTGACTAGGCCAGGCTCATCAGTAAATATAGTAGCAGGTTACACGTGTGAGCATGGCTTTCTCTCCCATCTACTTCCTTGCAGTTGGGTTAAAACTTATTCTGGGCCTTTTCTGCGGCAGTTCTGGAGTCAGTTTTGCCTTTCCCCTTTTCTCCCAACTTTTCTGCTTGTAGACCTCATGGGGCTCTCATCTGGTTAACCCAGTGATGACAGATGCTGAGGTTTGGGGTTGTGTTTAGGAGAAAAGAGACTCCTCCATTAGATGTATGAGCTTTAGCCCAGTTCTTTGATTTATGCTGTGATTGCTAAATTAACTTGGAAAAATCAAAATAATTTGCCACTTTAAAAATAAACCCCTTCCTAAAATGAAAAATTCTTTTTGTGAGCACAATGAGAGGCCAAGAACAACGCTTTTCTTCCAAATGCTGATGGTACTACCAGAGCCAGGTTCCTTAAATCAAAATCTGACTAAATAAAATAATTTGCCAAGAATCAAAAACAATATCTGTATTGTAAATATTTAATCACTGAGTCGCTGATAAACCAAATAGAACATTAAGATGCTTATTAATGTTTAATTATTGCTTAAATATAACATCCTCAAGAATGCATCTATCTATTCAAAATTTAAATTAGAAGCTAACAAATAAATCCCCAAACACTGATGAAGTAACATCTACTAATATTTGAACTAGATATTAATATCCAAATACACTTTCAATACTCCAATACATTCATTAACTGATTGAAAAGAATGGAAGACAGACTCACACAATTAACCCAGCAGCAGACTTCTCTCAAACAGTCGGAAAACAGCCTTCAGCATGTCAAATCTGCTACCCATTGGTTGTAACTGAAGAGGGTGAGTTAGCGTCAGAAAGGGAAGAAGGTGACAGGTAATGTGAATACCATAGACACGTGGGGAAATAACTCTCACAAACCCACATCACCTTTTTTGCCAAAATGGCATATGGAGAATACGAGACCCTGAAAAATGATCTCCTTTCTCCAATCCCAGTTTGTAACTGTGCCAAGAGCAGGGAATTATAATCCAAGATGGAAAATAACCTTTATATTTTATCCTCAAGTAAATATTTCAATCACAAAATCAAAAAACATTCTTTAAGGATTCTGAAATTACAGTATGATATATGACTAAAACAGTACTCTTTTATTTCCATTCATATAATGAACAGACATTTAGAGCAGAGAATTTTGTTACTATGCCTTCTCACCCCGGCCAAATAAATTCTGTTCCCAGGGCTCCCTCTCTCTGAATGCCTTACTGTCTAGAAGGCACGTCTTATACTCCAAAAGACTTACTCATTGCTAACGCATTGCAAAAAGTTATAATGACCACCAGAAAGAAATCACGATTCCAAAAGATAAATGAATGAATGAAAATCAAGACTCAAATAGTACACTGTAATTTTCATGACAGAAAGGATAAATATTCAAAAACACATCTTTAGCCTTACTAATTACTTAAGAAATACACCTTAAAACAATAAAGTACCATTTGGCGCATGTTAAGTTAGAAAAAATAATGAAAATTTTCAGTGATATCAATGTGGCATAACAGAAATACATTGCTAATAATAACATAAAAACTAGATTTTACTCTTTTGCAACATAATATGGCAATATGAATCCAGAATCATAAAAGTGTTCTTGTTCTTTGACCCAGTAATTATAAAACTTATCCTAAAATTTCTCAGGCATAAAAATAATATGGATATTCATATGTTTATTATATAACAAACATTCACAGTACAAAAAATAAAAACACTAAAAAGAAGAAAATGTTTAAGTAAATGCTAGTTCTTCAAATATGATATCACATAGTCATTGAAAATTACAAATATAAAAACAATCAAAAGAATATGGGAAATGTTAACCATACATTACTAAGTGAAAAATAAATATTAAGTTATATGTTCACTATGATTATAATTGGTGAAATAAACATATGAAGAGAGACAAAGATTGTATGAAAAATACTTTTAAATGTAATCAAATATATCAGGATAATAGGATTAGGGTTTATTTAATGACCTTATGTATTGAAATTGTTATAATACTATTTTTACAATTTAAGATTATTGGAGATAAGATTTTTTTTCCTCCACGGGCATTTCAGTTATGATCTTAAAGTCCAGATGTATGTCTTATTCATCTCTTTTGTATGCTGAGTGCTGGCCTAGCCCTCTATATAATTATTATTACATATCCCCATTTTTAGACAGTAATACAGATTCCTAGTCATCTTAAATCTTACCGTGCCTTGGAGAGAGATCCAAGATGGCTGATCACTAGCAGCTCGGGATTGTAGCTCCCAGTGAAAATGCAAAGAACTAGAGGATGCCACACCTTCACATGAATTCTTGTTGCTCATGCACCAGGAGATTCCCAGCGGAGGAGCACCACGGGTCGCCAGTGCGACTCTTGTGACCGGCAAGGCAGTTTTGCCGGCGCCTCGGAGCGTCGGTTCTTGGTGCAGAGTCAGAAAAGCACCATCAATCTTAACGCCGCTGATTTAGTCGGCGCAGTGGGTTGCTCAGATTTCGGCGCTGAGAATCAATAAGGTGGACGTCCACTCAGAAACCCAATTACAAAGACGGTAATTATAAAGACCACAGATGGATAAATCTACAACGAAGGGAAGAAAACAGTCAAAAAAGGCTGAGAATACCCAAGATCAGAATGCCTCTCCCTTAGCAGGGGATCCCAGTTCTTCATCAGCAACGAAACAAGGCTTGATGGAGAACGAGTGTGTTCCAATTACAGAAGCAGGCTTCAAAATGTGGATAATAAGAAACTTCTGTGAATTAAAAAAACTTGTTCTAACGCAATCTAAAGAAACTAAGAACTTTGAAAAAAGGTTTGACGAAATGTCAACAAGAATACAGAATTTAGAGAGGAAAATAAGTGAATTGATGGAGCTGAAAAACAATATGAGAACTACGTGAAGTATGCACAAGTTTTAACAGCAGAATTGATCAAGCAGAAGAAAGGATATCAGAGGTCGAAGACCAACTCAATGAAATAAAACTAGAAGACAAGATTAGAGAAAAATGGATAAAAAGGAATGAGCAAAGTCTCCAAGAAATATGGGACTATGTGAAAAGACCTAATCTACACTTGATAGGTGTACCTGAATGTGAGGAAGAGAATGAATCCAAGCTAGAAAATACGCTTCAGGATATTATTCAGGAAAATTTTCCCAACTTAGTAAGGCAGGATAATATTAAACTCCAGGTAATACAGAGAACACTACAAAGATATTCCCAAGAAGAGCAACTCCAAGGCACATAATCGTCAGATTCACCAGGGTTGAAATGAAGGAGAAAATACTAAGGGCAGCCAGAGAGAAAGGTCAGGTTACCCACAAAGGGAAGCCTATCAGACTTACAGCAGATCTCTCAGCAGAAATCCTACAAGCCAGAAGAGAGTGGGGACCAATATTCAACATCCTTAAAGAAAAGAACTTTCAACCAAGAATTTCACATCCAGCCAAACTAAGCTTCATAAGTGAAGGAAAAATAAAGTTTTTTGTGAACAAACAAGCACTCAGAGAATTCATCACCACCAGGCCTGCTTTACAAGAGCTTCTGAAAGAACCACTACACATAGAAAGGAACAAACAGTATCAGCCTTTCTAAAAAATACCAAAAAGTAAAGAACATCAATATAATGAAGAATTTACATCAACTAATGGGCAAAATAGCCAGCTAATATTAAATGGCAGTATTAAACTCACATATATCATTATTAATTCTAAATTTAAATTGACTAAATTCCCCAATTCAAAGACAGACAGGCAATTTGGACAAAAAACTAAAACTCATCAATATGCTGCACCCAGACCCATCTCACATTCAAGGATACACAAAGACTCAAAACAAGGGATGGAGAGAGATTTACCAACCAACCAGAGAGCAAAAATAAATAAATAAAAAGCAGAAGTTACAATTTTTGCCTCTGATTAAAATAGTCTTTAAAGCAACAAAGATCAAAAGAAGCAAAGAAGGACATTATATAATGATAAAAGAATCAATGCAACAACAAGAAGAGTTAAAGATCCTAAATATATACGCACCCAATACAGGAATACCCAGACATACAAGACTTATAAAGAGACTTAGACTCCCACACAATAATAGTGGGAGACTTCAACATTAATATTAGACAGATCAATGAGACAGAAAATTAGCAACGATATCCAGGACTTGAACTCAGATCTGGAACAAGTAAACGTAATTAACATTTATAGAACTCTGCACTTTAAATACACAAAATATACACTCTTATCAGTACCATATCATATCAACTTAGAAGTTTAAACGAAATGTTGGTTGGCTCCTTGTCTGTTATTCTCTTCCCTCATTTTCTTTTATGTCTCCATTATTAAGGACAATTATAGGCATACCCATATTTAGACTGCATTTTAGCCTGGGCAACAAAGCAATACCCCCATACTCTCTCCCTCTTCCTCTTTCTCTTTCTTCCTTTTCTTTATTCTTTTTCTTATTATTCTTTTTTTCTTTCTAAAAATAAAAAAAATAAAAATAAAAAATAAATAAAAATAAAAATAGGCTGGGGACAGTGGCTCACGCCTGTAATCCCAGCACTTTGAGAGGCCAAGGCAGGTGAATCACCTGAGGTCAGGAGTTCAAGAGCAGCCTGGCCAACATGGTAAAACCCCGTCTCTATTAAAAAATACAAAAATTAGCTAGGCATGGTGGCAGGCGCCTATAATCCCAGCTACTTAGGAGGCTGAGGCAGGAGCATCGCTTGAACCCAGGAGGTAGAGGTTGCAGTGAGCCAAGATCACGCCATTGAACTCCAGCTGGGCGACAAGAGTCAAAACTCTGTCTCAAAAATAATAATAATAAAATAAAAATAAAATGCATTTAAAAAATCTCTGCTGTTTCCCATTCTCTGGAAGTGAAATAACTCAGGACTCAGAGAGATGGGACTGGACTGCAAGTCACTGGCCTCCTTGCCCAGAGGTGATCCCACCACTCTCTGCTTAGAGCAACCAGTGAGACTTCAGGAAAAACAGAGAGAGGCTAGAAATAGTCCTTGAGGGAGTGGAGAGGTGGGAAGAAGGGTTTGGTTGGTGTTCCCAGAGTCCCCGGAAAGTCGTTTAACCTCTCTGGGCCAGCACAAGGCCTGCATGGGAGAAGTGGCATTGAACAGTTAAGTGTGAAGACAGTGAGGATGGCAGGGACCTGTGTGCAGTTGGGCTGGAGGGCCCCTGCCTTTGAGGCTGACTCAGACGGGGTCACGAGAGAGATGGGCAGGGGCCCTTCCTTCCTGCAGGGCAGCCTTGCTGGAGGCCCCTTCTTTCTGGTCTAATAGTGAGTAGTCCTGGCCCAGGCTGCAGGGTCCTTTGTTTGACTAGGCCAGCCTGGGTTTAAAAAAAAAAAAAAAAATCTTAACCATGCCTAAGAAGGAGCAAAATAATACATCCTCTCTTTGGAGTGCCAGAGTACTGGAATTTGATAAATTGGATTGCTAATTTCTAAAATATATGAAATTATCAACATTTCAGTTAATTTGGAGTCCTTAAACAAAATCTTCTTTAGGTAAATTTCCTTACCAGATAATTTTTGCAAAAGGAGGCTCTTCACAATATTGATGCAAGTCCTTTACATTGCCTGACCAACCTGGGACACCACATCAAAGTTAACGATAACCATTCTGTGCACCACTGATACAGACAGGGGCTTTGAAGAAAGGACAATCACTCTTTGAACATAACAGATGGTTTATGGAAAGAACAACCTCATTTAAATGTTTAGCTCCTGAGAATCCTATTGCAATTATACAATAGAGAAATAAACTCTACATTTTCTAGAAAATATACTCACTAATATTTTGTGTTAATCCAGAATCAACTGTTTTCTCATAAAATTCTAATTCTTGCTCCATGATGAAAATAACATAATTAGGTCCTCAGTTATTTTTTTTCACAACTAAACAGCTTTTCTCTTAATTTAGGAAAAAATGTGTAGAGATAATAAGTAGAAATTGGTACTTAATTGATGATGCACTTTTCCCTTAAACTTTATTTTTGCTTTTCTCACTGGTTAGACATGAAAGTGATTTGAAAAGAAGATGATATTATCTGATAATGCTAACCAATAATTCAATTAAAATTCTGTGCTGGTTTCCACTTGAATGTATTATATTTTTAAGACTTCTTTTAAATTCACCTTTTCAAGGATGTTCCTATCCATAACTTGCTTTGTCTTTGTGCAATAGTTAACTAGGTACTGTATTTATTTATGTATCAGAAAGTGAGGCAAAGTGCCAAGGATAGTACAAATTCAGAGTCAAAGACTGCTGCATTTTCTCAGTATCCTATTAGCAGTTAGGACATTCTTGCTTTTTAAATTTTTTAGTGGTTTGAGATTGTATGTGAAGAACACTTGGGGAAGAAAAAGTTTCTTTTTACTAATGAGCTGTTTATAGATGGTGTTTACTACCAAATGGTTTTAGGTAAGGGGGGTTGGGGAAGGGGTGGCTGCAAGTTGTTATTTTTGACCATCATATCTGGAGTAGAAAGGGCATTCTCTACTAGAATAACAGCCTAAGGAGAAGTGTGAGATGAGAAGAGCCAGCATTTATCACCCCGAGTCATGAAGTATAGGGCACTGGGTGGAGACAAGCCCTGGAGTGATGGGGTCTTGAAAAGATATGGAAGGTACTTTGGAACATGATCCATGCGTAGCAGTGACATGAGGGCTTGGACCTACAAGGGAAGGTACTAAGGTCATGCAGTTCCTGATCACCACTCTAGTTCTTCCTGGCACTATATTAAGTTCAAGATAATTTTCACCCATAAATCCTTCCCTAGCAAGACAAGCCATCAACATCCAAAGTCACCTTGCAAGCTGGGCTCCAGCATCCCTCCTTCAAGAAAACTTACTTGATTTTTCTGGCTAATACTGAGATCCTCCTTTTCATCTTTCTTGTACTTTGTAATTTCAACCATAACTCTGAGTTCCTAATAATATTTTTCTTGTATTACTCTCCATTTTTTCACAAATGTTCTAGTTCCTCACCAATATTGTGAATTTCTAGGGAGTATTATTTGTTTTACATTTTTTCCTCACCCCACCCTCACCCAAAGACTTGCACAGTGATGGATATACAGTAAGTGAATGGCAAACTTGTAATTATGATTAATTTATTTTTCTTCTAACTATAATATTTAGAAAATTCTTTTATCTTTTTTAAAAAGTAGCATGCAAGCATCAAACTCACTACAACATGTAATTAGAAAATTACTCAATTATTCAGTGAGGTACTGAGAAACAGTTAAGTGCAAAGCTGTCAAGAAAGCTGGCTCCACAATGAGTACTTGGTAAGAATCACTGCATATTGGATAAATGAACAAAAGGAAATGTACTTCGAGCTTCTTTTTCAGAAAATTAAATAGCATGTTTCTAAGAGATAATTAGGTACAATACTTAAAGGCAATGCTTTCTAAATGGTGAAAGTCGACTAGAGAACTAGGAAAGTGACTTTGAAGTAAATTTTAAATCTAGAATGCACAAATCCTTTTTTTTTTTCATTTTCTACACCTCTCATTTAGTAGGAGAGTATGCACAAATTCTTAACATAGGTCCTTTAATGAAGTACATACAATTTTTGTATAACCTTATTTGATAGCAGAAGGGGAATAAATTTCTAGATGTCACTGTACTCATCTTCAAAATTAGCTACACGCTGGAGAACATCCAGTTCCAAGAAATTTCATCAGCTTAAGATGTTTGCTCCATCCTATAGCTACCAGTAGTCCCCTACTCATTGTGTTCTCTCTCCATGTCTCCAGCCAAAGTCAACAGCTAATGAATGATGGAAGTAATACTCTGCCTGCAGTATCCTTAATTTAATGTTTACCCACCCTTCTCAGGGTTGAAGATCAAGTTCCTTAAGTATGGTTTACCACAAAACCTGGCCTGACCTGGTCCCACCTTCCTCTTCAGCTTCTACTGGTCCCCATTCCTCCTCTCACCTAGGATTCAACAGGAAATTTTTTGCAGCTCCTCAAACCTTGTGCTTACTCTCCTCCAGTTCTTTAAGTGTGTTGTTCCCCCTGCCTAAAACTCTCTTCCTCTCCTTTTTGCTTTGCCTGGATAGTTTCTGTTCTTCCTTCGCTATCACTTCAATAATTCTTCTCTGGTTGTGTGCCACTTTCCCACAAAGTTACCCACTCTTCTTTTAGGCTTTCATTGTCGCTGCTCTTCTATCACTGTCCTTATTGCACTGTAATACTATTTTGCTTTTTGGGTTTGTTTTACTTTTTCAATTCTTTTGTCTTTATCCACTCCCAATGTGCCCTCCAACATGCTCAACCACCATTAAGTAGTAAATTCGTTGAGGACAGGTACTGTCTTGTTTATTGCTATCATTTCCAGTGCCAGTATTAAATTTTGATTGCTGGAGTTACCCAAAGATAAGGACACTAAGGTAAGTAAATTCCCATTATTACAAAGATGGATGTTAGAGTGGAAATCAACATGTGTATTTGCTAATCAAGTTCAGGGAAAAATCATTTGATTTCAAAGAGGCACAGATCTTGGAAGAAATGTTTTAAGAAGTTTGCTCAACCAACATTATTGTTTTATCCAAGATAGTATAAAGCTGACTACAAAAAGTTAATATCTAATAAAATTGTTCAAGTGCTTCAAATAAAACCCAATACCCTAGAAACACCTAGTAATTGCAGTCATCACTCAAGGGCTCAAAACCTGTACTGAGGGCACCAAATCTGTGAAAGGAATGCACTAGGTTTTATGTCTACAAACATAATTTCCTTTGAACTTGGAAAGGATGTTATAAATTCTTTCTACCTAAAATTTGTAAAGATAAGAACAATAGAATAAAAATTGCCACACCCCACCTTGACACATCTACAATAGAACTACCATCAGTCTGAACTGATGGAATAGGAAACAGCAGAAAGTTTCAGTAACTAAAACAGAATTTTCTTTTCTCCCACAGCTTCTTGTCTTCCTATATTCTGCTGGAAGCAAAAGGTGTGTAATAATTATTGTAATCTCTGAGAGTATGTCTCTTCTTGGATTTATACAAAGCTCACTTAAAAAAACACTTCTGAGTCTCTAGACACAATGAGATTAGAGACTAAATCTGATTTTTTTTTCTATCTCAAAAATCTAGCAGTAATTGAAAACTGTGGATAAAATCAACCTTTATGTATGTTAAAATTGGGAATTTTTAGTCAGAAAACAGGTTGGAGTCCCATTTTCACTACTTAAATTGCTGTATAACTTTTGGCAAGTAGCTTAAACTTTCTGGGACTTTGTTTCCTTGTCTGAAAAATGGGTATAACAATAATTCCTGTTTTACCTGTCTCAATGGGTTGTTGTTAAGATGAAATGAATTGATGTTTATAATAGTTACCATATATGGAGTGCCTGCAATATCCCAGACACTATGCTACGAGCTTCACATACATTTTCTCATTTAATTCTCACAACTCCGAGACTGGTTGCTATCAATCTAGTTTTTTAGATAAAGAAATTGAAGCTAGACAGCCTTAGTCACTCATGTACACTCACCTCACAGCTGTGAAGTGTTAGATCTGAAACTCAAATGAAGCTGCTCAATTTCAAAGCCCATACCCAAATCTCCATACTACTATTTCCAAGAGCACTCGGTAATAAGTATCAATATGAATCTCACATTTGAAGCATTATCTAATTCGTTTCTTATTTTCAGAAAGACAAAATAGACAAGTATACAAAGAAGCCTCAATAATAGAACTGATACTGGCTTCACAGTACCATAAACTATCACAGCTTTATTGGTGTTATGCCACTGTTGTTACTGAATTTTGAGTAGGGGCAGATCTAAGACATAAGCCAAATTTTACTTGGTAATGAATGGTATATGAAAAGGTATTCATTTAGCCTAGTTTTAAAGATGTAAGACTGCTTACAAAGCCAGTTCACTTTCTTAAAGGACAAATGTCCGTAGATCTCCACATTATTTTAGGACAGCATTCACAGATTTCTTTAAATTCCTGTGCATATTAAGTATCTGGCTGTAAGTAATTGGTGTATTTTCCAACATAATAGATTTATATCAATCTGGTTGAGTTATCAGAACTCCATCAAAAACGTATTCTGCTTGTTTACCTACTTTCCTCATCAGCAAACTGATCTTGGGGTCAATCCAGAGATTAGCAGTATCTGGAAAAACAAATTATGGCAACGTAAAAGAAAGGAGAAAAAATATCTAAAGCATGTGAGAATACTATAGCATCCTTCTCCCACCCACCTCCCAATTAAAGACTCACTACGCTATAGTAACTTCATCAGCATCATCTAAAAGCAAGTATAAAAGGTGATTTATCTAAGCTTCTGGGGTAGGCCTGTGCATTTTGATACTGTCCCTTCCATCCTCCTTCCAGAAGCTCAAAATGTGGACAGGCAGAATTTCCCCATTAAATCCCAAAGACATGGGAATCAGTTGCGAGGGCTTCTGTGTGCATGTGACTAGGAAGAGAAAGAAGTGTGAGAGGCAAGTTCAGAAATTAAGACAAAGAGCTGTGAGAGATAAATGTCCAAAAGTAAAGTTTTGGACTTCAGAGCTTCTGTAGTAGCTCAGTTCGGAGATCATCCATCAAGAGCTTCCTATAAGCTATGCTCTGTGCTGTGCCCTGAGACCTCCCTGTCCATAAACAGCATATTTCTAGTGAACTTGACCTGAGACTTTCTTAACTCAGGAAACTGACAAGTATGTTCATAGCTAGCAGCCTAGGAACACTTTGTTAAATGTTCTTCCTTTCTGGTTGCAAAGCATGTCTAATTTCGAACTCTCTTCACTATAAATGATACAGCCTCTGATGTGAAAAGACACAACCCCAGATTGTGAAAATTCATCCATCTGACATCACAAAGTCAATTATTTAAGAATACATTGTCAAATAAGGAGTTGTTTCCTGACAAGCTAATATTTTGTCTTTGAAAAAAATGGCATATAAAAATACTTTAAAGTTTATTTAAAAAAATCTCTCGTCATACCTACTAGTATATATAAGCCTTTATTTTAAAGCACTTAAAATATATTTTTGTACTATATAAAATGATAGTACAAAAATTACCACAGGAAGACTGTTCCCAAACTTCCTTTCTCCCATCATTTCTAATTTCCTCTCCCATTCCTAAATTAGAAGGATTGCAACTTGTAGAGACAGAGGTTAATTCTGAGCCATGATAAAGTGCTAGAAAAGCACGTGGGAGGCTAAGCAGTAAACAGAGTTCAATAGGACCCAAGAGGACAGCCATTTGGAGTGTGAGGAACGTGTACAAGAGGAGAAAAAAGATTTTGTAGATGCAGCTATGGACTATGTTTTTTTTCCTCTTCAAAACCCTGGAATAATTCTTAATTTAGCTAATAATTTGTAATTATTTGGGCTATTGAGCTAATCACCTGACTACTCTGAGGCTGGACCCCACATTCCTGGACATAAGGGCCTCACAGAAAAATAGAAATGCTGCCAGGGCCTCCCAGTCACAGCTTCCGAGCCATGGTGGCCTTAGTTAATGCATACCTTAGGAAACACCCTTCCCGCAATTCCATCCAAAGCAAAGAACCCCGGAGAATGATTTCAAGCAGATATAACAGATGCCAAGAGTTCAGAGAAATGAAGAAAAATGGAGAGAGAGGAGAAAAAAAATTAATCACAGAAGGAAAGACAGGAAGCCCAGGTGGGAGGAAAGGACGATGGCAGGCAGAGACAGGGTTGCAGAAAGGATGAATGCCCTTGAAAGAGGTTCCCCGCAATGGGGAAGCAGTCCATAGTTCCTGCGGATGATGGGCAAAATGAGAACCTGAATACGCCTGAATAACTCAAATAAACCTGAATAAACTGAAGGGGAAAGGGCCCAGAAGGTACTGGCTTTGGGCTGCACTGTTCTTTCTCCCTCCATCCCACAGGCACTGGCCTGCACCTGCAGGTTGCATCCTGGCATCTGTAAAGTGCTGCCAGTTCACCTCATTCTACTCCATCAAGAGATTTACTGGCAGTCCCTTTTGCCTTCCTCTGTCAGTAATAGCGCAGACATATCAAAACCAAGGGGAATACGTCACATCCTAGTACAGACAATAGGGAAAATCAGTTCCTCTAAAAAGCCTGATTTAAGGGCAATTTTGAAAGTGGTGGCAGAGAGAAAAACAATTTATTTTACCTGCAGATCTGAGCAAAGAACTTTGGAATATTTCTTCACACTGCCTAACTGGCAAAATTGACAAAGGTCAGAAAGGTAAATTTTCTAAAAGCTCATAAGCCGTAAGATACATTTAAGGTACTTTTAGAATTTCAAGATGACTGAGTGTAAGGGAGTGTGTCTAACACTCCCCATCCCAGACATATGAAAATGTCCAATGAAATATACAAACATGGAGAAATCTATATTCGCTCACTCATCTGTTAAATATGTATTGAACTTTTACTATGTACCAATTCTAACTCTAAGATACCAGGTAATCAGTTGAAAATAACATGGACACAGCCCCTCCTTTTGTCTATATGTAGCCTTGAAAAGCTACCATTTACATGCCATGAAATGCCTTCCCCTTCTACTACGTAAACTGAAAAAAAAAAAAAAAAAAGTACATTTAAGAAAAATATAAATCCTTATTCAAAACTTTCCTCTGTGAGAGTTGTCAGTGCTAAGACATTCTTCCTAACTCCAGAATAAAGGTGGACACAAGAAAACCAGGTGGACACTTAACCAGTGAGGTTAATATGTTATTGGTGCTTGCGGACCCAAAAGAACAGTTAAACAACTCATAAAACAGAATCATCAATGTTAAAGTGATTTTTATTTATTCTCTAATACATATTTATTGAGTACCTGTTAGGGACAGATCATGTGTGTACTGCTAAGGAGCATATGGAAAAGAGAAATGCATGATTCTGTTCTCTGATGGCCAACACTTTACCCAGTGAGTTAAGTCATCTTTATAAGAATCCTAACCACACAGTACACACAACAGCTGCTGCTAAGTACCAGTTGGGCTGTAAATTCAATAAACAAAATATGTGTCTGGGGTGTGCTGCAGGAATTTCCAACACAACCTGTTAAAAATGGAACTAATTCTTTCCTTTAACCATGCTCCTCCACCTCCGTTTGCTATTTTAGTTAATGGGAACACCATTCACCCAAGCCAGCCCTTCCAAAAGCTCTCCTTTTCCCAGATGTTCCACTTTCAATTGGTCACCAATACTGGTTGCTTCTAAGGCAGAATTGTCTCTTAGATCCAGCCCTTCCTGTTCATTCATTCTGCCACTACTGAAATGTATGCTTAAATACTTGCCATCATTCACTTGGACTATTGCAACAGACCAACATAATCCCTCATCTTCTCTTCCTATTCAAGATTATCCTCCATACTGCCACCAAGTAACATTCCCTATAACCTATCAAGGCCAAACTCCTTGGCAGGATGTGGAAGGCCCCATACAATCATCTGTAACTTAATGCACAAGTTTCTGGTGTTCATCCTGGATCTTCAACCATTACTCAAACTCACAAGGCACACTCATGTCTTTATATCTTTGCTTATTCAGACCCAGGGTCCAAGATGAGCTTCTTCACTCTCCCCAGGCACTGAACTCCTACTCATCCTTTAAAACTCTATGTAGGGAGAGGTAGTGGTTTCATGCTTTGTGCCACCACCCAATGTGCTTCATGTTTAATTGGTTAGAACATTCATCGTACTTAACCATAATGATCTGCTCATATATGGCTATCTTCGTCACCAAATAGTGAGCTCTGCAAAGGCAAAACAGTGTCTTACTTATCTTCATATTTCTACTGCCTAGCACAGTGCCTGGAACATAGTGCATTCTCAGTGAATAATTGAGTTTTCAAGAATGAATGGAGGACTGCATACAAAAGGAAAAAATACACCATGTAAGAGAAGTCAGGAAAGACTTTATGAATGATATTGGATTTGAGCTTCATTTTTTAAAATGGGCTAAAAGTTGAACAGGAAGAAATGAGGTAGAGAGTGTCCATATGGGGACAGCTATGTGTGCAACAGAATAAAAGTTTAAGTAGAGGCCTTTTTTCTTATTTTTAAAGAAGATAATCTGTTTGGCTGTAGCAAGTGACCATGAATAACATCTGAAGTCCTCATCACAGTATATAAGGTCTCAATTACTCAAGTATGACACCTTATCTAACTCTCTGCCTTTCCAATCCCTGACTCCACTCCACCCACTCCACCTTCCTTCTGTCTTTCTGATACACCAAGCTTGTTTCTGTCTTGAGGCCTTTTTCCATTGCTGACCCCTTTGCTTGCAAGATCTCTGAAGGACAGTTACTATTGAGTTAAAATACGATCTATCAAAGGGGCCTTTCTGTATCTCCCTCTCTGATGCACCTTCAACCAACCCTCTTGATTAGAAACCCTGTTTTGTTCCTTTGTACCAAACACTGCATTTTGATGTTTACTTATTTATTTACTTGATTTTTGTCTAAATCTCTCCCCACCCCCATCCTACCACTATATCATCAATATCTAGGATACTGACTGGCACAATACTAGGCCAGATAGTATCTTATTATTTATTAATAGTAAGTGTTATTTGAATGACAGAAGTGTTAGATGAGGCTGGCCATCAGGGTTAACAGGCAGTGAAGGGCTCTGAACGAAATTTTATAGGCGAGTTGAAGTATGTGTACTGCACATATTTTACGTGGAAGTAACATTACCAAAGATGTACATTTATAAGGTATCTTTAAGTAAATACACAAAATACTTTCAAGACAGGGAGATACTGGAAAAGGAAACTGAGAAACCTCCAAATATTTGACCTTCTTTATAAATCTTCACATTTTAATAAATTTGATAAAAACAAACTTTTAAATAGCCAATTTGGCTACTTCTACCACTATCACCTGCATCAAGTCTTGCAGATTCTAGATTAATTACATCATTCATTATTTTTTTAAAGTCAGTTTTGTTATATTCTCACAAAAGCACAGAACATAATAATATGTCTTTTTCACCTATAACACTAGAAAAAATCAGAATGACAATCGTGTATTTATGCCTCTAAACCAAAATACATGTAATTTTAAAATAAACCTAACTGATTAAATTTACTGCAACAAATATTTATTTGTTTGGGTTCCCTCTTTTATAAAATTGTGTCTAAAGTTTAGCTTTTGGGGTTAGGGAGATGTAAAAGTGTTCACACTCCAGACACAGAGACTGTGACTGCAGGACACATACTTATGTGAAAATATATGGCACATATGGCAACTAGATGGTGAATCTCAACAGTGGACTGAATTAACTGGGGCCTTAATTTTCACTTGGGGGAATGATATATAAAACGATGAGGATGAGGTTATAGTAATAACCTTTAATATCCCTCCAACCCCAAATTTCTAAGATTCTATCCTGTGCAGATGCCTAGAATAATTAAGTTGACTAAATGAAATTTAAATACTTCTAGAACTAGGCTTGGTACTCATGCTACCCCATCACTGTTTTGTTCTTTACAGAAATAAATTTTGTCTTTATTAATAAAAGGATACTGCATAATTTCCAGTTCTACCATAGCAGTGAAATTTTCCTATAATCCATCCCTTTTCACTGATTATGCCTAAAAATTCTAGATAAGCAACCATACTACCTAAGGACTCTGAACAGAAACAAGGGCAACAAGACTAGGGCAGGAAGACAAAACTTGGAGAGACACTTAGTATGGGGATTGGTTTTCCAGCTAAATTTTCCTCTTGTACCTTTGCCCAGAGGGTGGAACCCAGTCGCTGAGCAGCTTTACAGTGTAGATAGCTAAAACTCTGATTGTTTGCCATCTTTCTAGCTAGAGGCACAGGGAAAGGAATGTCTGTAGCTAGAGGGTGGGGGAGAAATCCCAGAGGGTAAAGAGACAGAGAAGGAAACACCTAATTCTGTGTAAGACCACACAGGTCTTAGCCTAATTGAAAATAATACACATGTGTGAGACAGACCCAAAGCAGCATACCAAAGGCTGAGAGAGCTGAAATGAGATTTGAACCACTACCAACAGAAAGCAAGACAAAAGTAATCAAGTTGACTGTCTACTGAAACCAAAACAAGACAATTATCTACTAAAACCATTCTTCAGAAGATTGTAACAGGACCCAAAATCTATGTAACATAGCGTTTAGTGTCCAGCAGACACATACAAAGAAGTAGGAATAAGTAAGCGAGCTGGAAGCAAAAAAAAAAAAAAAAAAAAATAGAGAGAGAGAGAGAGAAAATGTAGCCAATCCTGCGATGCTTAGATATTAAAATTAAAAGATATTGAAGCAGCTACTACAATTCTGCTACAAGAAGAACAGAAAAGTAAACTTGAAATGAATGAAAAAATAAAATCCACTGAAGTGGATATTTTAAACTAAAAAAATACAATGCATACAACTTTTTAAAAAGACTACTGGATGAACTTAATAGCAGATGAAAAAGGCAAGAAAATTGAAAACAGAGCAATAGAAATTATCCAATCTGAAGAACAGAAAGAAAACAAAATGGAAAAAGAATGAAGAAACCTCACAGACTTTGAGACAACATAAAAGACCTAACATATTTTTAATTAGAGGGTGAAGAAAGATATTGAGATAGAAAAATATATTTCAAGAAATAATGGCTGAGCACATCCCAGATTAGGTAAAAGATACAGACTTATAGATTCATTAAACTCAGTGAACCACAAACAGAATAATTAAAAGATAACCATTCTTAGATACATCATAAGCTGCTGAAAACTAAACACGAAGAAAAAAATTTTGACATGAACTAGAGAAACATGATACATTATATATAAAACATTCTAATAATCACAAAATTCTCATTGGAAACCATGTAAGTCAGAGGAGAGTAGAAAAACATCTTGAAATTGCTGAAAGAAAAAAAAGCCATCAAAACAAAATTCTATATCCCAAAAACTTACATTCTATAATAAAGGCAAAATAAAGACATTTTCTTCAAAACTCTAAGGCATCTTAAAAAATATATTACAGTTAATAAATGAGTTCAACAATATTACCTGATGTTACAGGATACAATACACAAAAATTAATTTTATTTCTCTATACTAGCAATGAGTAATACAAAAAATAAAATAAAGAAAATGATTCAGTTTCTAATAGCATCAAAAATACTTATGCTTATAATCCCAGTGCTTTAGGAGGCTGAGGCAGGAGGATTGTTTGAGGCCAGGAGTTCGAGACCAGCCTGGGCAACAAAACAAGACCTTGTATCTACAAAAGAATTAAAAATCAGCCATGAGTGTAGCTCACAACTGTAGTCCTAGATGCTCAGGAGGTTGAGGCAGAAGAGTCACTTGAATCCAAGAGGCAGAGGTTGCAGTGAGCCAAGATGGCACCACTGCACTCCAGGCCAGGCAACAGATCAAGACTTTATCTCAAATAATAATAACGATAAAATGTTTAGAAGTAAATTTAACAAAAGAAAAGACAGCTACACTGAAAACTACAAAACAGATGAAATAAAAGAATACATAAATAGATGGAAAGACACCTCATGTTCTTTGGGGATTTAACATTATTAAGATATATGTAGCACACCTCAAATTAATCTACAGGCTTGACATAATCCCTATCAAAATAAAAGCAGTTTCAAGAAAACTATTTTTTTTTTTTTGCCAGGAGTCTTGCTTTACAAGAAATGACAAATAAAGTTGTTCAGGCCAGATAGGAATAATATGAGAAGAAAAACTATAATTGAATAGTGAAGAAAAAAATCAGAAATCAGAAATAGGAAATATCTAGAAATAAATAACAGACTATGGGTTTTTCCACTTAAATTATTTAAAATGGTGCAAGTTACTTACTGCTGTAAGTAAGAATTATACCATTTTTCAGTAGGCTTTTAATGTATGTGAATATAATTTATATGACAACCACAATATAAAAAGATAGCAGAAGGGCTTGGTAATGGGATCTATATGGTTGCAAGATAGCTACATTTTACCTGAAGTAATAATTTTTTTTTTTTTTTACTTTAAGTTCTGGGATACATGTGCAGAACGTGCAGGTTTGTTACGTAGGTATACATGTGCCATGGTGGTTTGCAGCACCCATCAACCTGTCACCTAGGTTTTAAGCCCCACATGCATTAGGTATTTGTCCTAATGCTCTCCCTCCCCTTGCCCCTGCCCCTGCCCCGACAAGCCCCAGTGTGTGATGTTCCCCTCCCTGTGTCCATGTGTTCTCATTGTTCAACTCCCATATATGAGTGAGAACATACAGTGTTTGGTTTTCTGTTCTTGTGTTAGTTTGCTGAAAATGATGGTTTCCAGCTTCATCCATGTCCCTGCAAAGGACATGAACTCATTCTTTTTTATGTCTGCATAGTATTCCACAGTGAGTATGTACCACATTTTCTTTATCAAGTCTATCATTGATGGGCTCAAATGTTGGTTTTTTGAAAAGTTAAACAAAATGCACAAACCCCCGACTACCTTGATGAAGCAAAATGAGAACTGATAGAAAGCACCAATATCAAGAAAAATTTATCCACAAAGATTTTACAGACATTGAAAGATGAGAGAATACTAAGAACAATTTTATGCCAAACAATTTGATAACTTAGATGAAAAGAATATTGAAAAATAAAACTCAGTAAAATTGACACAAGAAGAAACAGAAACTGAAGAGCCCTGTATCTATTAAAGAAATCAAATTATTTATCAAAAGTTGTCTTCAAAAGAGAATTCTAAGTCCAGGTGGTTTTGCCAGTAAATTCTAACAAACATTCAAGGAAGAAAAGCACTCTTAATGCAAATATTTACAGAAATCAGAAGAATAAGAAACACCACTCAACTATTTTTACAAGGCCAGTACAACCTAACATCAATTATGTCCTAATAAAGTTGTAGAAAACAAGGGGAAGCAGAGCCCTATTACTATGCATCCTTAAAAAATCTGGGAGGATTATATAAATGATGTTAGTTAAAGAAAGACCTCAAATAACTGGTTATATTACAGTCACAGGTGAAACAAAGCATAACATGAACTCCAAGGGTAATTTTCTAATGATTTTTTTCTATAGCAGAGAAACTACAGACGACAGGTCCACTCCAGTTCAGGCCTGATTTAGTTAGTTTATTTATTTATTTATTTATTTATTTATTTCATTTTGTGATGGAGTCTAACTCTGTCACCCAGGATAGAGTGCAGAGGTGCAATCTCTGCTCACTATAACCTCCGTCTCCAGGGTTCAAGTCATTCTCCTGCCTCAGCTTCCCAAGCAGTTGGGATTACAGGCATGTTTCACCACATCTGGGTACTTTTTGTATTTTTAGTAGGGACAGGATTTCACCATGTTGGCCAGGCTAGTCTCGAATGCCTGACCTCAAGTGATTTGCCTGCCTTGGCTTCCCAAAGTGCTGGGATTACAGGGGTGAGCCACCATGCCCAGCCAGGCCTGACTTTTTATTGCCTGCATGCTAAGAACAGGTTTAAAATTTTTGTTTTAAAGTAACAGTGGCCATATGTGACCCACAAAGCCTAAAATATTTACTCTCTGTCTTTACACCAAAAAATTTGCTATCCTTGTGAGCAAAACAAGTTTATGGCAAGAAGTCATAAAGAGTCATTTTATTTTTCTACTACCTGAAGTAGGTACACTAAATATTCAGAGTAGCACACCTGCAGCCCTTCTGACCTCTTCCCTCCATTTAGCTGTTGCCCTCTGTTGATTAATTGATCGATTCAATAAATATGTAAGACGGTCCTATTATATTTGAGTCACTGTACCACTAAATCTGAAATATAATGATGAACGAGATGGCCAGCATAGACCTTAGTGAGTCTACATGTTCACAGAGGAGATCTAAATGCTTATTAACTGAGTAAATCAATCACTCCAGCATAGTTTTACCTTGACCATGTGGTTAACACTAATTATGTAAGCCTAGCACATCTGTCCCCTCTTCTTGCTGCTGTGGCTGAACACGCACTCTGCACCAGGTGCCTTGTTCTCTGGACCTGAGGTTTCTCATTATTACCATATAGAGAAATAACACACTTCAGGATAGAAGATGAAAAAAAAAAAAAAAACTAGTGTGAATGTATACAAATGGGAACATACGATATTATTGTGGCCCTGTTATTTCTTCAATTGGATGTCTTTAAATTGTCAATCCTTCTGTCAAATTTAAGTTTCTTATTGAATCTCATCATATGTAAAATAAAAACTAACATAGTTGAATAGTAAGGAAAGATAATGCCTCAGAGGTTTTATTAATACACCCAAAAATAACTCCTTATTTTAAAGTTAATGTAAAAAATCTCCAAAGCCAAGGGATATGCATCTTAATGTGTTAAAAAGCATTAGTTAACATTTACTTACCACTGACAATAATTTGAGCTCTAAATTCAGAGCGTGTAAGAAAGATTATAAAAAGGACTTAAGGGCAGCACTAATATTGGAAGAAAATAAAAAGCCATTCAATAAAATGCGAATGAGCATATTTTCCTGGAAAAGTGCTTGGAATCAATTATTTATTTCATGAAATAGAAAAACTTGGTGGAGGGAAGGCCTGCCAGAGGGAACATACATGTAAGAAAGCTAAAAAAGATAATCATGTTTATAAGGCAACATGGTGGCCAAAATAATCATAACTTAGACTCAAAGAAAAGATGTCATCAAAGAGAAAAAAATACAAGATTAATAGCACATCACCTGCAAGCTTCAGTTCCAGAGAAGTGTACAAATTTGCAAAAAGTAAGAAAAGCCAAAGAAGAATGATTATAAAACTAAATAACTTAATTGAAGAAAAGGATTTTAAACTACCTAAAATATAGATAGAAAAAAATCCAGGTTAAGAAACTGAGTTAGCTCATGAAAGGTATTTAATAAGTAAAGACCTTAAATGTCAATAGCTTTTCTAGGTTACAGGAGAGCATGTGACAAATTACAGGCTAAGGAAAAGGAATAGATTGTAGAGTATCAAATGGCCTTTAAAAACACCAACAGTAACATTTCTAAGAATCATTTTTATTGCACTGGAATTACCTGTTAACAGTTAATCAAGTTGGAAGATAAACAGCATATTGTGTATAAACTATTTAAGGTTGGATTACTATTATTATTTCTACCCCCAAAAGGAGGAGAAAAAAGAAAGATAAGGGACAAAAAGGGACCAAAAGGGCAGGGAGATGTTTTCAGTCAAGGCATGTCTATGCATTCCACTTCCTTGAAGG
The DNA here is from genome assembly GCF_048565385.1 of Saimiri boliviensis. Taxonomy (NCBI): domain Eukaryota; kingdom Metazoa; phylum Chordata; class Mammalia; order Primates; family Cebidae; genus Saimiri; species Saimiri boliviensis. Next base: position 51,526,213 of record NC_133452.1, read on the forward strand.
TAGAGACTGTGAGTTATTTCCCCTCATGTGTCCAGCTCCAAGTGCAGTGTCTGACAGATGATTTATCAAAATTTTCTAAATGAATTCACTAACTAAATTAATAAAAACTGACAAAACTCTGTTTTGCTTTGTGTCCTTATAGGTGTAAACAGACCCTATTCTTATGCCTTCTTGTGTCCTCCATTTTTTCTGCTTTAAAAAAAAATCTATGATTACAGAAATCAGACTGTAAAATATAAATAAAAAAATATTTTCTCAGATGAATTCAAATGATGAATAACCAAAGGGGGAAAATGTATCTGGACAAAATGTGTCTAAGTTTATTGATCTAATTTAAGCCTCTTTATTAATATACTGTGAAATATTTCATGCACATACACGCACTTTCTCCTAAATAGCTATCTGCATAAGAATTTCATATTTTGTTTATATTTACACTAGTGAGGTAGGAGGCAGAACTCAACTACAGAGGCAGGACTGAATACTGGACCAAACTGAGGACTAATGAAAACAGGGACAGGGCAGAAGCAGCTTTCCATTAGACACACCCACCAGTGTGCCATGTCAGTTTACAATTGCCATGGCAACACCTGGGGTTACCACCCCTTTCAATGGCAATGACCCAATGCACAAACCACCCCTTAATATACATGGAATTAAAAATAGGTATCAATATGACTGCAAAGCTGTCCTGTGCTGCTCCTCTCTGTGCACTCCCTATGGGTAACCCTGCTCTGTAGGAGCAGTCATGGAGCAGTAACACTGTCACTTCAATAAAGCAGTTTTTTCCTACCCTACCACCAGCTAACCTTTGAATTATTTCTTGGGTGAAACTAAGAAACCTCACAGGCTAAGCCCCACTTTGGAGCTCTACTGTCCTGCATCACTAGGATTTTAGAGTATTCACTCCTCATGTACCCCTTAGAACCAGCCTCAGACTCACCAGATACCACAATAATCCTTTACCCCAGTAGAACTTCCAGCAGGTCCACATGAACAAATGAGAATCTGGAATCTCCTTCAACTCAGAGCTGTGTGAATCCTTTGCTAAAATTATTCATCTGTAAATTAGCTAAAATTATAGTAGACCTCATATCTGCCCTTGAAAGTAATATTTCATGCAGAAATAACATCATTTAAGACATATATTTACTTAAAAATTACTAAGTTCGTATGTAAGTGATAAAGAAACTGGGCTTTAAAAAAAATACTAAGAGTGAACAGGTACATTCCAAATCACATCTGCCTCAAAAAGATACTGATTTTTCACCTCTTCTTCCATCTGATTTAAAAATAAATTTCATATTGATTTTAACAAATGTATCATTCTAGTGTGAGATGTTGATAGTGAGGGAGGCTGTGCCTGTGTGGGAAGTGGCGTACCAAGGAACTATCTGCATTTTCCACTCAGGCTTGCTGTGAATCTAAAACTGCTAAGAAAGAAAAGTTTATTCATTAAAAAAATAAACTCCAAAGATTTGAATGTTTTACATTTTATTATGAAAAAAAATTAAGACCTACTTAGAGGACATTTATTTTCCAAGACTGAGATAGGAATATAAAATGAACCTCTGCTGTTAAAGATAATAGACTATTTCTTAAAATGACATATATGAAGAAAGCTTCAAAGAGAGAACAGCTATAAATCACCAAGGATCTCTAATTTTATAAATCACATTTGAGAATTCCTAGCAGAAAGATCTCCAACAAATCCATGTTTGATTATTTGGTGTGAAACCCATAAACATAGGGGGATGATTGTGTTTCCCATCTCCCCAACCCCAGAGATCTTTACACTTTTCCTTTATTGTCCCCAGACTCCTGGATGAAACGCAGCAATTTTCTCCTTTTTAAGAGATCCATAGCCAATGTGTGGTATGCTCTACTTCTTGTTTCTCCAAAGCCACACGAAATCATGCTTTGCTCTTCCAGAATGGGTCAGATGAGAAACTACTCTGACCAGGGTTTCTCCTGTGTCAATGAGCCATTGGCCAAAGGAATGAGAAGGAGCAACAAAAGATGCTAATGTGCTACCACTGATGGAAAACATAAAGGCGAAAACCGACTCTATACAATCTCAAGTCAATGCCCCAGGGCTAGGAACTGCACTCTGTTCAAGTGCTGCCAGAAACAAACTCAGACACAAACCTCTGACCACATCTCCTCCTACTCCCACTTCAGCTTTATTGTCCTTGCCTCACATAGACACTAGGCTGCTCTAACCTCAGCAACTTTACACATGGAATGTGATTCCCCCAGAGAAAAGCATGGTTAGCTTCCTCACTTCATTCAAGTCTTTAGTATGTCATCTTTCCCTGACCACTCTTAAAATTGATCACTTCAATACATGTATCTCCTTTCTCTGCTTTTATCCACAATATTTATTATGTCACAATTAGTGCACAGGATAAACTTAACTGACATTATTTCTCTCTTCTCTTGTTGGAATGACCCCTCCAAGAAGACATTCTTTAAGTAAAAGAAAGGAAAGGGATGCAAAGTCCAGTAAGTAGGAAACTGCGGCATACAATAGTTTCTTTAGGGCTTAGTAATTCACATCAGCATAGTGAAGGGTGCAGAGTATTGAACAAAAAAACATTTTACACTTTTTTAGTAAAGAAATGTTTTTAACTTTATTCAACTTTTGCAAACAGTATAAAATTTTGTAGTGCTACTAGTAACTGTTAGAGCATACAGGTGGGGGAACACTACTAAGAGATTGTGTCCATGTTCCCGTCTCTTATAGAGTAATTCCCCCTTATCTTTGAGGAATATGTTCCAAGACTCCCAGTGGATGCCTGAAACCACAGATAGTACCAACCCAATATACTTAATATATACTATATATACTATATTTTTTCCTGTATATACAACATGATAAAGTTTAATTTATAAGTCAGGCACAGTAAGAGATGAACAACAATAACATAATAAAATAAAACAATTATAGCAATACACGGTAATAAAAGTTATGTGAACATGGTCTCTCTGTCTCTCTTTCTCTCAAAATATCTTACTGTACTGTACTTACCTATTTTACAACCACAGTAGACTGTGGGTAACTAAAACCACAGAAAGCAAAACAACAGATAAGGAGGGTTGCTGTCTTTTTTTCTTTCTTCCCCACTGTTCTTCAAGATTACCAATGACTTTTTCTAAGCAAATGTAATTATTTTTTCTGTATCTTTATTCTGCTTGATCTCTATGCTCTACATCTAGAGGATAACAAGGTCCTTCCTGAAGTTTCTCCTTCTGTTTACATGCTACCTCTTCTGTGTCCTCAACTAGTTCTCTGGGCACTCTTCCTGTTTCCTTCACTTGTTTCTTATCTGCCCTTTAGTTGGAAATGTTTAACTGAATGTGGCTTCAAAAGATAAATCCTTGTCTTATTTTTCTTCTTTCACTTTTCTTGTCCTCAGAGAGACTAATCTTATTTGCAGCGTTCATTTCTACAAAAATTTTCATGATTCTAACTGAAACCCAGGATTATATTTCCAAAAAGCAACTTGGATAGGGTCAATTGCTATCTTTTGCAAAAGCATATAGTTTAAAAACCACTATTTTCATCATCTTCAAATGGATTTTCATCTCAAATGCCCTTGTTTCCCTGGGATGTACCCTTTTCCCTGTCTACAAGGCTCAACATGTTGGAATCATCTCTAATGCCTGGATTTTCTTTCCTTATGACTTTCCCAGTTCTCATAATTTACTGTTATTTCATCAGGTGCACATTTTCTTGAATGGTTACTTTGTTCTGTGGGTCCTTCCCCAACCTTTACCCTTCTTTTCTTCTACCTGTGAACTCTAAAAAACCAACACTATCCACCCACTTCCTCACTATGGTCGCTCTGAACCAGTCATTCATCCTCCCTAATTTGCCCTGTATATTCAAGCCACACCTTTCAAAGTATATGCTTCACTCCTTCACTTACCTGCTTACTATCCTTACCATCTCTATTTCCTTCAGTTTTTCAGGTAGCCCTATTACCCCTCCCTCCTCATTGTCATTGATCTTACTAGATCCTCTCCAGAGCCTCCCAGCCTTTTGAAAAAGGCTGCAGATAAAAACTGGAAACAATATTACAAATAAAGTCTCAGTGAAGTTCTTTATGGTATGGAGGAAGAATATAGGAGAAAGGGGAAACAGAGAAACTTACCTCTTAAGGAGTTTGTCTCTCAGTCCATCTATTACAGTTAACTCTCTCCTAGATGCGTTAACAGAATAAAACGGGATAATGTATATAAGACAATAAAAAATTCAGATATCTATTTTGGATTTTGCATTAGAATATGAAGTCTTGTAATTCTTAAAACATTTTAAAAATAAAACAATAACTTTGCTTCATATTAAACAAAATTAATTTAAAAATAGATCCCAGGCCTAAATGCAACTCCTAAGCCTAAAAGTATAAAGCTTCTAGAAGAAAAAAGAGAAAATCTTAGTAATCTCCTTGGGTTAGGGAAAGAACTCCTAGATAGTATACAAAAAGTGTGAACCGTCTATTGCCATCTCACCCTGAACGAGCCCAATCTCTTCTCTCAAAAACTGTGAACCACAAAAGAAAAAATACAAATTGGATTTCATCAAAACTTTCAAAATCTTTTGCTCTTTGAAAGACACTGTAAATAAAATAAAAAGCCACAGATGGGAAAGAAAAAATTGCAAAACAGTATCTGACAAAGTGCTTGTATCTAGAATATATGAAGAACTCTTACAATCCAATCAATAAGAAGATAAACCATCTAAATTATTTTTAAAAGCTTCGCAGGGTGAGGTGAGGGGAGATTTCAGTTACTTTGTCAAAGAGATAAAGATGGTCAATAAGGACATGAAAAACATATTTATTATCATTAAGTCATTAAGAAAATGCAAGTAAAACAAAGTGAGATATCACTACACGCCTATTAGAAGGACTAAAATTCAAAAGACTGACCATACCTAGTACTGGTGAATGTGGTAGAACTAAGCTCTTATACACTACTGTTGAGAATACAAAAGGTTACAGCCGCTATGAAAAACAGTTTGGCAGTTTCTTACAAAGTTATACAAACATTTGTTATATGACACAGCAATCACACTCCTAGGTATTTACAAGAGAGAAAAGAAAACATATGTCCATGCAAAGGGCTGCACATAAATGTTTATAGCAGCTTTTACACAACTACCAAAAGCTGGGAACATTCCAAATGTCCATCAACTGGTGAAAAGATAAGCAAATAAAATGGAATATTTCAGTGATAAAAAGGAATAAATTACTGATATATGCATCAACAAGGATGAACCTCAAAGCATTAGGTTAAGTAAAAGAACCCAGACACAAATGGCTAGATACTATACTATCTATTTATGACATTCTGGAAAAGACAAAGAGAACTCAAATCACTGGTTACCTGGCTGGCAGCAGGAAAAGGCAATGACAACAAAAGGGACCAGAAAACTTTTTAGAGAGACAAATGTACTATCTGTCTTAACTGTGATGGTGATTACAGAATTACGTGCATTTGCCAAGACTCACTGAACTTTACACCTAAAAGGGGTAAATTTTGCTGTACATAAATTCTGCCTCAATAAACATGACTTTAAAAAAATCAAGGCTTCATTGTGTGTGTGTGTGTGTGTGTGTGTGTGTGTGTGTGTGTGTGTGTGTTTATTGTACTTTAAGTTCTGGGGTACATGTGCAGATCTTTCAGGATTGTTGCACAGGTACACACATGCCATGGTGGTTTGCTGTCTCCATCCCCTCATCACCTACATCAGGCATTTCTCCCAGTGTTATCCATCCCCAACCTTCCTGCTGTCCCTCCCCTAGCACTCCACCCCCCAACAGACTCCAGTGTGTGATGTTTCCCTCCCTGTACCCATGTGTTCTCATAGTTCAACACCTGCCCATGAGTGAGAACATGTGGTGTTTGGTTTTCTGTTCTTGTGTCAGTTTGCTGAGAATGATGGTTTCCAGATTTATCCACGTCCCTACAAAGGACACAAACTCATCATTTTTTATGGCTGCATAGTATTCCATGGTATATATGTGCCATATTTTTTTTGTCCAGTCTATCATTGATGGGCATTTGGGTTGGTTCCAGGTCTTTGCTGTTTTAAAAAGGGGCTTCATTTTAAAAACCAGAAAAAAAGAATGCAAATCTTTTAATTTTTTCATCCCAACCTTACTAACTTTTGTTCCCAACCATCTTCATGCTGAAAATAACTTATCCATACCAGCTTAAGGACACATTTTTAAATCCTTTGAATAATAAAAACAAGACAAAGATTGAATCCAAAAGTCTCCTTTGCAAGCAAAGTAGAAGTAAAAATTTAAACTGCAAAATTTCAACAACTCTGGGATTCCCCAAGAAAGTATTAATAAAATAAGGCATTTAGTAGAGAACCAAGAGTGATGTCAATATTCTTATTAACACATCCTAAAATCAGAATAGATTTTTCCCATTTAAAAACAAAACAATAGTTAAAAGCTAAATTTGAACTCCATCTGTAAAAGTAAAGCCACTCAAACTAAATGCATTATCTGTAAATTCACACCAAAAGAAAACAGTAATTCCAGTCAAACTGAACCACCTGACTTTCCCCATAGTGGTCTTTCCTCTCCCTCCTCCAAGTCCTGCACACATGTTTTCTGCACACATGCCATCCTCCCCCATCTCGTCACATCTGAATCTTTTCTGTCCTGTAAAGACTTATCTCATATACTGAAATATTCAGGACCCTTTCAAACATTCTCCCTTTATTTCCACAGCCCTTTATCTACATCTCTCGATTCCTAATTTCTGTACTGTAGTTATATAAGTAATGCCTTAATTAACCTACTAGCTTCCAGGCTGGTAGAGACTGGAGACAATGTGAATCATCCTCCAATCTCCCATAGCACCTAGCAGAGTGCCTTGAAGTAACAGGTACCCCCGCAAAATGTGTTGAATGTCTGAATATTAAACTTAAACTTTATTTGGTGCAACCACAGTTATTTGGTACAATCACAGAAAATTGATCCATTTGAAAATGTTACTGACCTCTATTTTATTTCAAGGTAATAGATGTACGCTAAATATAAGATATATGCTGGTGTCTTTTAGAAGTGATTCGTATTTTTTTGAAAACTATCAACTAAAATATACATAAATGCAACTGAAAGAGTTCTCAAAGGACAAAACTAAAACACTTTAAGCAACAAAATAAAATGGTGTGAGATCATAATCAAAAATAAAATATATGTATATAACCATGAGTCTAACCTGACAAAATATATCATAAAATAAATAAATGTGGGAGAAAAGACAAAATCTCTCACATAGAGAAATTCCAAGGAATGTACATAGATAATCATCCATCGAGGAGATGAAACACCACTCCCCACTCACTTGTGGACTGTGCATAGTGACTTCCTTCCAAAGAGTACAGCATGGAAACCACAGGGGAATAACTTTCTGGTAAAAACGTGACAAACACTACATCTCAGCCAGGTGATCAAGCTTAATATCAATGATGATAAGTTATATTGATAGCACGTACCCTTGGTATAATGTGATGAGAAGGGCACTTTTCCTCCTCAAAACACATAAACTCAGTCTAATCCTGAGAAAAACATCAGAAAATCTCATCAGGAGACACTCTGCAAAATTTCTAACCAGTGCTCCTCCGAACTGGCAAGATCATCAAAAACAAGCAAAGTCGGAGAAACAGCCAGAGCCAAGAGGGGCCTCAGGAGATACACAACCACATGTAATGTGCTAACTTAGATACAGGAGTCTGGAATAGAAAAAGGAAGTTAGAAAAAATTAAGCAAATCTGAATAAAATATAATTAATAATAATGTATCATTACTGGTTCAATTAATTATACTCACATATGATGTTAACAGTAGGGGAACCTGGGTGGGGAGTATACGAGAACTCTGTACTATCTTTGTAATTTTTCTCTAAAACTAAATCCATCTAAATATTTTATTTTAAAATATAGAGAAATTTAAAATGTTAAAAAGTTATCATGAAGCAAAAAACTTTACTTGGCCATAGAGATTTCAGTTATATGAGATACCTATAGATCAGGCGTCCCCAAACTTTTTACACAGGGGGCCAGTTCACTGTCCCTCAGACCGTTGGAGGGCCGCCACATACTGTGATCCTCTCACTGACCACCAACGAAAGAGGTGCCCCTTCCTGAAGTGCGGCGGGGGGCTGAATAAATGGCCTCGCGGGCGGTAGTTTGGGGACGCCTGCTATAGATAAAGACATCGCTAGGCATATTTTTGCCCAGGGTAAGAGTTGCAGATGAAGTTTCTAATACAAGTAAAATTCATGTTTTTAATATTTGTTCTAAGACTGTTGTTTTCAAATGTAACATATTTAATAATTGCTTTAATATTGCATGTGATTTCCTTTATCTCGGGTTCACAAAAAGGAAATGCAATTTTATACTGAAAGCTATTGAAAACTCTATGACTTTAGTTATAGGAATTCACTCTGTGGTCAGTTTTACCTATAATAAAATAAGACTGAAGACGTGAAACAATGACTGATTTTTCTTAAGTTCATCTCTCTTCCAGTTGAAGGGATATTATATTTCACTATTAGAAAGAAAAATTTTTAATGTTAATTTTCACATCTATCTTTCCAAAAGAAGTTGGAAAAAAAATTCGACACTGCTAAGATCTTAGTCATCTTCCACTGCTAAAATTATATGCTTTTCTTTTCATCTTAGTGAGCTTCTCTTCTTTGCATAAATTATCACTATGTTGGAGAAAATGTAGTAGGAAGAACTGGGAAAGGATTCTTTTGTTTGTTTAGTTAGGCATTTTTTTATGATGGGAAATAACAGAGCATGTTGGGATGCTGTAGGAGTGGTTTCCTAGAGGCTCACAACTCGTCCCTGTCTAGCTAACTGATCTGGAACAAATTACAAATCTGGGTCTCAGATTTCTCACTTATAAAATGAAAAGATTATAATGCATAATCACTTATCTCTAAATTCATTCCAGCTATAAAGTCCGAGTATAGTAAGTACAGTGAGTCTAATTCCCTAGTAACCCCACAGCCTCTCAAGCAGACTCTTCGAAATTAATGGAAATGGGGATGGGAGTTAATGTCTCTGCAATAGAAATTGTGCTTCAGTAGATATGATTCTTTGGGGCCAGCAGACCTAACGCAACATTGATTTCAAAATTGGTTTCTTATTCCCTTGACTCTGAGAATAGTCTTCAATAAGGTAGAGAGCGGTTTCCTTTTTCACAGCACAAAAAAGTCAGCATTCAGGCAGATTTAAAGAGAACGAAAAGGATGGAGAAGAAGGCTTCAGGTTTGCAAGAACAGAAGATTTTAGGAATACTGTGCTTAAGACGTTAACCTTAATATTAATATTGTTTGGGAACTCACCCAACTGTCATAAAGCAGACATTATGATATAGGACTTGAGGTGAGAGACATCAGGTTTTTCATTTAAATAGGCATAGATGAATAGTGAGGGCCAGTTCTTAAATATATCATGCCACCATTCAATCCCTTCCATGCTCACCACTTCCCTAGCATACATCATTTTATTACTTTAGTTATTTATAAATTTGAGAAAAGAAGAGGAGGAAGCAAAAAGATGTTCAAAGAGAAATATCCAAATTTTCACTCAGTGATTATATTCTGCCAATCCCCATGTGGATTCCCCATTGCCAGACCAGCTTCACAGGCCTGTGATCTATGGAGTCACACAAGGCCACACTCTCAGAGGGGACTCAGTTTGGCTTAATGCTTTGTTGCCACCATCTTGAACTCTACATATTTTAACAAGGGGGCCAGCATTTTCCTTTTGCATTTGTGCCTAGTAAATTATGCACTGGTTTTGTTCATTGCTTTTTAAGATATCTTATTTTGATTTTCAGAAATCTCCACCTAAACTTCTTATTTGTATATTGAGCAAAGAAATTTCATCAAGCCCACATACTAAATGTCAGAATCTATTCACTGCATTCTCTATTGCTGTATAAGGGTGACTGAGCATTATGAAAATATTACTCAAGCTTGTATTTTTAAGTCAATCAATTGTATTCATGATTCTACTCCCTGACAAGTGCTCAGCACTGTCCATAATTCCATATTTCCCAATGTCCTGTGGTCTCCATTCCCAGTGACAGCTATTTCAGCAGTCTCCTTAAACTGCATCAACTTCCTTTCCTCCTCAAGTGAGAGCTCTGCCTTTTTTTTCATGGTGCCATGCAGGCCTCTCAGATTCAACATTTCAGCAGTCCTCACTTTTCATTCAAGCCTGATCCTCATCCAGTCTTCCTTGTGTTGGTCAAAGTCATCACTTTTCTCCCCACTTGTCCAAACCAGACACTTGGCCATCCTTCTTCACCCTTCCTTACATCAAATCCATTTCCAAGTTTTACCATCTTAATATTGATTTTGAGTCTGTTCACTTGTGTTCATCACTTTGCAACTGTGGTCACTAATACACCAATAATTATTCTCTTGGTTTACTATAAAAACTTCCTGATTAGCCCTCAGGCTTCCAGTCTAAATTTTCTTTTGGAACACCAAATTCATTTTCATGCTGTAGTCAGAAAGACTTTATGATAAAACTCTGATCATGTTCTGTGATACACTGCAAACTTTTTAATTGCCACAAATTCTTTCCACTCCTGTATGTATGCCCATGTGCAATGTGCTTTTGGCAATCCTCTCTTCGACAAGAGGTAGATTTTATTTTTTTCCCCTCCCAGATTGTGGGCAGCCTTTTGACTTGCTCTGACCAATAAAATGTGGCAGAAGTTTGACACTGCAAGAATTCTGAATGCAGGCTCCAGAGATCTGGCAAGTTCTCCACTTTCCCCAGCCCCTCGCTCCCCTAAAGACAGAGGCCCTGATGACAACCAGCATCAATTTCCAGACATTGGAGAGACAGCATCTTAGATTATCCAACCATAGCTAAACCACCAAACAACTGCAGCCAGACGAGTGGCCCCCTGTGAAACCAGTGGAAGAATTGCTCAGCTGATCCCAGCCAAATCGCTGACCCACAAAATTATGCACAAATAAAATTGTTGTTGTTTTAGCCATTATGTCTTGGGATCGTTTGTTATTGGACAATAGATAACTGTGTGTGCAGAATTCTGTGGGCATAAATGGAGGCATGATCTCTGTGTTATCGCAGACACTAACCATCCTTAGCAAGTACAGTATAATTATGCATACTGAATAGATGAAAACAACACAAGCCTTGAGTTCTGCTGTCATGTAGCTGTTCACTGTGATAACACTCTTCCAGGCCCACCAAGAACAAGCCTGTGCTACTGACAGTCACCCTTTCCCAATACAGAAGGCCACTGGGACATGCATGTTACTTAAGTCACTTAGGATGCTCTGTATTGGTGGCTGAAGAAATTCGTCTCTGCCTAACCAAAGCACAATAAAAGGCTTTACTTGATCACTAATTCTCAAAATGGTTTTCCCATTTCAATGCCAGTCTATAGCATCATGGATTAAGACACTAAAGAGTTATCTTTCACCCCTTACTCTATTTGATCTCTAAAATACAATTATTGCTTGTTTCAAGATGTCTCTGATGTAACCTTTTATCTCAATCCCCAATGCCATCCCCTCCCCTGAGGCTAGGTTCCCAGCTGAGTTATAGCAGCAGTCCCACTGGCTAGGCTCCAGGCTCTCCTCTTGTGCCTTTCAAACATTTTGAGTACAGAATTCAGACTAATCTTCTGAGCAAACTTCCTATAATTTCTTCCCCATGCAAAAGCCTGTAATAACTCCTAATTTCCCATTTTATTGGGCCAACACATTCTATTTTCAAGGATACCCATAATTCTCCCCTAGTAAGTCCATCAAAACTTGTTTCCCAGTATTCCTTCACTACACCAGTCAATTTTCTCAGATAACTACAAAGTGTTCAGTCACTTCTACCCAGCTCCTAGAGTCACAAACATCTATGCTTTACTCTCTGCTAATCTATCCTTGGGGAACCTACTCAAGCCCTATCTCTTCAACTCCCTGAACCTTAAATGAGAGACATGATGCTAATCCTTGCTCTGCTCCAAGGAGATATTTGAAGCCAGATGAATGACTTCAGTTTCTGCCTCTGTATTGTAAGGGGATTGAACCTTCCAGGTGTCACATTTGAGAAATTAGTAATTCTTCCAAGTCTCTCATCCAGATCAAGCCCTTTCCACCCTCGTCAAGCACTTGTGCTCTAAACGTTCCATTTCTGATCATTTGCCTTCACTTTCCAACCAAACACTTTTTGAGTGTGGGCACCATGTCATACTCCACTCAGATAATCTACAACATCTGGCATATAATTATCTGTCAGAAGTCTCCAACTTGCAAACTGGTTGGTTATAAGCTGATACCACACTGACTGTGCAGACTAGACAGCGTGATTGGTGTTCAGCTTTAGTTCTATATAATAAGTACAGCATAATATGTCCTAATAATGGTGTCTCTGAGAAAGGGACAGAAATGGAGACACTCCAAAGGACTCATTATGGCTAGTTTAAAAATTGATAAAATATCATGTCTGTTTTCATTAAATCTTCAAATGTGTGAGAGGCCAGCCTCTGATATTGTTTCAAATGCTGTGACATTAGCCTAACACTTTTAAAAACACTCCTACTGAGAATATATATATATATATATATATATATACACGTATATAGGTACATATATACGTATATAGGTATATATATATACGTATACGTATATAGGTATATATATATACGTATATATATACATATATACATATACATATCTACACATATATGTATGTATATGTATATATGTACATATATATGTGTGCATATATATATATATATAATGGTGAATTAGTTCTGTGATATCAAAGGGTACAACACAAATAATATGAATGTTTTGTGAAAGTAACTGCACCACAACAAACAAATAGCAACTTATCTGAAAAATATCACCATGGTCCAAGTATTACATAAATTACATTTTTCTCACTAGCATACCCAAGGGGTTCGATCTGAAAGAGGGGAGTTAAAGTGGATGAAGTTAGTGTTTTTAGAATAATATGTTAAAGCTGATAGGGAACACAGAACTATCGGAAAGGTGTATGTAAGGGTTATTTATGCCCAAAAACTAAAAAACAATGCCAAATTTTTAGAAGTTTCTCTTTCTTCCCTCTTCTCCATTCTTAATATATCCATCCACAAGAACGTTTCATCAATAGTGGGTACTAATTATCTTCTAATAATGCTAATGAAATACATCTATCCAAAGTAAAAAGAAATCTTTTCACTTGCTTCAACTATCAATTTCTATATCAATATCTTAGTACTATTTATTCACACTTAGAAGATGCATTCAAATGGTCACACCACAAACATGCTTCATTTTTTGGCTCTGAAAGTATCAGGTAAAAATTTATTTATCTACTATATAATATATATGAATAAATGGATAAAAAGATATCTTAAAATGTAAAATAACAAATATACTATATATTTTAATATATTTATTCTAGGATTAAAATTATATTTATTCAAATCCGTATTGGAAAGCACCAAAACTTAGTTTCACATTATGAAAATCATATTATAAATTTATATATGTGAAAGTTTAAAACCATTGTCTCTCGGGATAAGAGAAAAGATATGTGAAGAAGAGCAACTCCACTGATCTTGTTTGAACCTACCCATTCAACTTAAAAAGCTGAAATTGTTTCAAATGATTTTAAGTCTATTCTGACAGTCTTCATCAAGCACTATTGTCACAAGGCAAAACTGGAATTCTTTGTCATGGCATGTGAATTGGACTGTCCTCAAAGCTTCCAAGTTAAGAAAAAGTCAGTAAAGGTCAATCAACAGGATGTCAGAAAGCATACTATATGGCCTAATAATATAAATCTGGACAGCATGCTACTGGTACTGGTCCCATTAGCCACACATCCTCAGCTAGTTCTATGGGGGCAGTAGCAGAGCATGCAGTTTTTGGATGAGATTTTCCTACATAAATTATTAAAAATAATTGTTCATTATTATTATTCATATTAAAAATATTCAAAGATTTCAGTAAAGTCTTATATCTAGACCCTCAAGCATAAGACACTTAGCTTACATAGAAAGGCATATTTAAAATATCCCTATCTAAAGAAGTGTGGCATTAACAACAATAATAATAATAATAACAATAACAAAGATGTACATACTTTGCCAACCTACAAAATGCTTTGGATATACATAAAGGAATATATATGTATATAAAAAACTGATCATTTAATCTCACAATAACCCTGTCAGGTAGGAATTATTATACCCATTTTTAAGTGTTAAGAGACATGCTCAGACAAATTGAGGGTCTTATGCAGCTACTAAGTGCAAGTTCGTCCTTTGATTATTAAAGTCTAACACTTCTTCCATTTAAAGGAGCCAGATTCTGATAATGACCACTTACGAGGCTCCATATGAATTGTTACTATGTTAGTTTGGGCTAATGCTGGAAGACTTTAAAAGCGAAGTGTAAAGTAATAATAAGGCCCATCGACTTCTTTACGCATTTTAAAAAAATTGATCTTAAGTATTCTACATTCTTGCCATTAACTATTCTACAAAAAAAAAGGCTCACTATGGTCCAGTCTCTCTCTTATTATAATGATCTTAGAAAACAAAATTAAAAGAGAACTTAACATAGAGCACTTTATTTAATGAGCAGGGCTTACATAAGTGTGCAGAAATAATACCCTGGAGCTATTTTATACAAGAGCCACAAAAGATCTACCACAGATGAGTGACAGGAACATAATTAGCATGAGCTCAAGCAGTAGCCAAGTTGCCATTATTTAGAAGAGCACTCACTACTTAAAGTTGAGCTTTTGCTACCCACTGAATATCACAGTCAGCAGAAACTGAGAATGGTGACCCAAGAGCAGATGATTTCTACTGTAAATTCCAGGGGATTTCATTTGCTGCTAACAGCTAATACTAAACTTTGCTGATATGTCCCTAAAGAGCAGCCACCTTGGCTTGCCTAGGACCCATCAACGTGAAAAAAGGACCAAAAAAAACCACAAAACTTTTCCTGTCTTGGGAAATGCAGAAGCACCCAGTCCAGTACGGATTTGCTTGCCCCTTATTCCACACCCTAGATCACGGCCTACTTGCAGATTTAATGTAGGATGGGGAAGGCCCAGGGATTAGTCCTAATGTAGCCACTGGATGCAGTCCAGGCCTACGTGAGGCAACATTCAGACCACCACCAGTTTATATTGAGTCTAGAGTTATTCAAGACAACAGGACTATTTTTCTCCTCCTAGATTGGTTCTTGAAGCAACTGTAACTTTTCCAGAAATATTCCAGGGATGGAAAGACAGGAGATTTCCTATTCTCCCGGCAACCCTGTGTTGGGAGCAATATGCCTGATAGCTTGAACCAGTTAAACTTGGAAGGAAAATAATTCTGCAGTTTCACCACAAGAGGATTTTTTGTTGTTGATGTTGAGGGTGGTAGAAATTTGGAGGGAAAATTGTGGGGAAGACACAGGATAGCTTGGAGCCTTTTCCTTTTGAAAATGCTCATTAGAAACTATCCCTTTTAGCCTCAAAAGTGCTACTGTGAATCTAAAAAGAATCTCTTGGAAGATTCTTTTTAAAAAGAACCCAGGACAGCAGCAAAGAATCCAATGCTGATGAATTCAAGCGCTAAGCAAATATTAACTACCAGGCATGGTACAGGCACTGATTCCACAGAATCATTTTCACACAATAGCTTGGAACTAAAGTTGTTCTATAAAAATAAAAGTTCCTTAACAAAGAATATTTGTAGTTCTACTATTAAGTATTGATTTAAGAAATACATTCTATGCCATTCAAAAGGAATGGGACATAAATCATGCTACTTTCCCTTCCACCCTTGCTGATGAACTAGATAGGACACATCTTCAAATTTATCAAGGGCTTACAGAAATCAGGTATCTTAGCCTTTCTTTAAGTTAGCATTTCTGTGGGAAACAATGTTACACAGGGGATTATTTTTTTTTCTGCATTCAGCATGAAACAGTAAATATTTGGCATGTCATTTGCCCCAAGGATCAAAACGGCACAAAAGAAGTATGAGTGGTGATACCAGACTATGCTGACTCCCTGAGGCTGACTTAGAAACATCTTGAGGAGGAAACATTAATACATAGGGTAGAGAAAAACTCTCACAGCAAACCAATTCCAGGACTAAGGTTGGGAAACAGCAAAGGTTGAGTTGAATTTTCAAGTAGAACTCACTGACTAAGAAAACTAGAGTGGGTGCATGTTTGGAAAGTGTGTTGTATCTCAAAAGCAGGTGATCATTCAAATTTGATCAAGTTTGTTTTGAAATAAAATCATCTCCAGGGAATTAGATTAATTTTGTAAATCATCTTCTAAGAGGATACATATCAATTTATTTAGCAAATAACTGGATTTCTTAGCTGTTCATAGCACTACAAGAGTTACGAGAAACCATGCCAAATACAAAGATTTACCACTACAGTCCTTGCCCTTAAGGAACTTTTAGTTTAGTAAAGAAATGTGAGGTGAGGCAGGGGTGAGGTCATAAAAAAAAAATTTAGCAAATGTGGTATGAGTATTTCCTGCAGGAAAAACAAAGACTTTTCATTTAGTCTGGTCTTTGATGGTTGTGGTCCAAAGTAGAGAAAAGACCTGTATTTAGAAAACTCTGTTTAAAGAATAGCTGCTTTCAGAATGGGTGAAAAGAAGTAGGGAGAAATTAAAAAGACATCACATCTTTTGCAAGAATATGGATGGAGCTGAAGGCCATTATCCTTAACAAAGTACTGTAGGAACAGAAAAATCAAACACTGCATGTTCTCACTTACACATGGGAGCTAAATGATGTGAACTCATGGACACAAAAAGGGAAACAATAGGTACTGGAACCTACTTGAGGGTAAAGGGTAGGAAGAGGGAGAGGGGCAGAAAAAATAACTATTGGGTACCAAGTTTATTACCTGGGTGACAATCTGTACAACAGAATGTCATGACACGAGTTTACCTATATAACAAACCTGCACATTTACCCCTGAACCTAAAATAAAAGTTTAAAAATATATATCTCCTGAGGATCGACCAAGAATGATTCCTAAGTGTATTAGTCCATTTTCAGCCTGCTGATGAAGATATACCTGAGGGTAATTTATAAGGAAAAAGAGGTTTCATGAACTCACAGTTCCATGTGGCTGGGAGGCTTCATAATCATGGCAGAAGGCAAAAAGCACATCTACGTGGCAATAGAGAGAGAGAATGAGAGACAAGCAAAAGGGGTTTCCCCTTATAAAACCATCAGGTGTCATAAGTCTTATTCACTACCACAAGAACAGTATGGGGGAACCACTTCCATGATTCAATTATTTTTTGCTGGGTCCCTCCCGCAACATGTAGGAATTATGGGAGTACAATTCAAGATGAGATTTGGGTGGGGACACAACCAAACCATATCACTAAGCCAGTCCCAGTTACCTAATTCTCATCTACCTGCCAGCCCACACAGGTGAGCCTCGGAGTACGGCTAGTATCCAAGGCACTGAGGATGGCCTCTGGCTTGTTCTTCGTCTTTTTTTTATTGTGTCTGTGCTTCTGACACTTGCTCTATAACATCTGTTTACGTCACCATTTCTGTTTCCTTCAAATTTGGTGTCTCTGAATCTCCTTGAGAAGATGGCAGCTCTCTTCTTTAGCTTTCAGTTAACCTCAAACTTCTGTTCCCAGAGTTCTCCACAGCTTCTGAGAAATCCAAAGCTGCTTCCTGTCATGACCATACCAACCCCCAAGAAGATTCTGATTACAACCGGGGTTTAAAGAGTTACAGAAGTGACAAGTGTGAGTGTGGGTTTCAAAATCTGAATACCACAATTTATTCCCAGTGTACACTTTCTATATATACCAATTCTTGTTTTTAGTATGTTCCTGTAGTTCATAACATCTTTTGTGGATTTCTTAACCATGTAGAGCCCACCATTTCTCACAGGCCATCAAGAGCCCCATTTAATTCTCATGAAGAATTACTCCCAAACACCTACAACCCATGAAGAGAACGTTTCCTGAATCTTGAGAGCCTTCAAACTACAGTATACATTTTGAGATCTTTAGAGTAGTAGGTTATATATACTAAGTGCTCACTATGTGTTGTGTTTTATATACAATATCTTATTTTATCCTGATTATGTGCTTCCCAAGTAAGTATTATTATGCCCATTTTGCAAGTAAGGAAAATGAAACTCAGAGGTCAACTAACTTGCCTGAGATAACTTAGCTAAAACAGTGATTCGAATGCAAGTCTGATGCAAAAGCTGTCTTTTTTACCCCTATGTAGCAATAGCAGGCTTAGATTATTCTGTAATTTTTTTCTAATAAGTCACTATTGTAAATTTTCTTTCTCTTAATTTGTATAACACGCAACACTGTATTAGGTGTATTGTAAGTATCTAATTATCTATTGTGCACACAGTATGTAGTGTGACTGGAAATTCTCTATGTAAGTGGGAGAAAAATCCTGAAGTCATTTAATTTCACTTTGATCCACAAACAGTAACATGGATTTGTTCACCAAAGAGCCAATAAAATAAGCTACAACTAGAGCATGCTAAAACAATCAAATCAGTCAATTCAATAAGGAAAAAAAAATACAGCAATCGAAGTAGTTTTAAGACATCACATGAATCAAAAAGTGATTGCTTCAGGTTTTCCCATTTCAACTGGCTATGCTAATATTTTCCTGGTTGTATTTCTCCTGAGCATTAGCATAACTTCACAAAAGGTGGGGTAGATACTGAAAAGGAGAAATGCACTTTCCTATTCACATACATAATTACAGAGAAAATAATTCATACAAATTTACTTTTTAAAAGCCCTTATTGGTTTAGCTAAATTGAAAATATTGTGGTTTCTCTTTACTAAGGGTAAGGGAAATATGTCTTCTCTGGGGGAAATTCAGACTAAATAGAAATTATGATGTCTCACCCCATCTGACCTTGTAATTCATACACTACAGATCAATGTTTAAAAGCCTGCTCTCCAGTCTCCAACCTCCCCCCTGCCAAGAATGTCATATACACAGAAAACTGGCACCTGGACGAGCTTCAAAGTACCCACATGGGCACTGGGGTGAGCTCATCACATCAGGCTAAAAACCAGCCTTTGTTCTCAGTGTCACGTTTTGCCTTAGTAGGAGATGATGTCCTCACAATCACGTCCATTCATGAAGCAAGAGCACTGGGGTCTGCACTGAACAACTCTTCATTGAGCTGCAGAAAACAGGGAAATAGCTGTCGTGTTTTCCCAGTGATGCTATTAATATTTAAGTGCTGTTCTCTGGTGGGGGTAGGGGGAATAAGAACTCAACTCAAAGAGGGCTCTGACCTACTTTCATGATTATTGCTACAATCATGAACAAATTGCTCAAAAAGAAAAAAAATTCACATCTATCCAAATTCCAAGTAGTGTTGGCAAAATATGTTGCTTGGAAAATTTGCAGCTACTGCTGTGGATCACATAAAGGAGTTTCTATCTAAGCAGAGTACTTAACGGTTTGTAATAAACGGCAGCCCCCATTTCTATTTTGGTGCTTGAACATGTTATTAATGAATGATGATGTTAAGTATGACATCTACAAAATGGCACATTGCTCTGAAATCAGAGCTCTCACTTCATCTTACCATTCTCATTGAATTACAGAAAGCAAATAAAGTGAAGCATATTCTCACTTCAGGGAGGTTAAGTGATTTGCCAGGAGCCACTTAACAAGTTAGCAAGCATAAATAAGGAAGGAAGCAGCCGGATCCTTTAATAAAATTGGGTCCACACACCAAGCATGGCTCTCAAAGCATGGCATCTCGGCCTAGGTTTCCTAATAAGGATGAAATTCTGGAAACAAGGGAGCGGAAGCAACAGCTTGCTGATCCTTCCTGCTGCTGCCACTGTAAAGACTCTCACAGTCACATATCCAGAGGGTCTGTTTCTTCCATTTAGTTTTTCTTGTTCTTTGTTTCAGTTCTTCCATTTAATATCCCTGCATGCTATCTCCTACAATAGATCCAAGTTCAAGAGAAAGATGAATAAAATGACAGTTGCTAAGTTGATTATGAGGTTTTAAAAAGTATCACAAATGTAGTTAAATAAATAACTACAAATGTCCCTGTCTTTTTCCTCTCCTATTCCTTTACCTCCTGCTTTTTCCTTCTGTCCATTTTGGTCATTAATATAAAAAGGATTTTTCCCCTATCATTTCCTTCCAGGTTTCTTTCTTTTGCTTAAACGTTTATGCATGCCATTGACCCTGTTGTTAACAACATTACAATATTAACATCACTTTTTAAAACCTCAAGATATGTATAAGGTGTTCATTCTGAGAATTCAAAGCACCTTTTCTTCTTTCTTTTTCTGAATGACCTCCACGAAGCAGAGACAAATAAAGATAACTGTCTCTTGTCCCTCAGACCAGTCTCCATATTAGAATTTTCAACTACAGGACTACTGACAATTTGAGCTGGATAATTCTATGATGAGCAGGACTGTTCTGTGTACTATTATAGGGGTCTTCAACCCCCAGGCCATGGACTGCTACTGGTTGGTGACCTGTTAGGAACTGTGCAGCACAGCAGGAGGTGAGTGGTGGGTGAGTGAGCATTACAGCCTGAGCTCTGCCTCCTGTCAGATAGCAGGAGCATTAGATTCTCACAGGAGCACAATCCTATTGTGAACTGCACATGTGAGAAATCTAGGTTCTGCACTTGATATGGTTTGTCTCTGTGTCCCCACCCAAATCTCATTGAATTGTAATCCCCAAGGTTGGAGGAGGGTCCTGGTGGCAGGTGACTGGATCATGGAGGCAGACTTCTCCCTTGCCGTTCTTGTGATAGTGAGTGAGTTCTCATAAGATCTGGTTGTTTGAAACTGTGGAGCATTTCCCACTTAACTCTCTCTCCCGCCAGCCATGTGAAGATGTACCTGCTTCCCCTTCATTTTGCTCCATGATTGTAAGTTTCCTGAGCACTCTCCAGCCGTGCTTCCTGTACAGCCTGTGAAACTGTGAGTCAATTAAACCTATTTTATTTATAAATTACCAGTCTTGGGTAGTTCTTTACAGCAGTGTGAGAATAGACTAATAAAGTGTTCCTTATGAGAATCTAATGTCTGATGATATAAGGTGGAACAGTTACATCCCCAAACCATTCCCCCACCATCCGTGGAAAAATTATCTTCCACAAAACCAGTCCCTAGTGTCAAAAAGGTTGGGACCACTGTACTATTGGATGTTCTGCAGCATCCTTGGCCTCTACCCACTAGATGTCAATAGTAATCCATCCGCCTAGGATCTAGAAATCAAAAACATTCCAAACATTGCCAAATGTTCCCTGGGGACAAAATCACCCCCAACTGATGAGCACTTGTCTAGATCATACTGCCTGGTTGTCTCTGTGTGTGAGAGAGTTAGAAAAGAAAAGAGGTTATTTTGAGTTTAGTGTGTACCATTCTTGAGGTGGAGTTGAGATCAGTGAGGTGAGAAATTATTTTCTCTAATGTCTGCTCACTTCACATTGGTCTTGAGAGAAATGCTGTGAACACCACAAGACTGGTTAAAAATTTTTTAGTTTCTTGGAGGAAAAATAAAATCCCTAAAATAATAATAAAAGCATTGAAGCATAACATACATTTTATACAACATGAGTGGAATGTGGCTAACAAAACCAGTATGCATTGTCTACATTTTGTATGTGTTATATTTTTTGGCATTACATATTGATACGGCCTTAAAAAGGGTAAAAAAAAAATTACCAAGAATAGGAGTTCATTCTTGAAATATCACAAATCACTTCTATTTTCCCTTGTATTTGTCTTTACCTCAAGGATGTATTAGTCAGCTCTGAAAATATATTCAAGAGCTTTTCACAAGCAATTAATTAATCCTTGCAGTACATTAATATTGAAGGAATGGTCATCTCTTACTGAGCAGACAGATATAAAACAAGAGATATTACTGTTCTATAATGATACAAACTAATAAGAGCCTCTTAAATGGAACATTTGTGTCAAAACATCAGTAAATCCCAGATTTATATTTAGGTCTGGCATATAAAGATTTTCTTGGACCACAAAAGAATATTTACCATGTCAGATTCTGAAATTAAGGTTCTAAATACTAAAGTTCCTCTATGTGCTATCAAAACAAAATTTAGTTAAGTATATTTTAATCAATTGCCACCTATAAAAGTATATCTTACATTTTAAAGAATTTTAAATAACAATATTAGTATCAAATATGCACACAGTTTCTATCATCAGAGGTCAACTGTAAAATAGGTAGTCAATAAATTTCCAAGTCACTACCTCCCTGGCATGCAAATTTCCTTGTAAACACAACAAAACTTCTTTGTCAGGAAGGTGGATGCTTGACATCAGGAAAATTTATTCTTAAGTTGTCATAGGTGAAACATAAATCTAAGAGAAGATATCTGAAAATGTGATTGGACCAATTCAAACTAGAAATCTTTTAAGAAATTGAGATTAAAATTTATACTAAAGAACTGAGGTCATTTTGAGAGTTTTACTGAGTGGATAATTATAGGCACACTAGAAAATGGCAACACAAGACTAAAGAACAGAAGATGTTAAAGTGTTTTATGGAGTTGTAGTCAAAAGGTGATTGGACGTGTAGTATTCAAATTGCTGCCTTGCCTCTAATTAGCTCTGTGACCTTGGGCAAAACTGCCCACTTGCATTCATGTGGGGGCACAGGAACCTGAAGGAGAAGAGCAGATCAGTGCTTTCTATTTTCTTATACTTATTTATTCTCTCAAAACAGTTCTACTTGGATTTCCTTAGATTTAAAAGTGAGGAGCCGGGCTCGGTGGCTCAAGCCTGTAATCCCAGCACTTTGGGAGGCCGAGGCGGGTGGATCACGAGGTCAAGAGATCGAGTCCATCCTGGTCAACATGGTGAAACCCCATCTCTACTAAAAACACAAAAAAATTAGCTGGGCATGGTGGCGTGTGCCTGTAATCTCAGCTACTCAGGAGGCTGAGGCAGGAGAACTGCCTGAACACAGGAGGCGGAGGTTGCGGTGAGCCGAGATCGTGCCATTGCACTCCAGCCTGGGTAACAAGAGTGAAACTCCGTCTCAAAAAAAAAAAAAAAAGATTTAAAAGTGAGATATGTGACAAACCAGACCCCGTGGCACTCTGGGGTTTCACGAGCAATGTGACATTGGCTATGTCCTACCTCAGGCATCCTTGATTGCATGGTGAACTATCATTTAGCCATCTGTTAAATAAACCTAATGTCTAATTTTGCAGAATTAAAGAATACCACCATCTTTAGGATCTCTTTAATCTGTCTAATCCCTTTACTCCCTATCTGTGCAGGCAGAAGCCACATCTGTCATGTTCTCAATTGTATCCCAAGCATAAGCACAGTGCCTGATACAAGGCAGGCACCCAGAAAATATATGTAGAATAAATAAATAATTCTACATACCAAAATCACCATAGTATCTTGATTTGTTAGTTGTTAACTGGACATACATACAGAAAGTGATAAATGACACATCAGGACAGCACATGAGTATCAACACAACAGATATTTCTAAGGGTTATAACTATTTTAAGTTCTCCAATGTGACATGTTCAATAATTATAACAGTATCATCTGAAATCCTTCGTATAGGTATTTAGTTTATATTAACAGAAATGAAAACATGAGCAGAAGAGGGAAAGTACAAAGAAACAGACTCCAGAGGGAGTTTAGACAGTGGAAGCAAAATATTAAAGATTGTTATTCCCCAAAGCAATAGATAGACTTTTAAACTGAGGCTGCTGCCATCTGCAGTTGTCACTGACCATCTGCTTAGGTCTAATCTGGTCTGTCACTAGCATTAAATATAAGTTAAAATTCTGTTCTTCTAAGTAAATTCCAGAAAAGGTTCTCTTATCCTGAATTGTGAGCTAAATTTTCATTCTTGGACTATTGCAGCAAGAATATTATTAAACGGCTCCATAAGGTCAAGCCCATTGACCGTCTAGCTCAACATTCTGTGAGTGATGGCAGCCACACACTGCAACATTTATTATGAACTTCCTCAGAGTCTAGCTTCTGCATTGTTTGTAAATGTCAAACCTGAAATTAATTTACATATTGACCCCAATATATCAATGTCATGCATGGGCATGGTAAGCAGATTTCTCAGTTGCTCCTCCAAATTCAAGCCCCC
Organism: Saimiri boliviensis; assembly: GCF_048565385.1. NCBI lineage: Eukaryota > Metazoa > Chordata > Mammalia > Primates > Cebidae > Saimiri > Saimiri boliviensis. The sequence continues at coordinate 51,550,428 of NC_133452.1, forward strand.
TGGTGTGCACACCCTGCATAACCTTCCCTGGCAGGCAGGTGGCGCCTATAAATACGAGGGATAGTCACTGCTTTTTTGTTTTTTCTTTTTTGTTTTTTGTTGTTTTGTTTTGTTATGTACTACTTAAAAATTATTTCATTGGCATGTAACAGTTGTACATACATATTTTTGAGGCACATAATATTTTTATACATGTATACAATGTGTAATAATCAAATCAGGTAATTGGGATATACATCATGTCAAACAATTTTCTAGGTTACGATTATAAAAGACTGTCATAGCTGATGAGAAGAGGATTAAAAGTCAGAGCTATGCATTGGTCCTGGAAAGAGCAAATATCCACTTATTGAAAGGACCTATGGAGACTGCAGGAACCGGAGTTGGCCTCCAATTCCTGGAAGTAGCCCCCGACCAACAGCTAGCAAGAGAAATGGAATATGAGTCATGCAGCTGCAAGAACTGAATCCTCCAACATAAGCTGAGAAGACCTGGAGCTCCAGAAAAGAAATGCAGCCCAACCTCCAGATAAGAACTGCAACTCAACCTAAAACTGAATTCTCCAACATGAACCAAGAAGAAGAACTTGAGCTCCAGATATAAGAACTGCAGCCCAACCTGAGCAAAGGATCAAACTAACCCATACGTGGACTCCTGACCCACAGAAATGTGGGATAATAAATGGATGTTTGTTTTAAACATGTGGTCATGCATTACAGAGCAACAAAATATAATAAATCAGGTACAGAATCATGAACATATTATAAAATTTTATGAGTGAGTGGATTGATAAGGTAAGTGAAATCCAGTTTACTTTCTGTGAAAGGATGAGCTCCAGTTTACAATGATTGAACTATCCTTTAATACTCGGGGGTATACTTGGAACATGAGCCATCACATAATAAATACTGCTCCTCCAAAGTCACTACAACCATGAGGATTAGAGCTTGGTGGAAGACCACGTGCTCTCCATTGCCTAGCACCATGTCCAGCACGTAATAGGTGGTTGCTGTAGTTTGAATATTTGTCCCCTCCAAAACTCATGTTGAAATTTAATTCCCAATGTGACAGTATTGAAAGGTGGGATTCTTTAAGAAGTGACTAGGTCATGAATAGTGGACTAAGAGGTTATCACAGGAGTGGCACCAGTGACTTTCTAAGAGGAGTGTGACCTCAGCTCCCCTACCATGTATAGAGAGTCCCCCCTCTATGTGTAGAGAGCTCCCCCTCAGCAAGAAGGCTCTCATCAAATGTGGCCTCTTGGCATTTGACTTCTCAGCCTCCATAATTAAAAGAAATAAAATCCTTTTCTTTAGAAATTACCCAGTTTCAAGTGTCGTTATAAGCAACAGAAAATGAACTAAGACAGTGGTCAAAAAACATGTGTTGTCAAATTAATAAAAGCTGAATAAATACATTGATTAATAAAATGTTTTCTTAAAAATTAAGAATATGTTGAACATATTTCTTTGATTACTCTGTACATACTTTATAATTTGCAGTATCTAAAGTTATTATCATTTACACATGTAACATGTATGTAACAAACATGCAATGTAACCAAGTGATTAAAGAACTACTCATCTTACGAATTACTTCTGGGAGTGAATTCAGGGGATTGTGTATGAAAGGAAATGTACTTTTTATTATATGTACTTCACATGCTTAGAAATTTTTGCATTAAATGCCAATTTTTTAATGGTAAGAGGATATACTTTAAGAATAGGAAGATCTATCTAAGAGCATCCCTAAAATCAGATACTTTATTTTAACTTATTTTTTTCTTTTTAGAGACAGGGTCTTGCTCTGTCACCCAGGTTAGAATGCAGTGGCGTGGTCATAACTCACTATAGCTTCCAGCTCCTAGGCTCAAGTGATCTTCCTGCTTCAGTCTCTCAAATAGCTAGGACTACAGATATGCACCAACCATGCCCAGATAATTTTTTTTTTAATTTTTGTAGAGATAGGGTCTCAACATGTTGTCTGGGCTGATCTTGAACACATGGTCTCAAACAATCCTCTCCGCCTCTGGCCTCTCAAAATGCTAGAATTACAGGTGTGAGCCGCCACGCCTGGTCAAATCAGATACTTTTTAAAGTTTAACCCTGCAGAAGAAAATCTTCTCATCATTACTCTCCAGATTTTTCGAGACATCTGTAGTAATGATGATTATGCCACTCAATTAGGATAGCATGTCTTTTTGAGGACCTATTTTACTAGATACTTTATGACTACAAAGAAGCAATATCCTTAAAAAAATGAAAAATGATAATAGCAATGATTCTAATTTATTCAATCTACTATGCACCATGCATCGTGCTAAGCACTTGACAAATTATCTTGCAGATTTTTCCCTCAAGGGGCTCAAAATTTTTTTAAAAAATCAAATGTAATTACAATTATAAAATTTATAATTACAATTATAAAATTATAAAATCAAATGTTATTACAATTATAACATCAAATATAATTCTAGTTTATAAACTTACATAATTAACAAAAATAATTAACACTTCTAGGCAGCATCTATGTGCCAAGGTAGGCTGGGTTGTGAGTTGTAGTAGCAGCAAGTGAAATTCAGAGGAAGAAGTGGTCCTATGGGAGCGAGGTACAGAGGAGGCTTCCTAGGGGAGCTGGAGGAGCAGCAGAAGCCAGTTTGGCTGTATCAGAGGGTGGACACAGAGGACAAGGAGAACCAGGTAAGGCAGTGAGTTAGTGTTAGATGATAGGCTTGGATAGCCAAAGGCAGCATTCCAATCCAAATCAATACTTATTTATTGTATTGGGGGTAAATACTCTGAGCAACAGAAAGCTGCTAAAAGTCTCTGATGCTAAAGCAGTTTAAGTAGGTTAACTTCTCAGGGAGGGGGAGCACAGGGTGGAGGGAAGAAGAGAAGGAGGGAAGGAGAACATTCAGGAAAACACAGCTGTGGTTTCAGCATGAGAAGATAAGACTAAAATTGGGCAAAATCATAAGACTGTGAAGAATAGGGAATGTCTAAAGACACCCTAAAGGATGAATTAAAAGGGTAGTTATTCAACAGTTTGGATAACATCAGAGAAAAAAATAAAGAAGACACTAGTTTCAAATCTATGTGACCAGGAGAAAAGTGGTTTCATTGACAGAAACAGGGAAGATGCTGTTCAATGGCCCCCACAATTTCTACAGTAATGGTCAAGCTCCTAAGTGTCACCCTGAAGGCTTCCTTGTGACTTGGACCATTTTCTTTCTTCTCCACAACCTATGTGCACGTGAGCAGGAACACATTATGGGGGCCACGCTACCAGGAGACCTCTGAACACATCAGGCAATTCCACTCCTCCATACCATTTCTCCTCTTTCATCTTGCTTGCTTCTAGCCATACATCACACTGTCTTTCTGTAAGACTTCCTCTGGAAAGCCTTCTCAGAATGACCAGTCTAATCAAGATCTTTTCCTTTTCATATCCTAGAGTACCTGTGACTAAACACCTCTGTCACAACATCCACCATGTTGCTTAACTTGTGTATGTTTGTCTGTTTCTCTGCCTGAGACGTAAGTTCCCTTATTTGATTTTGTACGGCAAGTAACTACAACTATCTCTAGCGCCTAATAGACACTCAGTAAGTATTTGCTGAGGCTGGGACCATGGGGGCTCACCTATATTCCCCAGCACTTTGGGAGGCTGAGGTAGAAGGATCACTTGAGGCCATCCTGGGAAAGATATCAAGACTTAATCTCCACAAGGAAATTAAAACATGAGCCAGGCTTGGTGGCATGTAACTGTAGTCTCAGCTACTCAGGAGGCTGAGGTAGGAGGATCACTTGAGCCCAGGAGTTTGAGGCTGCAGTGAGCTATGATCATGATGCTGCATTCCAGCCTGAGACCCTGTCTTTAAAAGATAAAAGATAAAAAAAATGGAAAACAAAATTGCGAATAAATTTTAAATTGACTTTATCTGAATTTTAGGTGATGGTAGGACAGACACTAGTAGGATTAGAACTTTGTTTTCCAAAACAATGGTTAATACATTGTATGCATAGGATTTAAGTCTCAGACAATAAGCAAAATATACACAATTTAACTTAGCACTTTCAGTAATCACTAAAACTCTCAGTGATAAAACAGACACTCTGGATATTAAACGTAACCCCAAATGTTTTTGCAGATATTTCTTCATAAGAACATTTAGAGATTAATCAATTTCAGGATTCGAAATGAATAAAAATAAAAACTTCAAAAGAACATTCTCAGACACCTAAATTATCCTGTGCAATCATCAATTTCCAAGAAGAAATATAAGATTAGTAAAAATTTAACAAATCAAACGTGGCTTGGTGCATATTTATCCAGACTGTTTACTGTATTTGCAAAATACAGGACCTCCATACACAGACTGCTAAATAATAATAATATCTTATTGATTTACATAGGTAAGTTATTTTCACATGCATTTTGCATTTGAGTCTTACAATATCCCCGTTAAGATATCACTTTATCATGAAAGAAGAATAGCCAAGATATCATTATCTCTACTTCATGAATAAAGATACTGAGACTGAACAAGAACCTCTCCTCTTACCTCATCTCCCTCATGGGAGGAGTAACTCTGCTTTCTTTTTGATTTTGCTTTTCTCATTTCTCTCTGCCAGGCAGGGTAGAACCACATTCTGTGAGATCTGAAGCTTTATATAATTTTGAGTGCTCTCTTTTAAAAAAATATAAAATCATTAATATAAAATTAGGTATGAACTGTAACTTTAAATCTTCACATATATTAAATCATGTAATCTTCATAACAACCTCATGTTTGTAACAGGCACTGGGATGATCTCCATTTACAGATGAGAAAACTGAATTATAACTTCAACGTTCTCTTTCTATGATTCTCCCTCAACATCTGGACAGCACACTCTTAGCTTATATCCAGAAATGGCCCTCAAGGGGGACATTAGTGCTCAGACCTTTAACCAGGGCAGCGCTACATGAAGGACAATAAGGACAACCTACCTAGCTCACCATGCATCATTGATGTGACCCATCCAAAGAATACAGCCTGCAGGTTGCCATGGGAACCAGAACCAGAAGCAACCAGAACCTCCTGCACCTAGACTTACGCCTTCCATGATGTTATCATGACAACTATTGAGTTAACTATGTTTACAGAATCTTATAAATAATCCTCTTTTCATTATTCTGAATTTGCTGGAAGAGTTATCTTAACTTCTTCAGACAGCCTTATACATGTACACATGAGAACTCAGCCATGCCACAGCAAAAGAAATCCTGATGTGCTGGAGCCCTGAGAGACCACATATCCTGAACTATTTTATCCTGAGATTTCACTGATATTTTATGACTAAACCTTTTTGGATGTAATTTAAGATACACTCATTGTCAGTTCACTCACGATTCTGTTTCCTCCTAAATGAATAAGTAGTGCAATATAGGTATATGCTATTTGATTTACTAAGCACAATCTAGATATTGTGTGCAGAGATAACAATGTTGCATAAAACTGATTTCATAGAAACAGGGAAATGTAAAGAGGTGAAGTAACGTTTGAGAATGCATATAAAACTGAAATAATAGAAAACTGATCTAATAATAGTATGGTTGGAGTGCTATGAAGGAATGCCAATTTTTTTTTTAATTCTCAAAAATAATGTTGAGTTTCTTTTTAGTAACACAACTTTTTTCTGATCTCTTGTGCCTTCTCTTCCGGACAGATTAGAAATCCTCGTATCATTAAAAAGATTAAGTTTTTGCATGTGCCTGAACATTATCTCTTATAGCAAATAGATGCCTGAGACACAGTCTAATATAACCTTGAAAAAATATTATTTAAACTAGAAAGAAAGAAATTATTAAGCACAATTGTTCAAGGTTTTACTTTTGTACTAATCTAGTACCCTAGAATTTCAAAGGTTTAGGCTAAAATCATCGCAGAATCTAAACAGTAAAGTTATTTTGAGATTTTTATCTCAAAATATATAAACATGAAGTTTTTTCTTCTAAGTTCTGGAGTATATGTGCAGATCTTACAGGACTGTCATACAAATACACGCATGCCATGGTGTTGTCCCCATCTCCCCATCATCTACATCAGGCATTTCTCCCAGTGCTATCCTTCCCCAGTCACCCCACCCCCACCGCCCCTCCCTTAGGATCCTACCTCCAACAGACCCCAGTGTGTGATGTTCCTCACCCTGTGCCCACATGTTCTCATTGTTCAATACCAAGCTATGAGAAAATGTGGTGTTTGGTTTTCTGTTCTAGTGTCAGTTTGCTGAGAGTGAGGGTTTCCAGATTAATCCATGTCCCTACAAAGGACACGAACTCATCATTTTTTATGGCTGCACAGTATTTAATGGTGTATATGTGCCACATTTTCCTTGTCCAGTCTATCATTGATGGGCATTTGGGTTGGTTCCAAGTCTTTGCTATTGTAAACAGTACCACTATGAACTTATATGTGTATGTGTCTTTATAAAAGAACAATTTATAATCCTTTGGGTATGTACCCAGTAATGGGATTGCCAGGTTGAAATGGTATTTCTAGTTCTAGATGCTTGAGGAGTTGCCACACAGTCTTCCATAATGGTTGAACTAATTTACACTTCCACCAACAGTGTAAAAGTCTTCCTATTTCCCCACATCCTCTCCAGCATCTGTTGTCTCCAGATGTTTTAATGATCGCCATTCTAACTGGCGTGAGATGGTATCTCAATGTGGTTTTGATTTGAATTTCTCTAATGACCAATGATGCGGAGCATTTTTTCATATGTTTGTTGTCCTCATAAATGTCTTCTTTTGAAAAGTGTCTGTTTATAACCTTCACTCACTTTTGAAGGTTTTTTTTTTTTTCTTGTAAATCTGCTTTAGTTCTTTGTAGATTCTGGGTATCAGCCCTTTGTCAGATGGGTAGATTGCAAAAATTTTTTCCCATTCTGTTGGTTGCCAGTTCACTCTAATGAGTGTTTCTTTTGCTGTGCAGAAACTCTTACATTTAATTAGATCCCATTTGTTCATTTTGGCTTTTGTTGCCATTGCTTTTGGTGTTTTAGTCATGAAGTCCTTGCCTATGCCTATGTCCTGAATGGTATTGCCTAGGTTTTTTTCTATGGTGTTAGGTCTTATGTTTAAATCTTTAATCCATCTGGAGTCAATTTTAGTGTAAAGTGTAAGGAAGGGGTCCAGTTTCTGATTTCTGCACATAGCTAGCCAGTTTTCCCAACACCATTTATTAAACAGGGAATCCTTTCCCCATTGCTTGTTTTTGTCAGGTTTGTCAAAGATCAGATGATTGTAGACATGTGGCATTGCTTCCAAGGCCTCTGTTCTGTTCCACTGGTCTATATCTCTGTTTTGGTACCAGTACCATGCTGTTTTGATTACTGTAGCCTTGTAGTATAGTTTGAAGACAGGTAGCATGAGGCCTCCAGCTTTGTAGTTTTGGCTTAGAATTGTCTTATCTATGTGGGCTCTTTTTTGGTTCCATATGGAGTTTAAGGTATTTTTTTCCAGTTCTGTGAAGAGGGTCATAGGTAGCTTGACAAGGATAGCATTGAATCTATAAGTTACTTTGGGCAGTATGGCCATTTTCATAACACTGATTCTTCCTAATCATGAGCATGGAATGTTTCTCCATCTGTTTGAGTCCTTTCTTCTGTCCTTGAGCAGTGGTTTGTAGTTCTCCTTGAAGAGGTCCTCTACATCTTTTGTTAGTTGTATTTGTAGGTATTTTATTCTCTTCGTAGCAATTGTGAATGAAATTATGCTCATGATTTGGTTCTCTGTTTTCTGTTATTGGTGCATAGGAATTCCTGTAGTTTCTGCACATTGATTTTGTATCCTGAGACTTTGTTGAAGTTGCTTATCGGTTTCAGGAGATTTTGGGCTGAGACAATGGGGTCTTCTAAATATACAATCATGTCATCTGCAAACAGAGACAATCTGACTTCCTCTTTTCCTAATTGAATACCTTTTATTTCTTTTTCTTGCCCGATTGCTCTGGCTAGAACTTCCAATACTGTATTGAATAGGAGTGGTGAGAGAGGACATCCTTGTCTAGTGCCAGATTTCAAAGGAAATACTTCTGTTTTTGCACATTCAGTATGATATTGGCTGTGGGTTTTTCACAAATAGCTTTTATTATTTTGAGATAAATTCCATTGATATATAGTTTATTGTGGGTTTTTAGTATAAAGTGCTGTTGAATTTTGTTGAAGGCTTTCTCTGCATCTATTGGGACAATCATGTGGTTTTTGTCTTTGGTTCTGTTTATGTGATGGATTATGTTTATAGATTTGCATATGTTGAACCTGCCTTGCATCCCCAGGATGAAGCCTACTTGATCATGATGGATAAGCTTTTTGATGTGCTGTTGCAGTCGGTTTGCCAGTATTTTATTGAAGATTTTTGCATCTATGTTCGTCATGGATGTTGGCCTGAAGTTTCATTTTTTAGTTGTGTCTCTGCCAGGTTTTGGTATCAGGATGATTTGGGTCTCATAAAATGAGTTAGGAAGGATTCTCTCTTTTTGTATTGTTTGGAATAATTTCAGAAGAAATGGTACCAGCTGCTCTTTGCACGTCTGGTAGAAATTGGCTGTGAATCCATATGGACCTGGATTTTTTTGGTTGGTAGGCTACTACTTGCTGGCTCAACTTCAGACTTCATTATTAGTCTACTCAAGGTTAAAACTTCCTGATTTAGTCTTGAGAGGGTGCAAGTGTCCAGGAATTTGTCAATTTCTTGCAGATTTACTGGTTTATGTGCAAAGAGTTGTTTGTAGTATCTCTGACGGTAGTATGTATTTCTGTGGAATTGGCAGTGATATCCCCTTTATCGTTTTTTACTGCATCTATTCAATTTTTCTCTGTCTCTTGTCTTTTTTATTAGTCTGGCTAGTGGTATGTCTATTTTGTTGACCTTTACAAAAAAAACAGCTCTTGGATTTATTGTTTTTTTTGAAGGGTTTTTGTGTGTGTGTGTCTCTGTCTCATTCCGTTCTGCCCTGATCTTAATTATTTCTTGTCTTCTGCTAGCTTTTTAGTTTTTTTAATCTTGTTTCTCTAGGTCTTTCAATTTTGACAATAGGATGTCAATTTTAGTCTTTCCTCACTTCTCATGTGGGTATTTATTGCTATATATTTATTGCTATAAAGTGTCTATAAAGTAGACACTGCTTTAAATGTGTCCCAGAGATTCTGGTTCATTGTGTCTTCATTCTCATTGATTTCAAAGAACATCCTTATTTCTGCCTTCATTTCATAATTATCCAGTTGTCATTCAGGAGCAAGCTGTTCAGTTTCCACATAGTTGTGTGGTTTTGAGTGTGTTTCTTAATCTGGGTTCTAATTTGATTGCACTGTAGTCTGAGAGACTGTTATCATTTCCATTGTTTTGCATTTGCTGAGGAGTGATTTACTTCCAATTATGTGGTCAATTTTAGAGTAAGTGTGATGTAGAGCTGAGAAGAATGTATATTCTAAGGATTTCGGGTAGAGTGCTATATATATGTCTATTAGATCAGCTTGGTCCAGATCTATGTTCAACTCCTGAATATCCTTGTTGATTTTCTGTCCCTTGATTTGTCTAATATTGACAGGGGAGTGTTGAAGTCTCCCACTATTATTGTGCAGGAATCTAAGTCACTTTATAGGTTGTTAAGAACTTGCTCTATGTGTCTGGGTGCTCCTGTATTTGGTGCATATACATTTAGGATAGTTAGCTCTTCTTGCTGCATTGATCCTTTTACTATTATGTAATGTCCCATTTGATCTTTGTTTGTTTAAAGTCCGTTTCATCAGAGACTAGGATTGCAACCCCTGCTTTCCCCCCCCCCCATTTGCTTGGTAAACCTTCTTCCATCCCTTTTTATTTTGAGTATATGTGTGTCTTTGCACATGTGATGCATCTCCTGAATACAGCACATTGATAGGTCTTGATTTTTTATGAATTTTATCCAATTTGCCAGTCTGTGTCTTTCAATTGGGACATTTAGGCCATTTACATTAAAGGTTAATATTGTTGTGTGTGAATTTGATTCTGCCATTTTGTTTCTGGCTGGTTGTTTTGCCCTTTAGTTGATGAAGTTTCTTCACTGCAGTTTCTTCATTGGTCTTTATCATTTGGTATGTTTTTGGAGTGGTTGGTACTGGTTGTTCCTTTCCTTGTTCAGTGCTTCCTTCAGGAGCTCTTGTAAGGCAGGTATGGTGGTGATGAAATCACTCAGCATTTGCTTGTCTGTAAAGGATTTTATTTCTCCTCCACTTACGAAGCTTAGTTTGGCTAGATATAAAATTCTGGATTGAAAGTTCTTTTCTTTAAGGATGTTGAATATTGGCCCCACTATCTACTGGCTTGTATGGTTTCTGCCAAGAGATCCTCTGTGAGTCTGATGGGCTTCCCTTTGTGGGTAACCCGACCTTTCTCTCTGGCTGCCCTTAGGATTTTTTCCGTCATTTCAACCCTGGTGAATTTGATGATTATGTGCCTTGGGGTTGCTCTTCTTGAGGAATATCTTTGTGGTGTCCTCTGTATTTTCTGGACTTGAATGTTGGCCTGCCTTTCTAGGTTGGAGAAGTCCTCCTGGATAATATCCTGAAGAGTGTTTTCCAGCTTGTATTCATTCTCTCCTTCACATTAAGGTACACCTATCAGACGTAGATTAGGTCTTTTCACATAATCCCATATTTCTTGGAGGCTTTGTTCATTTCTCTTCACTCTTTTTTCTCTATTCTTGCCTTCTCATTTTGTTTCATTGAGTTGATCTTCAATCTCTGGTATCCTTTCTTTTGCTTGATCGATTCGGCTATTGAAACTTGTGTATGCCTCGTGAAGTTCTTGTGCTGTTTTTCAGCTCCATCAAGTCGTTTATGTTCTTCTCTAAGCTGCTTATTCTAGTTAACATTTTGTCTAACCTTTTTTCAAGGTTTTTAGTTTCTTTGCATTGGGTTAGAACATGTTCGTTTAGCTCAGAGAAGTTTGTTATTATCTATCTCCTGAAGCCTGCTTCTGTCAATTCGTCAAACTCATTCTCCATCCTGTTTTGTTCCCTTGCTGGTGAGGAGTTGTGATCCCTTGGAGAAGGATAGGTGTTCTGGTCTTTGATGATTTTATCATTTTTGTGCTAGTTTCTTCCCATCTTTGTGGGTTTATCTACCTTTGATCTTTGATGTTGGTGACTTTGGATGGGGGTCTCTGAGTGGACATCCTTTCTGTTGATGTTGAAGCTATTTCTTTTTGTTTTTTAGTTTTCCTTCTAACAGTCAGGCCCCTCAGCTGTAGGACTGCTAGAGGTCCACTCCAGACCTTGCTTGCCTAGGAATCACCCACATAGGGTGTAGAACAACCAGGACTGCTGCCTGATCTTTCCTCTGGTAGCTTCTTCCCAGAAGGGTACCCACCAGGTGTTAGCCTGAGTTCTCCCATATGAGGCATTTTTTTTTGTTATTCAGGAGTCAAGCAGCCACTTCAGGAGGCAGTCTGTCCCTTGTCTGCCTGCAGAGGCACTGCTGGGCTGCCTCAGACTCAGCCAGTCTGCTCTGTAGGCTTCCTCTGGCTTTTCTTTACACAGGTGAGATTAGGCCCACCATCATAATGGCTGACACCCTTCCCCACACTGAGCTAGATCATCCGGGGTTGAGCTTGGACTGATATGCTGGCTGTGAAAATCTCAAATGAAAGGGCTTCAGTTTGCTTGTCTTTGTTGGGGTGGGACCTGTCAAGCCATATCACCTGTCTCCCTTATTCAGCTATCCCTTTCCTGGGGGGACCAGTAGATCCATTCCGCAGGCGCTCTTGGTGCTAGTCGAAAATTCTGCCCAGATCTCTGCTGACAACTTGCAACACTCAGCCAGCCAGAGCTGTCGCTCAGATCTGTGTTGGTAACTCATGGTGCTTTTCAGCCCAGCAGTATTCTCCTGGACTGTGGGTTGCAATGGCCATGGGAGAAACGCAGTATCTAAACCAGAGTCAAAGGGGGAAAATCCCCGATCCTCCATCCAATTGCATTTCCTGGGTGGGGCAGCATCCTGCCCTGCCTCATTTTGCCGTCCTTGGGTTACACTCACTGTCCAACCCATCCCATTGAAATGAATCTGGTACCTAGGTTGTAAATGCAGAGATCATTTGCCTTCTGCATCTCTCTCACTGGGAACTGTGCTCTGGAGCTGTTCCTATTCAGCCATCTTGGCGGAAGTTCCCCAGAGGTGAAGTGTTATTAGTCTTCTCTTAAATGAGGGTATTTCAAAAAAAAAAAATCACATTAAATAGACAACTATTTATATACAAAAAATATGAAGAAATTAAATACACGTGATATTCTTTGTAATGTTGCATCAGCCACGGAGAGCACTTATTTCTAGAAACATGGAAAATGGCATTAATGAATACTCCCCTCTGCTGATATTTTATTTCATTTATAATTTATTCAATAATAATTTGCTCTTGTGAAAAATGGAAAATATGTATTTTCTTTTCTCCCATACACACTTTCAAATAAAGAATGCTGTGATGATTTACAATGCCATATAATCCATCCAAACTATCAAAATGTCCAAGTAAAATGGATTTGGCCATTTTTAAATTAGAACTTTGAATATGACTGCCCTTTGTACATGTGAAAATCTAAGTTCATTCATTACTTCATTCATTCAATAAATACTTATTTAGCACTTGCCATTTGTCAGGTCCTAGGTGTAAGGTACAAAAGACAACATCCCTACCTCATTGAACTTAACTTTGGGTGGAATTCATGAAGGTCCTCATTGGTACTTAGCAAAACATTTGCATATATTTGTCCAACTTAGTTTTCTAATAGGAAAATACATGCTCAGCTTTATCACACCTTCCAGTGGTAAAAACGGCAGAAAGAAAATGTTTATTTAATGAAGGAACATGAGTATTGACGCTATTCACCAGTTAAAAAAATCTGCCTTGCAAAATAGTAAACTCTGTGTCCCTGTTATTATTCTAGTAGTAAGAGAAAACTCAAGCTGGAGGATGTTGGGAAGTCAAAATATTGCATAGGAGATTCCTACATTAGTTGAGAACTCAGCAGAGATGGTCCCAAGGATGTATTCTTCTAATTCAAGGAGTACTGATATTAAATTTTACTTACGGATTGACATGTCAACCACATGAGTGATAGGCATTGGCACTAATTTCATAACATTTTAAATTGCATTAATTGGTTTGCTTGAAAACTGAAGGAAAACAGGCATGTAAATTTCTGACACAGAAATGATTCAATAAGATGTGTGTGTGTGTGTGTATATATATATATATATATATATATATATATATATATATATTCATCTGTTATAGCTTTTTGGGGATCCCTAAGCATTCTGATGAAATTTAACCCACCAAATAATTCATGTCAATGAACAGGCATTCCCCAGTTAACAATATTTTATTCTAATATTTTTTCACAAGTGAAGCATAGTAGCTTTGGAGACAGATGGAATTCAAATCCCAATGCCAACAATATCAGCCACAAGGCCTTGAAAACATAACTTGCCCTCTGAACTTCAGTTTTATTTTCCTATAAAATAGGGCTACTAATTAATAGCGTCCATCTCATAAGGTTATAGTAAGGATTTGCACAGTCCAAAAATAGCTCTTGTGAGGTCTATGAATGCTGTGGAAGGGAAAATGGCTCCCAAAAGCTATCCATATCCTAATCCCTGGAATATGTTATGTTACATGGCAAAAAAAAAAAAAAAAAACTTTGCAAATGGAATGATGGTTATGGAACTTAAAATTGGGATGTTATCCTGGATGATCCAGGTAAACCCAGCCTAATCACAGGAGCTCTTGAGAGAATTTTCTCTGGCTGGAGTCAGATGCAGCAGAAAGGAAAGTCAAAGAGATTTAAAGTACAACATTCTCTGCAATGTAACATTGCTGGTGAGGATGGAGGGGGCAATGTGGTAAGAAATGCAGGTGGCCTTTGAGAGAGGGTCCTGGCTTACAGGCAGCAAAGCAACTAGGACCTGAGTCCTGCAACCACAAGGAACTTAATTCTGCCAACAACCTGAACAAGCTTAGAAGTGGATTCTCCCCTAGTGTCTTCAGAAAAGAGCTCAAGCCAGCTAACACCTTGATTTCTGTCTTTTGAGACACATTACAGAGAAAACATCTAAGCCCACTCAGACTTAGGACCCTAAGAACTGTGAAGTAACAAATTTGCAATGTTTTAAGTCACTAAGTGTCTGGTAATTTGTTACACCAGTGCTAGAAAACAAACACACTTTGGACTTGCCCCGGGACTGGAGTTGCCTGCCCTTTCTGTCACCTTTATTTGCAGCAAATTGGAATTGAGGATGTGTCATGGACAAATGTCTTCCTGTGAAGGAAACAGGAACTCAATTAAAGGCAAAGAAGGGGAAGACAACTGTCAAGAGTAAGACTGCTCAGATTTCTAGAGTTTTCTTCAGGCTGGGATCTAAATTATGTTATAATTATGAGCAGGTGAAAGCCAAGTTGTTCTCTAGGAATACAGAAAAGTTCTCAAAGAATTAGTCCACAATCATTTGTTGTACTTGAATTAAGCTGAAAGATATAAAAAGACTTCCTCCTTGCTCACTTCTATATCTGTAATACCCACCATACAGTAACTGCTCAATAAAAACCTATTAACTGTTTACATGAAAGAATATTTACAATGACTGAAAATAGGAAACTATTATTATGCTTTTCCTTTACCAGGTACTTCCATAAAATTATCAGTTTAAGGAACTGCTATAATTTCAAAAAAATTCAAATTTACTTTGGCTAAAGATTATGAAGACCATGTGGTTAAGAGTAAACATTACCATAGGAAGCCACATGTCCAAGCAGTGATTCGAGAGTAGGTGGCTAAAGAAGGATGCTGCTGTTCAGGCTCCAGAAGAGCTAAATGCATGTTGGCTATGCCCCAGCTCTGGCCAGGCACCCATGAGGGCAGAAAGAGCATGTTTCTATGGATTGGCTCATTAGGCTAATGGGCTGTTGGCACTTCTCTCCCAGGGCAGTTGAAACTTCTGAGGCTGACTGAGCAGGAAGAGAGAGCTCCCAGATCCCTTGTGATAAACGGGGTCTGTGGCTTTCTTTGCATGAATGGCTGCATTATGTGCAGATGTTCAGTGCACTTCCACAAGCTTTTATGGATGAATAAGTGGCATCATTATGGTGTGATTTGACCAGAAATGAAGCATGGCCCAATGCCATCTGCAAAATCCTATCTTTCTGATAGAGATTGTAGAGGGGTGAAGCTAATGAAACTGAAGTACTCTTCAGAGATACTGATGACTGCTAGAAAGACTATCAATTAATTTCAAAATAAGAAATTGAATTTCTCTCTGCACAATTCTAGTGTGAAAAATCTTTCACTCTATTTCTTCATGGCATTTAAAAAAGTAATTATAAGCCATTCCATTAAAAAAATCTCTCATAGAGAAATAAATGGAGCTGAATAGCAAGCATTTCTAATGTCTATAAAAGTCAGCAATTTCTCTCAGTCAGAAAGGCATATTATGTACAGAGTAATCAAACTTCCTAATTGGGTTTCTCTGTGACCAAAATCTTCATACCTGCTTAGCCGAGGAGACAAAGAATAGATTTCATGTTTATCAAACTATAACTGAGAGAAGGTGAGAGGCAAGAAGAACAAGAATGCAAAGGAAAGAAATAGGGAATACAAAAGGAGTGGTTGGAAAGTTCACATCTGCTCCAATGTGTAGGATATATCAGAATATTAAAAAAGAACACAGAATCAGAACAATTTTTTGGTTGACGTTTTAGACCATCCTTTTTCATTTCCCAAACTCAAGAACTGAATAAATTCAATGATGTCAAATACCTCATAAGTGAAAATGAGCAATACTTTGTGTAAAACAGAAAACAATTACAAGTCAGAGAGTATATAAGAGGTTAAAACAATGGAAAAGAAGAAAGAAAAAATATTTTTGTAAACCTAGAAAAAACTCTGCTTGAATGCTAGATCTCAGGATGGGAAAAGCTTTCTACAAAATGAACAAATTGAAACAATGTATTAATAATTTTAGCTATATTAATTTAAATATTTCTATGTCAAATATGCTATAACATTAAAAGCAAAGAAAAACAGAGATAAGAGGATCCAAGATGGCTGAATAGGAAGAGCTCTGGAGTGCAGTTCCCAGCAAGAACAATGAAGAGGGTGAGTGCCCACTGCATTTCCAAACACTGTCCACAGACCAGGAGATTCTGGGCCAAAAAACACCACAAGTTTTCAACATGGCAGTTTCAGCCAGTGCCAGGTTGATGCAAAGAAACTCACACAAATCTGGGTGGCCATTTCAACTGATGCAGCCTGGGAGACCAGAGCTGCCCATTCAACTGAAAGGGAGGGGCTGAGACAGGGAGCCAGGTGATCTGGCTAGGTGGGTACCACCCTCGTAAAACAAGCAATCTAAAATGCTCTGCATTGAGAGTTTCGCAGCAAGCGCAGCTGGACCCTGGATGGTTCAGCTCAGTGGAGGGAAGGGGGCAACCACCACTACCAAGGCAGTTCACACAGCAGCTGCACAGAGCTTGCGGAAGCTCACCAATGCTGCTGGCAGACTGTGACTAGACTACTCTGTGTGGGGTAGGGCATCTATGAAAAACTGCAGCAGCACCTCAGGAACTTATAAATAAAGTCAACCTTCCTAGGACAGAGCACCAGGGAAAAGAGGCAGTTATAAGTTAGCTGCAGCAGACTTAAAGGTACCTGCCCAGCAGCTCTGCACGGAACAACGGAGCTGCCAGCACAGCACTTGAGCTCATATAAGGGACAGACTGTCTCCTCAAGCAGCTTCCCAACCCTTGTATACCCAAAGAGATACCTCATAAAGAAGAGCTCAGGCAGACATCTGGCAGGTACTCTTCTGGGACAAAGATAACAGAAGAAGAAACTGGAAGCAACTCTTACTGTTCTGCAGCCCCCATAGGTGATCCCCAGAGAAGCAGGGTCTGGAGTGGAAATCCAGCAGTCCTGCAGCAGACGGGACAGACTGTTAGAAGGAAAACTAAGAAACAGAAAGAAATAGCTTCAACATCAACAAAAACTACAAAGACCACAGTTAGATAAAGCCACTAAGATCGGAAGAAACCAGGGCAAAAAGCATGAAAACACCAAAAATCAGAATGTGTCTCCTCCTCCAAGGCATTGCAACTGCTCACCAGCTAGGGATCGAACATGGATGGAGAATGAATCTGATGAGTTGACAGAAACAGGCTTCAGAAGGTGGGTAATAACAAACCTCTCAGAGCTAAACAAACATGTGCTAACCCAATGCAAATAAACCAAGAACTTTGGAAAAAGGTTAGATGAGATGCTAACTAGAATAAACAGCTTAGAGAAGAATACAAAAGAATGAATGGAGCTGAAAACCACAGCACAGGAACTTCATGAAGCATACACAAGTTTCAATAGCCAAATTGACAAAGCACAGGAAAGGATATCAGAGATTGAAGATCAACTCAATGAAATAAAATGTGAAGGTAAGAATAGAGAAAAAAGAGTGAAAAGAAATGAACAAAGTCTCCAAGAAATATGGGATTATGTGAAAAGACCTAATCTACGTCTGATAGGTGTACCTGAATGTGAAGGAGAGAATGAATCCAAGCTGGAAAACACTCTTCAGGATATTATCCAGGAGGACTTCTCCAACCTAGAAAGGCAGGCCAACACTCAAGTCCAGAAAATACAGAGGACATCACAAAGATACTCCTCAAGAAGAACAACCCCAAAGCACATAATCATCAAATTCACCAGGGTTGAAATGAAGGAAAAAATCCTAAGCGCAGCCAGAGAGAAAGGTCGGGTTATCCACAAAGGGAAGCCCATCAGACTCACAGAGGATCTCTTGGTAGAAACTCTACAAGCCAGAAGGGAGTGGGGGCCAATATTCAACATCCTTAAAGAAAAGAACTTTCAATCCAGAATTTCATATACAGCCAAAATAAGCTTCATAAGCAAAGGAGAAAGAAAATCCTTTATGGACAAGCCAATGCTGAAGAGATTTAATCACCACTAGCACTGCCTTTCAAAAGCTCCTGAAAGAAGTACTAAACAAGGAAAGGAACAACCAGTACCAGACACTCCAAAACCATACCAAATAGTAAAGACTATTGATACAATGAAGAAAATGCATCAACTAATGGACAAAACATCCAGCTAGCATCAATATGGCAGGATCAAACTCACATATAACAATATTATCCTTAAATGTAAACAGCCTAAATGCCCCAATAGAAAGACACAGACTGGCAAATTGGATAAAATTCATAAAAAGTCAAGACCCATCAGTGTGCTGTATTCAGAAAACCCATCTCATGTGCAAGGACACACATAGGCTCAAAATAAAGGGATGAAGGAAGATTTATCAAGCAAATGGAGAGCAAAAAAAAAGCAGGAGTTGCAATCCTAGTCTCTGATAAAATGGACTTTAAGCCAACAAATATCAAACGAGACAAAGAAGGGCATTACATAATGGTACAAGGATCAATGCATCAAGAAGAGCTAACAATCCTAAATATATATGCAGCCAATATTGGAGCACCCAGGTACATAAAGCCAGTTCTTAATGACCAACAAACAGACTTAGACTCCCACACAATAATAGTGGAGACTTTAACATTCCACTGTCAATATTAGACAGATAAACAAGACAAAAAATTAGCAAGGCTATCCAGAAACTTGAACTCAGATCTGGAACAAGAGGACCTAATAGACATCTACAGAAATCTCCACCCCAAATCCTCAGAATATACATTCTTTTCAGCACTGCATTGCATGTACTCTAAAATTGACCACGTAATTGGAAGTAAATTGCCCCTCAGCAAATGTAAAAGAACGGAAATAACAGTCTCTCAGATCACAGTGCAATCAAATTAGAACTCAGAATTAAGAAACTAACTCAGAACCACACAGCTTCATGGAAACTGAACAACTGGCTCCTGAATGTTGACTGGATAAACAAAGAAATGAAGGCAGAAATAAAGATGTTCTTTGAAACCAATGAGAATGAAGACACAACGTACCAGAATCTCTGGGACACATTTAAAGCAGTGTCTAGAGGGAAATTTATAGCAATAAATGCCCACATGAGAAATGATAAAAGATCTAAACTCGAAACCCTATCACCTAGGAGCAAGATTAAAAAAAAAAAAAACAAAAACAAAAAACGCAAAAACTAGCAGAAGACAAGAAATAACTAAGATCAGAGCAGAATTGAAGAAGAGAGAGACACAAAAAAACATTCAAAAAATCAATAAATCCAGGAGCTGGTTTTTGAAAAGATCAACAAAATAGACCTATAGCCAAATTAATAAAAAAGAGAAGGGAGAAGAATCAAATAGATGCAATAAAAAACGATAAAGGGGATATCACCACCAATTCTGCAGAATTACAAACTACCATCAGAGATTACTACAAACAATGCTATGCACATAAACCAGTAAATCTGGAAGAAGTGGATAAATTCATGGACACTTGCACCCTCCCAAGCCTAAACCAGGAATTTGAAACCTTGAACAGACCAAGAACAGGGGCTGAAATTGAGGTGGCAATTAATAGCCTACCAACCAAAAAAAAAAAAAAAAAAGTCCAGGTCCAGACAGGTTCATAGCTGAATTCTACCAGATGTACAAACAGGAGTTGGTACCATGCCTTCTGAAACTATTCCAAACAATCCCAAAAGAGGGAATCCTTCCCAAATCATTTTATGAGACCAACATCATCCTGATACCAAAACCCAGCAGAGATGCAATTAAAAAAAAAAAAAAAAAACTTCAGGCCAATATCCATGAGGAACACAGACGCAAAAATCTTCAATAAAATACTGGTAAACCAACTGCCACAGCATACCAAAAAGCTTATCCATCACAATCAAGTAGGCTGCATTCCACATACACAAGACTATAAATGTAATCCACTACATAAACAGAATGAAAGATAAAAACCACATGATTATCTTAATAGATACAGAGAAGGCCTTTGACAAAATTGAACAGCACTTTATGCTAAAAATTCTCAATAAACTAGTTATCAATGGAATGTATCTCAAAACAATAAAAGTTATTTACGACAAACCAACAGCCAATATCATACCGAATGGGCAAAAACTGGAAGCATTCCCTTTGAAATCTGGCACTAGACAAGAACGTCCTCTCTCACTACTCCTATTCAATACAGTATTGGAAGTTCTAGCCAGAGCAATCGGGCAAGAAAAAGAAATAAAAGGTATTCAATTAGGAAAAGAGGAAGTCAGATTGTCTCTGTTTGCAGATGACATGATTGTATATTTAGAAGACCCCATTGTCTCAGCCCAAAATCTCCTGAAACTGATAAGCAACTTCAGCAAAGTCTCAGGATACAAAATCAATGTGCAGAAACTACAGGCATTCCTATGCACCAATAACAGAAAACAGAGAGCCAAATCATGAGCATAATTTCATTCACAATTGCTACAAAGAGAATAAAATACCTAGAAATGCAACTTTAAAAGGATGTAGAGGACCTCTTCAAGGAGAACAACAAACCATTGCTCAATTAAAGAAGAGAGGACTCAAACAGATGGGGAAACATTCCATGCACGTGGATAAGAAGAATCAATATTGTGAAAATGGCCACACTGCCCAAAGTAATTTATAGATTCAATGCTATCCCTATCAAGCTACCAATGACCTTCTTCACGGAACTGAAAAAAAAAAAAACACCTTAAACTTCATATGAAACCAAAAGAGAGCCCACACAGCCAATACAATTCTAAGCAAAAAGAACAAAGCTGGAGGCATCACGCTACCTGATTTCAAACTATACTAAAGACTACAGTAATCAAAACAGCATGATACTAATACCAAAACAGAGATATAGACCAATAGAACAGAACAGAGACCTTGGAGGCAATACTACACATCTGCAACCATCTCATCTTTGACATTTAGCAAAAACAAGCATTGGGGAAAGGATTCCCTGTTTAATAAATGGTGTTGGGAAAACTGGCTAGCAGTGTGCAGAAAGCAGAAACTGGACCCCTTCCTGACAACTTACACTAAAATTAACTCCAGATGAATTAAAGACTTAAACATAAGACCTAACACCATAAAAACCCTAGAAGAAAACTTTGGTAAAACCATTCAGGACATAGGCATAGGCAAGGACTCCATGACTAAAACACTAAAAGCATTGGCAACAAAAGCCATAATAGACAAATGGGACCTAATTAAACTCCAGAGCTTCTGTACAGCAAAAGAAACAATCATTAGAATGAACTGGCAACCAATAGAATGGGGAAAAAAATTTGCATTCTAACCATCTGACAAAAGACTAATACCCAGAATCTACAAAGAACTAAAAAAGATTTACAAGAACAAAACAAACCCATCCAAAAGTGGGCGAAGAACATGAACACTTTTCAAAAGAAGACATACATGAGGCCAAGAAACATGAAAAAATGCTCATCATCACTGGTCATTAGAGAAATGCAAATCCAAACTATATTGAGATACCATCTCACACCAGTTAGAATGGTGATCATTAAAAAATCTGGAGACAACAGATACTGGAGAGGATGTGGAGAAATAGGAACATTTTTACACTGTTGGTGGGAGTGTAAACTAGTTCAACCATTGTGGAAGACAGTGTGGTGCTTCCTCAAGGACCTAGAAATAGAAATACCATTAAGACCCAGCAATCCCATTACCAGGTATATACCCAAAGGACTATAAATCGTTGTATTATAAAGACACATGCACACGTATGTTTATTGTGGCACCATTGTTTACAATATCAAAGACCTGAACCAACCCAAATGCCCATTAATGATAGACTGGACAAGGAAAATGCGGCACATATACACCATGCAATACTATGCAGCCATAAAAAATGATGAGTTAGTGTCCTTTGTAGGGATATAGATAAATCTGGAAACCATCATTTGCAGCAAACTGACACAAGAACAGAAAATCAAACACCACATGTTCCCACTTATAGGCAGGTGTTGAACAATGAGAATACACAGACAAAGGGAGGGGAGCATCACACACAGGGGTCTGTTTTGGGGGAGCCAAGGGAAGGACAGCGGGGAGTGGGAAGGTCTGGGAGGGATAATATGGGGAGAAATGCCTGATGTAGGTGATGAGGGGATGGAGGCAGCAAACCACATTGCCATGTGTGTACCTATGCAACAATCCTGCATGATCTGTACGTGTACCCCAGAACCTAAAGTACAATTTAAAAAAAAAGAAAACCAGAGATAAAATGTTTCCAACAAAAATAAATTATTTGATATCCTTAATATAGAGATAGAGCTTACAAAAGTTTTGGTATCATGAGAAAAAAATGTTCAGTTGGACATAAACAGAGACATTTTTAAGTGGTCACTAAATATATTTTTTAAAATGTATCCCACTACTAATTTAAAAAGTATAAAATAAAACAAGATACTATTTTCTATCAAATAAAAGAAGTTTTTTATTCCTTGTTAAAATTATACAACTTTGGATTGTCAAAGGTACCAAGAGACAGACTTGCCAGCAGGCATACAAAACAGATCCAAGTGACGAACAAAAATAAAAATCAGAAATGGATTAAAAGACGTATGCAGCAGGCTGTTCATAAAACCTTATTTAAGCATATGAAACTAGAAACATGTGGAGACTAGTTAATTATAACCATGGCTCAGCCATTGAAAGTGTCTTCAAAGATTTCTTAAAGGCATGAGAATGTTTTCGTGGTATGACAAGAAAAAACATCAAGATTAAAAAAAAGAAATCTCCATGTTCAGTACTCAAAGTTAATTACAAAATTTATTTTTATCTATATAAGAAAGTCCTAGAAGTATATACACCAAAATACAAAGAGTGGTTGTCTTTGGGTTGTGGAAAGGAGAGGTAGAACTTGATTACTCAGCAGGAGGCCGGAGTACCAACAGAAGAGTTTTGTTTTGTTTTGTTTTGTTTTTTCTGAAACAACTTCATAATTGAAAAAAAAAAAAAGCAATGAATTAGTCATCATGTGCAAAATCATATTACAATTGTACTTTTTTACATTTACTGTGCAATTTAGTATAGTTTTCATTTTAAAATACAAATGTGGGTTGAGGGCACTATATTCTACCCACTGCTTCATGACCTTGAATATCTTGATCTGTTCCTAGTTACAAATAATTTGTACTTTCTTCTTTCTTGCACTTTCAGTAAATTCTGCTATTAAAATATTCACTTAGTTTTTTAATCAGAAAAAAAATTAAGAACTGCCAAACCATTCACTTTACACTCTCTTTTTTTATATATATTTGGTGGACAATACCACTAATCTTCAAAAGTTGACCAAATCTCATTAAGGCCCGGTCATTTATGAAGACTTACAGCAGAACCAGCTGCAGACTGGTGGATGGAGCCAACACTCCAACTGCAGCTAATACAGAGACACCAGCCACCCCGGCTGGGTCTGGGTCTTCTCTCATCTCTCCATACAATCTCTCTGCTCTTAATACCCCAAACCTTTAACTCTTCATAAAAGCAAGACTTGATTTGAAAAGGACAAAGGCCTTCTTCTTCACCTTCTTTTACACACCTTCTGATACCTAGCATGGGGCTCAGTACCAAGTAGGCACTTGCTCACAGAATAATTCTTTTTTGTTTGTTTGTTTGTTGAGATGGAATCTCGCTCTGTTGCCCAGGCTGGAGTGCAGTGGCACAATCTCGGCTCACTGCAACCTCCACCTCCTGGGTTCAAACAATTCTCCTGCCTCAGTTCCCCGAGTAACTGGGATTACAGGCGTCCACCAACACGCCCGGCTAAACGTTTTGTATTTTAGTAGAGACGGGGTTTCACTGTGTTGTCCAGGCTGGTCTTGAACTCCTAACCTTGTGATCTGCCCGCCTCGGCCTCCAAAAATGCTGGGATTATAGGCCTGAGCCACTGCGCCTGGACACTACTTGCTCACAGAGTCATTCTAAGAACAAATGAGCTGTTGTACAGGCAATCACTCTGTAAAATGCAAATTGCAATGCAAATGCAAATAAGGAGCAACTGATGAGTTACCTTGAGCTGTACTATTTTGTGCAACAGAATGTCCTATTTCTTCTTCAAATTTTGAAATTATTGAAATAATACATTTCTTCAGTTACCTAATAACTTCCATGGAAATCTACCACTAGATAAACCAGAGAAGACATTACACTGGGGAGTGGAAAGGATGGAGAAGTATATGGTGAAAATACAGCCTAAGTGTGAAATTCTTGTCTAAAACTACTCACACTTCCCAGTGGCCTCCAGCATGAGACAGAAGTTCTTTAGCATACAGGTCTAGTTATTTCCTAGAGAAAATAACTGTGACGCCAAAGCTCAGGATTCAGAATTCTAGTTATGGAGCAAAATGCAGAAGTACACTGGAATGAAAGATGATCATCTGATGCCTTTTTAAAATTTTTTTTTTTTTTTTTTTTTTTTTTTTTTTTTTTTTGAGACGAAGTTTCGCTCTTGTTACCCAGGCTGGAGTGTAATGGCGCGATCTCGGCTCACCGCAACCTCCGCCTCCTGGGTTCAGGCAATTCTCCTGCCTCAGCCTCCTGAGTAGCTGGGATTACAGGCATGCACCACCATGCCCAGCTATTTTTTTTTTTGTATTTTTAGTAGAGACGGGGTTTCACCATGTTGACCAGGATGGTCTCGATCTCTTGACCTTGTGATCCACCCGCCTCAGCCTCCCAAAGTGCTGGGATTACAGGCTTGAGCCACCGCGCCCAGCCTAAAAATTTTTAAATAATTCATTATTTTAAATAATGGAGATCATCCATTTAGCCACATTTAACCAAGGGAAATAAAAACTGTCAGCTGCCATTCTGAATCAGATATTCAGGCAGAAAGAAAATACTGAATCTAGGTGCTTCACTCTCAGAATCATATGCTAAGTTGGACTCAGTTCTGCTATCAAAAAAAAAGCACATACCACATATATATAGTTTTATTTATATTGCAAATTGCAAATTTGATAAACATTGTTATTTCTCCGACCACATGAACTTGATATTTCTGTGAGGGCCTTGCTAGAAAATCAAGTTACAGGCTTTGCTCTAGTCTTTGTTCTTTTCCCTTTCTTAAAGTGTAACAAAGCTTTATTAGTTTTCTTTTAATATTCAGTGCTTTACTTTATTCTAACTATAAATTTGTATCTATTCACTGAAAAAATGAATTATATCCAACATTAAGTTTAGTAATTGTTCCCAGTGTTAGGGTATTTACCTTTAAATGCTGTACTTAGAATTTAAAAAATATATTAATAAAATAGCAAATCATTTATAAATTCAGAAATTACAGTCCAATTTCCATTTTTAAAACTCCCTCAGTAAACCAAAGAGGCCTCAGAATGTCCCAAGATTAAATGTCTGAGATAAAAACTGCCTCAAAATAAAAACTACATAGGACAATCAGACCAAAAATTATTCTGAGTAGGAGGTTTTTTCTCCCAGACATGCTACTTTACATGCAGAAGAATCCCAAATTATCTGACAGGCTACAAGTGGAAAGCACTTCCTCCACTGGTGACAGCCTTCCAGAAAACACACTGCATGCTTTGACAGTAAAGAGATGGTTTCCCATTTGGGGACAGAGAAAGGAATAAAATGTGTTCAGCTAAAAATGGTACAAGGATGCTGTTTGTGAAACTGTTTTGTCTAGAAACAGAGGCTCATTATTTACCGCAATGTAATGGGGAGTGGTCAGGGAGTGGAGGGATTGCTGAGTGCAATGACCCTTTCAGAGGTGACCATGAGAAGTCACTAACTACGAATCAGCCGAGATTCGAGTCCCAGTCAACTCCCTGGGTACTACCAACTTTCTCTCTACCTATCTTTTTATGGAGATAATAAAAACTACTTCAAAACATGACACCTCCCAAAGTGTACAAAGTAGAACTGTTTTTCTGATAAATATACATAACATAAAGTTTGCCCTTTTTAACCGCTTTTAAGTGTGCAGTTCAGTGGCATTAAGTACATTCACGTTGTTGTGAAACCATCACCGTCATCCATCTCTGGAGCTTTCTCGTCATCCCAAATTGAAACTCTGTACCCAATAAACACTAACACCCCATTTTCTCCTACCCTAAATAAGACTGCAATAATAAAAACCAAGAAACCAACTTTCCTCCCACATTATGAAGCCATAGTGTTTATCTTCTTCCAGGAAAACATTTTGTGCTGGAACATGCCTCCATATCAAAAAAGAAATCAGAGTTAATGGTCAGGCTGGTCAATATTAATAATACTGGTACATCTCTCTCCGTATTCAAATAATATCATTGAAACAACTTTCACAGCTCTGGCTTATCTCCAAAGGGCCATCTCGGTTTGGGGACTGGGGCTGGGAAGTGTTTTTTTAACTCTGGATAGACACAAATATACCCAGGAGATTTCAGAGTTTTGTTATCCTACTGGTTTTCTCTGAAGAAAAGTCTTCCATGGCTTAGAGAAATCCTTACTTTTTTTTATTGAACTAAATTAAGAAAGATAACTGAATTATGATATTGTATTAGCCTAGATGGGCTTGCTGCTCTGGAATGTTAAGGGAAGTGACTGTAAGCAGAAAGTCCACCATCTTGTCTCTAACCTCAGGAAAAAATAATATTGCAGTTCAAAGTGATTCAAACACAAGATATTCTGTTTTACACATACACCACGTTCATTCACTTAATAAATATGGTTGGGGGCACCTGTTGTGCCCTGATGTTTGCTGGGGCTGGGAACTCAGTAATGATGGAGCCCACGCAATCCCTGGCTTTGTGGAGTTCTCAAAGAGCAATGTGTGTCTACCGGATTGCTCTAGAAAGGATGTAGCTTTGGCACAATGGAGCTTTTCTGGGCTCTCCTCTCTGTGGAGCTAGAAAACGTGGTCATCCCTTTATGAATGTCCCACCACTGCTGGGCTCTGACTGTACATCCCAAGCTTCAAGCCTCCTGGAAAAAACAACTATTTTTTCAGCCTTAGAAAGTTCACTGCCTGAACTGCAAAATTTATAATTTTGTATTTGCCAATGAATATTGTCAGTTATTTAAAAAACACATGAAATAATGTGTTTTAGAAAAATTGCCAGGCATATGATTCACAAGCTTAATCTCTATACATCTGAGAGAGGATAGCACTCTACTATCTAAGTGGCTTATATCTGCAGGGCAAAATAATTATGGAAATATCAGTTTGTCTTTGTTCTCCCTAGATTCACTCTCTTTCTTTTCTACACCACTCCCACCCCATTCCTAATGCATCAGAAATCACCAGGATCAGAAATCATCCTGATTTCTGATGCATTATTTCAAAGACTGGAAAGTGGAACAAGCTCAAATTCAAAGACTTCGGTAAAACTCTCAGTCCGTGCAGAGTTTAGGCTGGGTGTCCTAGAGGAAGAGGGAAAAGAGATGAGGGGAAGAGGGAAGAAGAAAGAGGAAAAGAGGAGAAGGAGAAGGAAAGAGAGAAGAAGGAGATGAAAGAAAGAGAGAAAGAGGAGAGGCAGAGGAAGAAAAAAAGAGGAGGAAGGGAAATGGAAGGAAAAGAACAAGAGGACAAGGAAGAAAGAGAACAAGAGGGGGAGGGGGAAAAAAGAAACAGGAGGAAGAAAACTCGAAGACTTAACATTACTTAATATGAAATTTGTTATCTAGTTCCAATAATTAAGACATCATGGAACTGATCCACGCACAAACACATGAGTGGACAGAGCCCGAAGCAGATGTGCATATACATAGTTGCCTGATTTATGGCAAAGGTGACTCTGCAGGACAGAGACATACAAACTGAGAAAGCAGTTAGGTGTGAGGCACAGGCTTGGCCTTTAACATGATTTTTATAAGAAGCATCCCTTCAACCCTAGTAGTTTATCTGAATGCCCTTCCTCTGCACTCCTTAGTACTTTATACATTTTTAAAATTACTATGCCTAGCTAATTATGTATGTTAATACCTTACCTGTCTGTATCATCAACACCCACCTGATAAGTAAGGAACTGAACTAAGCCTAAGAGGCCCAACACAGACAGGCTGCTGGAAAGCATCTCCAGCAGTAGGAACTGCCACTGCTGTCAAGAGCAAAAGCTCTTTGGAGCTGGCAGAGAGAAATGGTACCTCAGATATATTTGATGCTGTCACATTTAACAAGTAAGGTAAATATAGTGATTCCTCATCTTTCAAAATTCTCTAGCACAGAGGGATAGACAGACTAACAATTTCCCACTACTGAAGTTGGAAAATCAGGCAGGCAACACAGCATTGGGGTCAGCCATGCAGAGGCAAATTGCCCTCAGATGCCCAGGGGAAGAGGTGATCCGGAACAGGGCTTGGACAGAGGACGATCAGTGAGCTTTTGAAACAAACACCCAACTTCCAGGGTGGCTCAAGCACTTGCAGAAAATAAAACAGAACATATAAAAACCCAAAACTGTAAACTCAGTAAGCTTTCCTGAGTTAAGAAAAGCTGATGAATAAGCAGCCCACGCATTTCTGGTCTGACATGGGCAATTAGGGTAGTATAGTAAATACCTTTCTGAGACTCTGCCCAGCCTGACATTTATTTTTCCTGAAAATTCCCTTCAATCCAAGAGTGGTCCCTGATGGCTATGTTTAAACTATGGGGGCTATATCCCTGGCCACAGCTCATTGGCCCCAGAGCAGCCATCTGATCAAAGCTAAGCCAAACAGATTCTGTCTCCCAGGAAATGAGAACTAGGACATTGTTTAGTTTCTGGTGAGCTGTGAGAAGGCCATATTCCAATATGTAAATGGAGAAGCAGAAAAGACAAGCTTAAAGCAGACACTACAAAGAATCTGAAATAAGAGACCATCTGGCCTGACAGAGTGAGAAAGAGATGAAAACATAGCTGCCTAGCTTCCAAACATTTCCAGCCCTGCCCAGTCCCTTGCGATACCCCGTCACATTAATTGCCTTTGGATTCCATGAGATACCCCTGGATCCCATCTCTCTTTACAATAAAGTTGCCCATTTTCATTCATGTTAGTCATATTTTCTGTTACGTGCTAACAAAGAAGGCCTAACTTTAAGATAGATATCCAATTTAAGTTCATGAATATTTACTTTTTTCTATAAATTTAAAGATACATTTAAAAAAAACATGAACTCATTTGATGAGCTGTTTTCTGTCTTCACTAATTGAAAGACTTGATAGTGAAAAGAAATGAGTCAAGGGACAGAGTTACTATTCACAGTTTCTCTGAAGATACTTTAACAACATATAGAGCATATGGCTTAAAAGTATGTATATATAGATAGTTATGCCACTCACCCACAGGTATTCAATGGCCTCAGATGATCCTTTATGCTCTTTAATGAACATCTTGAGATGCTCCAATTAAAAATGTATAATGTAATGACTTTTTAATTGTTGCATTTTTCTACACAACAAACAACTCTGCATATGAGTTGAACTATAAATTCAGATAGCATTTCTCAAGCACTTTCTCCCTCCATGCACCCATTACACGTGAACTGTGAATTGTCTAATGTATGTTTTTAGCTGAGTATCACCATTAAAAAGAGACATTTAAATGAGTGCCATCTCTGCTCAATTTAAAAAGTTATAGGCAACAAATTCAAGGGGCTATTTTGACTCATGATGTTCTTACGCTGTGATTCAACCTCTCTTTCAGTTTCAATCTGTACTTAAATCAGTTAGTTTGCTCAGCATTTACTACAGAAAGTTCATCAATAGGTATTAACGGAATGGGGAAAGAAACACATTATTTTTTATTCTCCCATATGTGGTACCAAACACTCATGCAACTACAGACTTTGATAGACTCCTGATTCAATTAAGGAAAAGTTTTTATCAAATTGAAATCTGTAGTATGCTTAGCTTTCTGTGCAATAGTATGCATGTATTGTATTTAATGAGGATAGGGAGAATTAAGAAGTAGTGTAGAAGACAGCAACCACGTTGTAGAAATAAATTGAGTTGTTAGCCAATGAGAGATGTACTTTAGTGTAGGATGAAGGACTAGTGCTTCCGCAACAGACAAGTGAGACTTACTCTACCAGCTCTGTCATCCACTCTAATTAATTAACATCCTTTCTAAGCCTCAGTTTACTCATCTGTAGCAAGAGAAAAATAAATGCAAATACTGTCTAGAGTTATCATGAAGATTAAGTGATCTAACATTGTAAAGCTTGTATTGAGCTGCAGTTGGCAAACTTTTCCAGTACAGGATCAGATAATAAATATTTTAAGCTTTCAGCAACTACTCAACACTGCTGTTGTAGCACAAAACCAACCACAGAGAATCCATAAATAAATGGGCATGGAATGGACCCCGTAATACTTAACTTCTGGGACCCTAAAATTTGAATTTCATAGAAATTTATATGTCATGAAATATTATTCTTTTGGTTTTTTCATCCACTTGAAATTACAAAATCAATTATTAGCTTGCAAGCTGTACAAAAACAGGCAGAGTCTGCCCTACTTTAAACTCTGAAAAATATTATTAGTATTGCCATTAATAATAGTAACTGAAGATAGAGGGTAGTTGTGTTACTACCAAATATATAAGGAGTTTTTTAAAAAGTAAATGGGTTTTTACTTACTTCCTACAGTTTAAACTGTTGTTAGAGGGCAGGTTATAACAGGAAGTTCTGAATAGATAGATGCCCATGAGGTAATACAATATACTTCTCGAAGGGTTCCAGAAGGAGCAAGGAGGGCCAATTATCATCCCATTGTAGCTTCCATCTTTAGCTAGTCTAGTTCCACACAGCAGCCTAGACATACAAGTTTAGATTCACCTACATGCCTAACACTCAAAAAATCAGGCCAGTCACATAACGGATCAGCATAAATTCTGACTACACATAAAGAGAAAGGACCGACCATTTCTGTTTCGATTTTTCAGCTATATGACAAATGGGTTTTATTACTTTAAACACTTTTCTATTTTTCCAATGAGTTCAGAATGATGAAAGTTTTGTGGACCAGAAGAAAAGTTCCTTACTTATCTAAAAGCATGGGGTAGATTTATGGCTGCTTCTGAATTTTCTAAGGCAGATAAATTGGGTAACCAGTTAAGACTTAAGGAAATCCACTTCTAAAAGAGCTTTGCCATGTTGGATGAGAACAATTCATATTTATAACTCACAACTGACAATGCTTCCTCCACAAAAAACTGTGCACAAGCCACTTGTGCAAAGGCATGTGCTTGGAGTTGGTTTTCTAGGCCTTCGACTCATCCATCACCATCCTGTTTCTGACTGCCCTTTGAGACAGAAGGAATACAATTACAAATCTATTGACAGAAATGCAGTAAATGGAAAAATTATATTTTTCTTTTTTCCATACGAAGTGCTCCAGTCTAGGTCTCTCCAGTTTAATGAATAGAATCAAGAAAGGTAGGTAGACAGAAAAATAGGTAAAATTTAAATGTCACCACCTCATTAAGGTATTAGGGAAGATGCTGGATAATGAAGATCACGTAGCTGAGAACCTGAAGATGCAGAAAGGTTAATAAATGTATTTGTAGAGAGCCTCCTGGGTAATGGCCAAAAATCAGACTTGTTAACTTGCTGACATTTTAAAATAGTAATGATGTATAGAAAACTTGGAGAAAAGAAAAACTATGATTTTTTGTTTCAGTTCCATATTCACTCTCCATGGATCTTAGTGTCAGATCCGTATTCATTCTCTTTGAGCAGAAGTACCCTAAGCTCCAGATCTGATGTCTTAACTGCTCTCCCTTCTGAGAGGTTCGCACTGATAATGTTCATACAATTCTGTCAGTTGGAAGTACTTTCCAATCAGAGTGGAATCTAATCTGAAGTTTGAGCTTCGATGAGGTTCTCTTTGCCCATCCATACCACAGATTCTGCTCCAATTAAATGTCAACTCATCATCCCTCATTGTTCACCACTGCTAATGTTTTGGATGCTATTGTCAAGGAAAATTGAAATAGTTTCTACCCTTTGTACTTCCATAACATTTGATGTACATGGAAACGAACAACGAAGACTAGGGAAAAAGAACCTGCTGTTCTCTAAAATCATAGTCTTTATTTCTTGAAAATAACGGCTTCAATGCTAGTCAAAATCTTCATTAAATATTGGTTTCTTGGTCTCCTTTCATACAGTTTGCGATTCATTAATTTTCAAAAATATTTATTGTCATCTCAGAAGGAAAAGCTAAGAAGAAATACATGACAGAAATATACCCAGTAAAATCAGAGTCAAAACTACTTTTTCTATAACTGATTTACAGATCACATCAATGTGAAAAGAAATAAAGAAAGGTTAATTTATATAGAAAGAGAAACAGAAACTATAAATAAATATATTTTAAATATAAGTTTGACAGAAACAGATGTGGGGTTGTAATAGGTCACAGATTAAATATGAATTTCATGTTTTTTATATTCTTAAGAGCATAAGCATGGAGCTGTGATCTTGACACATACAGATAATGCAGTGCCTAGCTTGTCAGACTGACATCAGAATCCATAACATCTATCAGGCAGCAGAGGCACCATCGATTCTACAGAGAATTTCTCCCTGCCCCAAAATGATCTCTTGGGAAAAAAAGCAAGAAAAGAAGGCAATGTAAAAACAATGCTGGTAACTACTGTAAAAGACTGGGATTCTAAGACAATAGTGCAGGTTGTGCTGTGAGTATACAAAAAATGTCCTTGACCACTGTAATATTCTTTAACAGAGTTTAGAAAATTTAAAGCTTAACATTAACTCCAAAAATAAAACATTAACCATTAACTATATTCCACTTCATGTAGCCTCTGTTCCTTTTCATGACTGCTTGGCATCCTTCATACTTCAGCCCCTATAAACATGCAGAAGCCCTTCAGTGATGCGTGGGAATAGAACCATACAGAGGCATTTCAATAACATAATGCCACTAAGTTATTTAAATGACCTCCCAGCACTCCTGATGTCACCTCCCTCAATCCTCCCTCATGCACCATGACCTCCCCATGGAAGCTTCTCCACTCAGCCTTCCTACAGTCACTTTCTCTTGCTCCCTTTCCCATCGTAAATGTTCTAAGAATTCTACTCTCAGTTTTATACACTCCATTCTCCGTGGATGGCCTCCTCCAGTACCACAGCTTCAGCCATCCCCTACGTTTGGGTAATTATCACATCTCCAACACCATCTCCACACTCCAGGATCATCTCCAAGACTCCAGCACCATCTCCTTCCAGCCCTCCAGCTCAGAATTTCCAGCATCTCCAACTGCATCTTCCACCTCTAAGCCAACACGACCAAAATGCAAAAAAACCTGTGCATCCTCAGTCTCCTACCTTATTTAATGGCAACCCAAAATATTATATGGAAATAGGGAATCTCCTTTTGCCCTACAACCAAAGCTTTCTCAAACTCATCTCTTCCTCTCCTTTCCCCACCTCTGCTTCTGCTACATACTTTTATCATAGACCACTAACTGTTCTTCCTACATTTTAGGGTTTTTTTCCCCCAAATTTCAGAACTAATTATGTCACTTTAATGCTTAAAATCATCCAGGGTTCCCTATTGTCACAGGATAACTCTAAACATCTTTGCAATATCTCTCCCACTACCTTAGATGCTCTGTGAGCCTACCTGTTGAACTCCTCCACTTTCATCAAGATTTAACTCAGATATCACCTCCTCTGAAAAATCAAATAGTCCTCACAAAATTGATTCTCTTTCACAGACATTTCAGTAATAATATGACACTTTATAAACATTTCTAGTTAGTCTTTACTACAGTGTACTCTGATTACTTATTCCATGTGTATGTTCACTTTAAAATTTCAGCTCCCTAAAGTCAGAGACCTTACAAGCCCAACAGCCAACACAGTGCCAAGGATATACAGTATATTGTCTGATAAATAAGTGGATGAATTTTCTCTTTTTCCTAGAGCCAGTAACATTTATAGAAATTGTAATGTCCTCCAACGAAATGTATATTGTTGAATTAGTCAGGGACCTCAACATATACAACATAAGAACTGGATGTTCAACCTAATTTTTATAATTCTACAATGTAATCAGGGCCTTTGTGAAATAGGAATAATTATTAAATATAATAATAATTCCTCAAAGGCAATCAAGGGTGCCTGTACCTCCTACCGTACCTCACATTTATTTAATGATTTGCATCCTAGAATCCCAGATTTAGCAGAGGTTTTGGAGGTCTAGCTTACCTGATCACCCAAACCTCAGTGGGATGTTTAGTTATGTAGATTTTTGAAGTTTCCCCCTCACGCGCTGTCTCAAAATCAACAAGGGTGTTGAGAACACGTCATAAATAGACCCTGCAATCTTACACATGAGGCTCTGGAAAAGCTTGCAGGACAAGAGGTTCCATGGTTACCATAAACATGCAAAACAGAAACCCATTCAATGAGTAAAAAGAATTGGAGGCCTAAAACCCAACACAGGAGTAGAAGAAATTTCACAATTGTGCTAACAGCAACTTTTTACCACAGTAAAGAGAAAAAAAATTCTGATGAGTAATTCTTGTGGCACAACTAAGAGAATCGAGATACTCCTGATGAAATGTATGAAGAGCTCCATTATCCATCATGCCAGGGAACAAAAGGCTCCAATGTTGAAAACCTCATCAACTGGATCTCACAGATACAAGGGAAGGGACAATGACACTGATGATCACGCAGCACATCCTATGGAAGCAGAACTGGATTTTCTCTTTTCTCCTACGACAGACTCTCTTAAATGACCTTAGACAAAGAGCCACAGAGAAGAAAAGAAAGAAAGTATAATACAATTTTAATCCTCTGTGCTTTAAAAAGAGTGATTTAAGCAAGATTTTCTCTCTTTGTCGTAAAGGCAGAACACAGCAGGATTGGGAACACACCAGTATGCTGATTACTATAGAGCAAGCAAGTGAAAGAAAAAGCACTATTAATATTTTCTAGATGCGGGTTAGGTGAAATGAATGCATCTGAGATCCACTTCTGTTGGAAAAAGAAAAAACATTGTGAAGCAAAACCAATCCTTAAGCTATAACTGCTGGTGGTTGCTTTACACACACAGTTAAATCTTCTTAACAGTTTTCAAGGGACCAGAAACTAGCATGTGACTCATAAGAAAATCTTCTTACGGGGTAATGGAGGGTTGTGATGTTTATGGACAATACCAAGAAAAGCTCTCCAACCTGAGCCCTGGTTCCACCACAAACTTTTGGAATTACAGTTAATTGAAGCCTTTTTGACATAAGAGGTGATGTCTAAGCAAGGTATAAGTTTGGGGGAATGTGTGGGTGGCTGCTCTTTGCTGGCTTTCCATCTAAATTGACCACAAAGGCATCTACTAACATATAAGTGAGTCACACAATAGCACAGGTTAAGCTGAAAAATGTATTCACATTGTGTAAAAGAATTAACACCACCAGGCATGCAGGAAAGAGGTCAGGCCTGACAGGGACCAGATTGAGAGTTCAGGGAAGAGTTGTGGCCACCAGAGCAGGCTTCACATGCCCTCAAAGGAAATTAACAAGAGCCATGAAATAAGTCACAGGATGAGGGCAGGGTTGTCACATAAAATATGGGATGTCTTATTAAACTGGTATTTCAGATACACGAAGAATAATTTTGAAGTATAGGTAACAGGACAGGCTTATACAGAAATATCATACTTTGTATACCTGAAATTCAAATTAAGTGGGTGTCCTGTATTTTTATTTGCTAAATCTGACAGCTCTAGATGAGAAAATGGGGCTCAAGATAGCCTTAAATGATAGAGAGACACTAGGGAATGACAGTGTAAGTGAGACAGAATGAGAACCAGGGTTTCTGCCATAAGAAAGCTGACCTAGGTCTGAAGTAAGCTAGGAGTCAAAGGAAAGGGCTAGTCAAGAAAATAACATGAAGAGAAAAGTAAGGTTTTTTAAGTGAGCAACTACGTACTGAAGATAAATACCACTTAAGACCACAGGGCTTGTTGCTCATTATGATGAAGTTGTAAGGGGACATGGTGTTGGTGTCCACAAGAAAGGGGACGATTAATACAGCCTGGGAAAAAAAAAAAACCCTAAGTAAATGTGGTAAAGGGGACCTGGACTCTGTGACAGACTCTGTATAACTGGTAGTCTGGCAAGATTTATTTTCTTTGAAAATGGAGAGGCTCGGGGTTGGTGGAGGGGGAAGAGTTATTTTCCATAGGAATATTCTCTCAAAATGGAACCAAAGAAAAAATAGGCCCTTATTTCTGTTATTTGGCATTTCTAAAGCATGAAAAAATGAGGCACCACTTTACCACTTTGAATAAAGAAGATAGGGCCAATAGCATAGGAATTCAAGAATTAGGATAAGCACATCTAAAGAAATAAAATAATTTACTCTGAAAAAGTAGACTGTAATAAATACTTGTATTAGTTTATAAGAAATGACTTTGGTACAATATGAGGCACAATCTTCCTAAAATTTAAGTAAAAATTAAATTTACTCCTAAATTAACATAAACATAATTTTTTCATCTTAATATTTATTATTCCAACTGCTTGTTTCTTCCGGAAATCCATTACTAAATGAAGCTAAAGGCTGAGCACAGTGGCACACGCCTGCAATCTCAGCATTTTGGGAGGCCAAGGTGGGCAGATCACAAGGTCAAGTGATCAAGACCATCCTGGCCAATATGGTGAAAGCCAGTCTCTACTAAAAATTGAAAAATTAGCTGGGTGTAGTGGCATGCACCTGTGGTCCCAGCTATTCTGGAGGCTGAGGCAGGAGAATCACTTGAACCCGGGAGGCTAAGGTTGCAGTGAGCTGAGATGTCACCACTGCATTCCAGTCTGGCGACTGAGCAAGACTGTCTCAAAAAAATAAATAAATAAAATAAATGAAGCTAAAATTCAAGCCTCTGCCTGTGAAATTCTTTCCCTATCATGAAAACAGTTTTATAATTACCTCAATATTTTTTGAGGTAATTAAAAGAAAAATCAGTGATCAAAATCACAAAAGTATTTAGTAGATTTAAATACATAAAAAGTTAAAACTGCTCAAATGCATGTATTTTTTAAAACCATAAAGAAGTAAATGGCAAAGTTCAAACCTGGAAATAGCCCAGATAGAGCAAATGGATATATGTTTCTCTTACATTAAGAGCTCATTTTATAAGATAAAATATTTTACAAGATATAGGAAAATGAAAAAAGTCATGAGGAGATAATTTCTAAAAAAGGAAATAAAAATGGACAATGAGCACAGAAAATAGCTAACTTCCCTAGAAATCAATAATGCCCCATTATATCAATACTTAGCTAACATTTGAATGTTCATATTAGCTATTATTTTTAAAGATTAAAATATTTAGCACTAATTTAGGTAGTTGATAACAATCAGGCACCTTCCTATTGTATAAACTGGTTTTAAAAAAACCTTTCTAGAAAGCAGTTCAGCAGTATATGTCAAAAGCCTCAGGAGGCTGAGGCAGGAGGATCATTTGAAACCAGAAGACAGAGGTTACAGTGCACCAAGATAGCACCACTGCACTCCAGCCTGAAGGAGGGAGCGAGACTCCATCTCAAAACAAACAAACAAACAAAAATAAATTATGTTCTTTCATACAGGAATTCCACTTCTAGGAATTTGTCCTAAGGAAGTCATCACATGTATCATCAAAGATTTAAAAGACATTCATCACACTATTTTTACAATAGTGTAGAAAAAATGGAAAAGCATATAAATGTTCAGTAATCAGAGAATAGTTAACTTTGAATACTAGACAGTCATTAAAATTGCAGTTAAAACAATTTAATTTAAATGATCCTTGATTGACATAATATTAAGTTTTTGAAAGTAGAACACATAAATATATTTATCTATATACATATAACATGTTTGCAATTATGCATGAAAAGAGTGAAAGAAAACAGATCATAATGTTAACTGTGATTAAATGATTTCTAGGATTATGGAGCGGTTATTATTTTCCTTTAAATATTTTGCCTGTATTTTCTGAGGCTTCTACAATAAATGTGCACTACTTTTGAAATTAAGGGAGAAAATGAGCAGAACTAGATTTAGCCAAAGAACATTATTATAGCAAGGAAAATAACAACATGGATTAATCTAAGGACATGCATAGGCTTAGACCTGTAAAAGGCAATAAATAAATAAACGTATTTATTTAACATTTATATTTACATATTTAATGATTACCTTGTGTACTGTCATTCTTCATTTGTTATCATTTAAATAATACAGTAAAAAATAAACATGAATTAAACTGAAAAAAGAAAACAAAACCTTTGTTCCCCAAATCAAGTTCTCCTCCCTTAAAACTGAGTTTGCCACATAATCCATCGACTATGTGATATTATTTGTTTTTTTACAAACTGAAATTTGTAATATTTGAAATTGTTCTTCTAAAAAGGAAGAAAACCCACTAGCAGTTTACTTTCGGCCAAGGTTTCTCCAGTTTACCTTGGAGATACGAGATTTGAGTAAATTTATTTATAAAAGAACAATTTATAATCCTTTGGGTATATACCCAGTAATGGGATTGCTGGGTCAAATGGCATTTCGATTTCTTGTTGCCACTACAGGCATGAATGTGAATTAGCGCCCTCTTGTGAGCATGGGATGAAAACCTTAAAATAAATTTGAAGCTGAAAGGGACTTCAGTTATTTCACCATGAGAGAAGACAAAGAACTGTGCTCACTAGAAAAAAAAAGATCACACTCCTTAAAGTAAAATTATCTCAGAATTCTTGATTATTTAGACTTTCAACCTACAATGCATTTGTAAGAGAAAGTACCTGACATTTAATAGAGTTGTGTCTTGTCTTAAAATTCATGAGAGGCAACACGAATGTTCTCCTGTACCACTGCCACTGCGTGGGAAGTTATCACAGTGGAGGACACGATAATCTCCCTTGTGCCAAGTATGCTGTACTGTGCTCACATTTATAACACAGAATTTCCAGAGAATGCGTCAAGTCATTCAGAAATGAAAGAGGATAGTAACTTTTCTAAATTCTTATAGTAAAGATCATTTCTTAAAAAATAAAAATAATGAAAACTTGTTATGGCAGGAACAAAATCAAATTGGAGATTATCTTGAATAGAGACTACATCTTAGCATAGCACAGAGCACTTGCAGAACAAAATGAATTCCCTTTTACACAGGTTAGTAGATTTCGATCTATTTAAAAAAAAAAAAAGCACATCTCTCATCACTCTAATCTGGAGTTTTAAAAATTACACCTTACTATAGTAATTTCACATCTGACTGACAGGTTGACATACACAATTAATTCTAACACATCAAAGTCGGAGGGAGAATTTTCAAGGTACTAGGTCCTATAGTATTCTTCAAGAACACTGCCAGACATTTCCTGGGATGCTGCCAGCCAATCCCAGGTCAAAGCTTAACTGGCATTCTCAGTTAGCAGACTCCAAATTTGAGAAAGGCCAGACATTGTCCTTAGGCATTTATACTGTAGTTAACTCTAATAGAAATTTCTTTATTTTTGTCAAATAACTTCAACAAACTTTTTTTTAGCTATTTAATGTTCTCATTTATTTGAGGATGGGCATTATCACTGAAGGGTGAGTGAATGACATTGGAAAATCATTTTAGTCAACTTGTTTCTAAACATCAGTGGAAGGAAGTAAACATTTCCATCTGTTCAGCTCATTAGTGCTGATAAATGGAGATGGCAAAACTTAGAGGCTATGGATTCCTAAAGGACTTGACTTACATCAGTGGCTCTCAAAGCGTGGTCTAGGAAATCCCTAAGATCCTTTCAGGAGATCCAAACCGTCAAAACTACTTTCATAATCATACTAACACATTATTTGCCTTCTCCTACAAGTATATAGTGCAAATTTTGCAACAGATTGATGCAGAAGCAGATATGTGAATCCACTTCTCTTCTATTAAGTCAGACATTAAAGACATTTGCAAAAATGTAAAATAATGCCACTCTTCTCACTTTTTGTTTTGTTCTGGAAAATACAATTAGAAAGTATTATTTAGATTAACCCATATGGGTTTACTTTTGTTATTTGGATATGCCATAAATATTTTTAAATTCCTCTTTAATTTATAATATAATGAATATAAATTGATATAACCCCACAGAAGCCAAAGCTCTTTGGGTTTTAATAATTTTAAAGAGTATAAATGAGTCTCAGAGAAAAATTATTGAGAACAGCTGTCACAGATCTCTATTTTGACTCAGCATTAAAAAGTTGTATTAACGTTGAACTCAGACACTCCAAAAAATCTTTCCAGATTTTCAGAATCAAAGCAGCCTCCTGCTGTGCTCCAGAGTTCAAAGGCATTTTTATTTGACTTTATGCTACTCAGAATCCAAATTAAGTTTCACTTCAGTGCAGAAATAATGAGAAATTTTCAAATATCATTCATCCATTCAACCAAAATTTACTGAGTATCTATCATGTGTAAATACAGCTATGTTTGGAATGTTGCTACTCTGGGGAAATAAAATGGTATCTTTTCAGAGTAAAAAACATATATGCCCTGCTCCTAAATAGTAAGACCTAACACTGATTAAGTACATACTAAGTGCTAGACCTTGCACTAAGTGCTCAATGGCATAAACAATTTATTCCTAACAAGAACCCAATGTATTATTATTCCTATTTTATGGATGAGGAAACTGGGGCACAGAGAGATTAAACAATTTGTCCAAGGTTAAAAAGCTGACAAGCAGCAAATCCAGGATTTAAACTAGTAGAATCTCTGCATATAACCTCCCCAGTAAAGCTGACGCCATCCAGGAGGGTACTGGGCCTGGATATGCATACTAGCTGCACGTGACAGAGCTAAATCAAAAGCAATGTCAAGATTCGCTGGACGTAGTTTACGTTGGCAAAGCTGGAAGAAACCATCACTTTGAGTTTACCATTAATTCCTGGATTCTGTCTATCGGACTAAAAGAGTAATTGACAGGTACTTCTGGTCATTCTTCTCTTGTTCACAGTTATAAAAGTTATGAAGAAATTGCCCTAATATTACCCATAATCCTAAAGTATAGTTTCTATAAAACAAGTTTTGATCAGCTGGGTATGGTGGTATAAGGCTGTATTCCCAGCTACTGGGAAGGCTGAGGAAAGAGGTTCTCTTCAGCCTGGGCAACAGAGCAAGACCCTGTCTCAAAAATAAATGAATAAATAGATAGATAGAAGAATAAATTTAAAAATAAGTTTTGACCTTGAAATGTGGAGAGAGGCCCAGAAACTGTATCATCATCAAACCAGCTTTGAGGAAAAATGTCTATGAACATTCAGTGACATTTATTTTTAGGTAAATACATGAGTAAATAAATATATAAATCAGTCATTGTGTCCTTTGTCCCCCCACAACCCCAAATTCATATTGAAGTCCTAACTCCTAGTTCACTTCAGAACGAGATAAGGACTTTAGAGAAGCAAGTAAAACGAGGTCATGTGGGTGGACCATCATCCAATAGGACTAGTGTCTTTATAAGAAGATAGAGACTAGGGACCCATAGGCACAGAGAAAAAGCCATGTGAAGCAAAGCAAGAAGGTGGCCATCTGCAAGCCAAGGAGAGAGTCCTCAGAAGATGCCAAACCTGCCACTTACACCTTGATCTTGGACTTCCAGCCTCCTGTGAGAAATTGTGAAAAAATAAATTTCTGTTGTTTAAGTCTCCTAGTCTGTAATATTTTGTTATAGTAGTCCAAACAGATTAAAACACCAGCCAAACTCTTTCATCCAACTGTATTTTTTTAAACTCCACAACATTAACATCTATCATAATACTTGGAAACTTATTAAATTGTAGCATCCAGGTACTTGGCTAAGAAGAAAAACAGAAGTATACCTAATTTTATAATGGGGACTAGGCATGGGTGGCTGATATGATTTGGCTGTGTCCCCACCCAAACCTCATCTTGAATTGTAGTTCCCATAATCCCCACGTGTCATGGGAGGGACCCAGTGGGAGGTAATTAAATCTTGGAGGCAGGTTTTTCCCATGCTATTCTTGTGATAGTGAATAAGCCTCATGAGAGCTGATGGTTTTATAAAGGGCAGTTTTCCTGCACACACTCTTGCCTGCCACCATGTAAGATGGGTCTTTTGCTCCTCCTTTGCCTTCTGCCATGATTGTGAAGCCTCCCCAGGTATGTGGAACTGTGAGTCCATTAAACCTCTTTTTCTTTATAAATTACCCAGTCTCAGGTATGTCTTTATTAGTATCATGAAAACAGACTAATACAGTAAATTGGTACTGCAGAGTGGGATGCTGCTGTAAACATGCCCAATAAGGTGGAAGTAACTTCAGAATTGGGTAACAGATAGAGGTTGTAACCACCTGGAGGGCTGAAAAAAAAAAGGAAAATGTGGGAAAATTTGGAACTTCCTAGAGACTTGGAGTGCTTGGAATACATGAAAATGTGGGAAAGTTTGGGACTTACTAGAGACTTATTGAATGGCTTTGACCAAAGTGTTGACAGCAATATGAACAATAAAGTCCAGGCTGAGGCGGTCTCATATGGAGATGAAGAGCTTGTTGGGAACTGGACTAAAGGTCACTCTTGCAATCCAAAGAGACTGGCAGCATTTTGCCCTTACCTTGGAGACCTGTGAAAACTTGAACTTGAGAGAGATGACCTAGTGT
The DNA here is from genome assembly GCF_048565385.1 of Saimiri boliviensis. Classification (NCBI taxonomy): domain Eukaryota; kingdom Metazoa; phylum Chordata; class Mammalia; order Primates; family Cebidae; genus Saimiri; species Saimiri boliviensis. The sequence goes on from NC_133452.1 coordinate 51,593,053, forward strand.
GTCTGGTAGAGGAAATTTCTAAGCAACAAAGCATTCAAGAGGAAGCAGAGCATGAAAGTTTGGAAAATTTGCACCCTGATGATGATAGAAAAGAAAAACCCTCTTACTGGGGAGAAATTCAAGCCAACTGGAGAAATCTGCATAAGCAATAAGGATCCAAATGTTAATCACCAGAAAAGAGAGAAAATGTCTCTAGGGCATATCAGAGACCTTCATAGCAACCCCTTCCACCCATCACAGACCTGGAGGCTTAGGAGGGAAAAATAGTTTCCTACGGCAGGGCCAGGGCCCCCTCCTCTAAGCAGCCTCAGGACATGGTGCCCTATGTCCCAGCTGCTTCAGCTCCAGCATGGCTAAAAGGGACCAATGCACAGGTCAGGCTATTACTTCAGAAAGTTCAAGCTCCAAGCCTTGGCAGCGTGCATGTGCTGTTGGGCCTGTGGGTGCATGTAGGTCAAGAATTGAGGTTTGGGAACCTTCATCTAAATTTCAGAGGATGTATGGAAATGGCTGGAGATCAGGAAGAAGTTTACTGCCGGGGTGGACCCCTCATGGAGAGCCTCTGCTAGGGCAGTGGAATAGGGAAATGTGGGGTTGGAACCTCCACACAGAGTCCTACTGAGGCACTGCTCAGTGGAGCTGTGAGAAGAGGGCCGCCATCCTCCAGATGCCATAACTATAGATCCAGTGACAGCTTTCACTATGCATCTGGAAAAGCCACAGACACTCAATGCTAGCCTGTGTAAGCAGCCAGGTTGGGGAATGTACCCTGCAAAGCCACAAGGGCAGAGCTTCCCAAGGCCATGGGAATCCACCTCTTGTATCAGTGTGACCTGGATGTGAGACATGGAGTCAAAGTTGATTATTTTGAAACTTTAAGGTTTAGTGACTGCCCTATTGGATTTTGGACCTGCATGAGGCCTGTACCCCTTTGCTTTGGCCAATTTCTCCCACTTGAAATGGGTGTATTTACCCAATGCCTGTACCTCCATTGTATCTAGGAAGTAACTAACTTGCTTTTGATTGTATAGGCTCATAGGTGGAAGGTACTTGCCTCATCTCGGATAAGGCTTTGGAATTGGACTTTTAGGTTAATGATGGAATGAGTTAATCCTCCAAAAGACTGACTATTGGAAAGGCATGATTGTGTTTGGAAATGTGAGGACATGCAATGTGGGAGGGAGCAGGGACAGACTGATATGGTTTGACTGTGTCCCCACCCAAATCTCATTTTGAGTTATAGTTCCCATAATCCCTACATGTCATGAAAGGGACCCAGTGGGAATTAACTGAATCTTGGGGGTGAGTTTTTCCCATGCTGTTCTCGTGATAGTGAATAAGTCTCACATGATGTGATGCTTAAAGGGAGGTTCCCATGCACTTGCTCTTTCCTGCCACCATGTAAGACATGCCTTTGCTCCTCCTTCTCCTTTTGCCATGATTGTGAGGCCTCTCCAGTCAGGTGGAACTGTGAGTCCATTAAACTTCCTTTTCTTTATAAATTACCCAGTCTCGTGTATTTCTTCATAGTTGTATAAATATGGACTAATACAGTGGCTCTCAGGTGGCACCAGGTAGAATTACAGGTTGTGTTCCACCTCCCCCAAACACAAGAAGCTGACAAGGAAAATATGTAGAAAAAGAGACTAACGTAAAAGACACTATTCAAAAAGTAGATACAGAAATTCAAGGTCATACCTGTCTATTATATTCTAGAATGCTATAAGGAGTTGATGTGTTTTATAAGTTATTTGATGAGCTGTTGTGAGTAACAGAGGCTATACCTGGCAGCTGCAATGTACTCTGCAGATGTTAGTAGTTCTTATCATCTCTATATTCAGAAGAGCTGCTAAAGAGTGAGTGAATTAAAGAATAAGCATTATAGGTGAACTCTGTGAATATGGTATTCAACTTCAGACACTGTAATTAGCAGAGTCACTGGCATGATTAACAGATCATCCAGTTATACTACCCCATTCAATCCACTGATTACAACCACCTCAGCATCAAAAAGTCAAGTCACCAAATTCAGACAAAATCACTAAAAATTTATGAACTTCCTAAAAATAAACACAGTTGTCCTGACTAGTTAAATTTTAAAAACCATCTATTTGAACCAATGAAGTCTGATTATCCATACAACCGTTAGAATGCCAGTTAGTTCAACTTTTCCGGAAAGCAACTTGGCATTATGTATCAAAAACTCTAAAAATATATCTTCTTTTATAGGAATTACACTTTCTGGAATTTATACTAAAGGGATGATGAGGAATGCCTACAGATTTAGGCTGTCACACAGGCTGGAGTGCAGAGGCAAGATCATAGCTCACTGAACACTCAAATTACTGGGCTCAAGTGATTCTCTCACCTCAGCCTCCAGAGTAGCTAGGACCACAGGCCCATACCACCATACCTGGCTAATTTTTAAATTTTCTGTAAAGATGAAGTCTCACTATGTTGCCCAGGTCAGTCCTAAACTCCTGATCTCAAACGATCTTCCCTTTCATGCTGCATTTTATTTGTTTTTATACTTTTCATTATAATTCAAAAGTTAGACCATGTTCATAAATTATGTTTTTGAATCAGCAAATAAAAATAAACGAATGTTTTCTTTTTTACAAGACTGACCACGCAAATTGAGTTCTGATTGCAAATTGAATAAGATCTCTATATACCTTCCTATCTGTTTTTTGGAAAGTATGGACATGAATAAAGAATATATTCTTGTTTAAAGATGCATAAAGTTGTTTCAGCCTACAGGTAAAAATGTTGAACTATATTATAGATAAATTTATTGTGAAAATGTGAACATGTTTTATAATAAAATTCCTTTTTCTCACTTGAGAAAGGACCATCTCTCTCATTTGCTTCTGTCGGCTGAAATACATCCATCTGAGACTAAGAGACACATGGGGGAGATAATATAGTCCTGAAATTATGAAATAACTTTCGGCCAAGAAGACATTTTCTAGGCTATACAGGCTATCTATGTAAAAGAATCATCACCTCACGAGGTCAAGAGATCGAGACCATCCTGGTCAACATGGTGAAACCCCGTCTCTACTAAAAATACAAAAAATTAGCTGGGCATGGTGGCGCGTGCCTGTAATCCCAGCTACTCAGGAGGCTGAGGCAGGAAAATTGCCTGAATCCAGGAGGTGGAGGTTGCAGTGAGCCGAGATCGCGCCATTGCACTCCAGCCTGGGTAACAAGAGCGAAACTCCGTCTCAAAAAAAAAAAAAAAAGAATAATCACCTAACTCTTCTCTGGAACAAAACCGGGAGTTGGAGAACTTACACAACAGACAGAAGTAAAAAAGAGACTTATAAACAAGTAGACTCCAATGCTCCCAAAGTAAATTGTCTGTGAGCAGAGTGATTTCCCAAAACAGTAGTTCTGAAACCTATATTTATATCAGAATCGACTGGAAACCCCTATACAAATAGAGGTCTTCTGACATAACCATACTGAATCAGAATCTCAGGCAGCCAGAAACAGCAGGCTAATACCATTGATGTTTCTGATTCAGGTAGACTAGGAGCCATATTTTCCAAAAGTCTTTAAACATATGAAAGATTATTAGATATCCCAAACCACTTCTGAGTATACAACTGTCAATCCAAATCTCACTTGGATGCATAAAAATAAACAACATCTACCTCACTAGTTACTTTAATGCACAATTTGTATAAAAATAGCTGCAACAAAATATTGGTAGAGTTTTGGCACTCCCCAAGCCTTCTTTGAAGCATCATTTTACCTCTCTTCAATTTATTTTCTATCCCTCCCTACTGCTCCTCAACATCCAAAAAGCATCTTAATGATTAATCATCTTTCACTTTAATTTCCTTAAAATGGTACGATTCCTGATACCACCAAATTATGTAACTTCTTACCAAACAATAGACAAATAAAACGCACTGTTAGCGAAGCCCTAATGTGGAATGCTGTTCTTAGTGAGAGAGTCCACAAAATCAGGTTATCTGGCAATGTTCATTACTTTTGATAATTAAAATAAGGTTCTTATTTTCCTTAGAAAAATAGAAATATGATCTAGAAGGAGGATAAAATAGTGGATGGTACTGTCTGAAACATACACACGAAAGCATTTCTGTAGTACTTTAAGCAAACAGGAGAGTTCTATAGGGTAGAGAAGTCAAATATCATTCACATAAACACCTGACTATGGAATGATTACCAGAATTTATGCTGATCTCTTTGCCAGTTATTTTAGAAATGAAATAAAAAGTGTTATGGAAATATTAACACCTTAATTCTTTGCAATATTTTATTAAGCACACACATACGCCCATTGCTCTGTTTCTCCCTATACTAAGAATTTGAATAATTACAAACAAAAGAGTTTCTGAAACAAAGACAACTATTTATTTCTGTATTATGCTCATATTGGATTGAAATGCCTCCCCCAAGATACTCTTAGCTCTTTTCTTGGTATGACCTTTGGGTAACTCACCTCTTTTTTGGTAGCTGTGTCTACCAAGGAGCAGAATAATTAAGCTAACTTTTATTAATTTACTCATCACATAAGATTGTTTGACTGATCCTTTTGCTTTCAAATGGCTTACTTATTTAAATGGACATTAATGGTTCTTAGCCCTCAGAAATTGTCAAAAAGCCAACAATTCACTTTGGAAAGGAGAGTAAACAGGGTCACAATGTGTCGATTTGTTCAATTTGTCAAGTTGAACAAACATTAACTTGAAGTATTAAGAAACCCCCATAAAGACCAAGGCATTGGTTAAACAGACCAAGAGAGGATGAAGACATAAGTGTCAGCAGGAATAACCTACCAACTTTTGTGTTACTGATAGGTAATATTAGTATCTTTTTGGTGATTACTTAAATTCTTAGGCAATCAGTGGCATTTTTGATGACAATCCTGTTTATTCATTTTTTAGAAATATAGTACAAATTTTTTCTATGGTTTCAAAATGGATTTTTGATATTTTCATTTTTCCTATGATATTTTCTATTCTTCCTCCAGTTATTTCCTATGCTTTGTGCTTAATTTTTCCTTTCATTCTTTTCAGCTCCTTTTGCTGTGTGCTCTAATAATTTCCTATTTTGTGTGTTTCATACTTTCAACTAACTGGATGATATAGCAAGTATCAAAGTACTACAGAAAGAAAAGATGTCAAAAATATTCAGCATTAGGCCAGGCGTGGTAGCTCATGGCTGTAATCACAGCACTTTGGGAGGCCAAGACGGGCAGATCACAAGGTTAAGAGATCAAGACCATAGTGGTCAACATAGTGAAACCCAGTTTCTACTAAAAATACAAAAAAAAAAAAAAAAAAAAAATTAGCCAGGTGTGGTGGTGCATGCCTGCAGTCCCAGCTATTCAGGAGGCTGAAGCAGGAGAATCACTTGAACCCAGGAGGCAGAGGTTGCAGTGAGCCAAGATCGCACCACAATACTCTAACTTGGCAAGAGAGCAAGACTTCATCTCAAAAAAAAATAATAATAAATTCAGCATTAGCTACTTATATTTCAAGTGAATGGAATATTGAGTGGGCTATTTCTATCATTATAGAACTGGCAGATAAGGCCCAAAGCTGAAACAAACCAAAAAATATCAAAGTTTCTAAAGAGAAGCATCAGTGACACCTAGGGCCAGGAAACAACCCTACCCTCCTATGATGCACTGAACTGTGGGCCCCCACAATTCATACATTGAAGTCCTGACTCTTCATATCTCAGAATGTGACAGTATTTGAAGACACAGTATTTAAAGAGGTAATGGAGTAGAAATGAGGTCATTAGAGTGCCCCTAATCCAATATAGCTGATGGCTTTACAAGAAGAGGAAATTTAGACACTGGAAACAGAGGCAAGATCATGTGAAATCACAGAGAAGATGGCCATCAACAAGCTAAAGAGAGAGGCCTCAGAAGAAACCAACCCTGATGACACCACACTGTGAGAAAATAAATTACTATTGTTTCAGTCATCCAGCATGGGCCAGAGCAAACACATATACCTACCCACTGTCGACTACCTCAGCTGGGGTTGGGAATAAAGAGAGTCCTCGGCTCTGTGGGAAAATCAAGCTCATGGTACATAACCCTTTTGTGGAAGGAGAAAGGTTGCTCTTCCTCCCTAACACAATGGAGAGGGCCTCCAGGACATTTGTTCCAAAAGACTGGGGTAAATGCAAGAAGGAAAAACTGCTTTGGCAGCAGCCTTACCTGTTTCTGCCTATCTGAGCAGGGTTCATAAGAACTGAAGAGAGATGGCAAGACTGAAAAAAGGCTCGCCAGTAGCCCAGTGTTTGCTCCTACCACTTGGTTAGGGGCAAGGATTTGTGAACTGTCTATGACCTGCATGTCCTTTCCTGGAGGCAACTGGACTTTTGCCATATTTCTGGCGGCACCACCACAGAGGCTGTAGGGTAAGCAGTGATGGTGGAAACTGACCCAACTGTCTCATAGAACTGATGATTATGGGTTTTCTGAATAAACATAGAAATCTACCCTCCCAGTCTTGAAACTTGAGAAAATTATATTTGTCTTATCTGAGTTCCTGTCTTAGAAAATCAACTATGAGGTCTCCTATATCCTATCAAGGAAATGAAACTTACTAGATCACCATATCTGGACAATGGGATGTCAGACTCTCACTCATTATGATTGCCTAAGTGACTATCTCCTTCCTATTGGCCAACTCCCCTTCCTTACCTCTCCCTTATTTCTGCTTTCCTGCATGTAGTTACATTTATTCCCTGCTATATGAACCCCTAATTTTAGTCAGTCAGAGAAATGGATTTGTGGATTTGAGACTGACCTCCCATCTTCTCTGCCACAGCACCAGATTAAAGGCTTCTTTCTTGGCAATATTTGTCTCAGTGAAAGGCTTTCTGAGTGATGAGCAGCAGGACCTAGACCAAACCCCTGGTGTTTCTGTAACAGTGGCTTGAGCTAAGTGGGAGGATGCTGATCAAGCCAGAGTCTAAATCTTTATACCAGAGAAAAGTGGAGTTTGGAAGCCCTCAGGGTCCTTCGGAGTGTTCCCTGCTCTGCAGGAGAGGCAACATCTCTTCCAGTGACTAGTCAGTATCAGCCAAAGAAACAGCAAAAGGAGAGCCCTAGGCCTCACTCAGTTACATGATGAAACATCACCCTCTCTTCCCAGGCCCTTCTTGCAGCAATAATGGAGGACCTTGCCTAGGAAAACAAACAAACAAAAAACAGGAAAGAACATATTTACAAATAGTAGTTTAGGTCCCACCTCTAAGCCACTTACATCACTAGTGGAGACTGCACTAGAGAAGGGAGGAAGTTCTAAATTGGATATGAAAGTAAACATTTAAACTGGACTTGCTAAATTTTTAATAAGTCAAAGCAACCAGAAAGGTTAGGAATGTTCCCATGATGTTGTGAAGACTGGGCAAAGACAACATTAAGAAGGCACAGTTGAAAGTGGTGGGCAACATCAATGATAGAACGGATAAAGAAAATATGGTACATATATGCCACGGAATACTACGCAGCCATAAAAAAAGAATGAGATCATGTCCTTTGCAGGGACATGGATGGAACTGGAAGCCATTATTCTCAGCAAACTAACACAGGAATAGAAAACCAAACACTGCATGTTCTCACTTATAAGTAGGAGCTGAACAATGAGAACACATAGATGCAGGGAGGGACATGGAACAGCACACACTGGAATTTGTCAGGAGTGCAGGAGGGAAGAGAGAGCATCATGATAAATACCTAATGCATGTGGGGACTTAATACCTAGGTGATAAGTTGATAGGTGCAGCAAACCACCATGGCACACGTTTACCTATGTAACAAACCAGGATGTCCTACACATGTATCCCAGAATGAAATCAAATTAAATTAGGTTAAACTTAAAAAAAAAGAAAGTGCTGGTAAACAAGCAAAAACAATCATGCTTATAACCAACCAAAGTAAAAGTCATCATTAAAACCTCCTTAACAAGGTTCCCCAATGAAAGGAAAGCACAGAATCAGTCACTAAATATACAGACAGTGTTTAAGATTTGGTGAAAAATCTTCAAGAATTAAGGGGAAAAAACTGTCCAGAAAGTTTGGGAGTTTAAAAAGCATCAATTAAGAGTTTCTTGGAAATATACACTTTTTTCACATTTTTAAAAATCACTTTTTCCCAAATATTATTGTGTAGCACACAATTACTTTTATAATTAAAATAAAAATTTGTTTTACCCTTAGAATGTGTTTTTAAATCATACCTTTAGAATGTGTGTTTTGTGTACATGGCACAAAGGCTCCCTAAAAGTGATACGCACCCAAAACAAAAACAACAACAATAAAAATAGTGACTAATCACTAAGTATTTACTATTTACTCTATGCCAAAACTTAGGTGCTAAGAACTTTGCATACATTGTCTCAGTAATCCTCTCCACAATCCTATGTGGTAAATTCTATTATGCTCATTTTATAGATCAGCAATGGTGTGCTTGGGCCACTTAATGAGCCTATTGTTAAATATTACAGAGTTTTGCAAGCCACAACCTTAGGTATTTTGAATTTGCCATACTGGAAGCAGATAAATCACGGAAATTGGCAAGTGTTACAAATCCAGGTCCCTGGCTTCCCTCCTTTCCTCTCCCCTCTTCTCTTTCTCCTCCAGTAGGTTTATGAGCACACCACAGCATAAGGAAACTGGGGCTCAGAGAGTTTAAGACGTGTGGTCAGATCACAGAGCTAGGAAGTGGTGGACTGCCAGGCTCTCAGCCCAAATGTCTCAGGTCCCCCAGCACAAGCTGTCACACACTGTCCCCTTCACACATGTAGCAGAGCTTCTAGCACTATGCCAGTGGGAAGAGCAACAAAATTACAATTAAAGAGTGCCTTAACTGATCAAGTCTTATGTTTCCTGCATTTTTCAGTGTTTCTCCTCCAGTACATTACATTCTGAAGACACTTTCTTCTTTGATCCCCCAGGAGGACCCTATGTCTAGCAGCTGACAGGAGCTGGCAGGCCCTCCAGGGGAGTCCAGTGCCTGTCAGTAGGAAAGGAGTGGTGGGCGTTCACATCTTCCCTGCATTGTTGCCCTTTTCATCCATGCTTTGTTTGCCAAGAAAGAGAGCAGCATCTGCTCTCTGGGTGAGCAGATGATTATACAAGACCCCATGGTTTTACATCAAAGAAGACTGAATCTTAAAATCTCTTGTGTGGTTGTGTGTGTGGTGGTGTTCAAGGACTTGCATTTTTATAAAGCAAAGAGGGGGTCATTTCAAAATGTAAACATGCTGAAACTGCTACCAAAACAATGGGAAGTTTTAATAAGTGAAGGTAAAAAATAATTCTTGCTGTCTTGCAAAATATACCAGTTTTTTTTTTTTTTGCATTAAAATATGGGGGAACTAATTTCATGAGCTGTGTCGCTTCCTTATCTACACACGGTACTCAAGAAGGGAGGCTGATAGACAGGATGGGAAAGGCAGAGCCTTGCTCATCTCACCTCTTGAGTGTAGTTATAGCTTAGTTTGGCAATTGATTGATCCAGAATTCTAAAGCAATGTTATATATTGAGGACTCAAACCTTCAAATGGAAACTGAGTGATCCAGCCCATAATACAAGCGGTACTAAACATCTAAGTGTTAAAAACATAACCATACTGTATCTTCAATAGTATCATCAGATATATGTACTCACACACATGAATAACAATTATCATGGTTATTTATTCATGTGTAAACTCAGTTCTAAAATAACTCACCACCATTTTCCTTTGGCCAAGACTTTTCTCCACATGTATTTATCTATAAATTATAAGACTAGGCATCACAAGATAGATATAAATGTAGAAAGAGCTACGGATTGAGTTGCACTGAATTAGAATTACAGAAAATGAACTATGTCATACATTAGTATGTTCAACCATAGAAATCAATCTCTCCTTTCACAGTGTATTACTGGGAAAGATTACATTTATATATGTTGGATTGTATATCTCACATGAGATTTCAGAACAGACTAGTATCTAGATTAAACTGTTAGTGGGATTTTTTAAAAATGGCAGTCAGGTCCTTCATGAAACACTGTATATCTGTACTTTATGTTAACTGAGCACAAAAGGCAACTAAGAGGAATAGTGGAGAAAGAGAGAGACAGACACAGGATTGAGAGGTACTGGACATCATTTCCCTTCTAGACCTGACCAAACAACTCCAGAGCTTCGGGCCAAGCTCTCGTCTATTAATCAGTCCTTTGTCCAGGCTGCCTGAATGCCAGCTGGGAAGGAAGAGATCACAAGTTTTCCATCTGGTTTTATTAAATGTTCTCATCCTGTGGAGATGACCAGAGGTCTTGGTGTCCTGCCTGCAATCATTCTGGCTTTCTGAATAGTTGCAGTGATAAAGCAGAATAAAAATGTTGTCAGAATCATTGAATCTGCTAGAGATTCTTTAGTTATCCATTCATGGAGATTCAGCTATCTCATTTCCAAGTTTTCCATGGAGTTCATTAGAGAGGTTCCCATTATAAATGAACAACTGCCCAAGTACTGAGGACAGAAAAAAAGAAAGGGGCTAGACCTAAAGGGAATGTGTAACTCACTTAAGAGAAATGTAACACATTCTGATTCTCCTTTTGATTCCCATTCTACTTTTATTTTTCTTCCATATAGACCTGAAGCAGATACTGTACTACTATGTTAAATAGTGCCAAGCTAGTCAAAGACAAGTAACTCAGAACAGGGTATCATAGGGCACATGTCTTTCTCCTCTTAAGCACTTTTAAATTCCTAGGAGGAAAGAGCTCAGTCAATGAAGGAATGCAAGTTTCATATAACTATGTAGAAGTAAGAAGCCAACAGTGCAATCTTTCCTACAATAGGCTCTGAAACATCCCATCACCCGTCATTCTCTTCCTGTTTCTCTGGTCACCTGACTTTTGTCTCTCCCATGCCTATACTATTAATTTGTTATTTCTCTATTAACATGACTTTTCCTTCTGCAGAAAATACAACTTCATTCATACTGTACCCACTTTTGGGGGGATATACAAGATAAATTGCTTTTCTTCCCCTCTTCCCCCTTTCTACATGAGCTCTACAAATATCAAGATAAATCTACCTAGCTTTAGTTGCACAGTGTTGGGACTAAGAAAGCTGATACAGTAAGATGTTCGATCTTAACATGAAATACATAGTAACTTGCTAAATTATAATCCTCTCCCTGATTCTTTAGAGAAACCAAATCAACAATGAGCCTGTAATGTACATAATCTAGTCTGTAAACTGCCTTGTCAGGTGACAATGTTAGGTAATGGGGTTAAGAATATGAGATGTGCTTATTTCTTTACAAACAAGGACATTTAAAGATATTATCTTCACGGGAACACAGTGCTTTATAAACTGTCTAAACTGTATAGTTTAGACTGTATGGTTTAGAGAGTTTGTAAGGCACTATGTTCCAAATACACACATCTAGGAATGCATAGAAAGAAGCAAACATACATAGTTTCTAGTATTTGTCAACCCTCTAGACTATCAGTTCCTCGAAGGTAAGGAGCATGCCAGTCTGGTTTGCTTTGTAACCCTAGCACCCTCTTCAATGCCTTGCAAACAATAGGGGCTTAGTAGTTTTCCACTGGACTGAACTAAATTATCCTTGAAAGAGTAAGATGATACTCAAAAGTGTGCAGATTCAGAGTCAGAAATTCCTGGATCTGAATGTTGCCTTGTCAATTATTAGCTGCTTATAATCTCAAATAAATCTCTCACAACTTGTTTTCTTCTCTAAAAATGAAAATGATAACATATAACTCATGTGTCAATGGAGAAAATTGAGAAAGCTTGTGAAATTGTTTATCACATAGTAGGGGATCAAAAATAATTGTTTTAATTTATAAATAGCATTCTTTATTCATTTATATGTGTCAGGTATTAGACATGGAAACTTCTTGATTCAGCAAACTACTCTTCAATTGTACATACAGAGGACGAATTTCATATGCTATTGTGCTTTCTTTTCTTTTCTTTTTTTGGGACAAAGAGTCTCGCTCTGTCACCTAGCCTGGAGTACAGTGGTATGTGATCTCGGCTCACTGCAACCTCCAACTCCCTGGTTTAAGCGATTCTCCTGCCTCAGCCTCCTGAGTAGCTGGGATTACAGGCATGTGCTACCACACCTGGCTAATTTTTATATTTTTACTAGACATGGGGTTTCACCATGTTGGTCAAGCTTGTCTTGAACTCCTGACCTCGTGATCTGCCCGCCTTGGCCACCTAAAATGCTAGGATTATAGGCGTGAGCCACCATGCCCGGCCTCTCCTTTTCTTAATCCACACATTATTCATCAAAAAGTTTGTTTAATAAATCCTACTTTTATATCTATATATTTATGGACAAATATATTTTATTTATTTTTCCTACATCTCAGGTATGGCAAGACATGCCTATTTCTGGATGCTAGAATTGTTTTCTTTCCCTCAGATATGACACGCTGAAAACTACATGGAAAACTCTATTGCAGAGCAATCCTGAGCACTGGGGAAATTTACCTCTGGCCCGACAGACAGAGATTTCATTACTGAAATGTCAAAAAGCCCTTGTAACATGGAAATCTCACTTGTAAGTCCTGGATCTGGAGGACAGCATTTAGTACAACTTGCTTAAAAAAGGAGAGTACTCAATTCTCAAACACAGTCCTAACAAGAGAACTAGGAAACTGCCTCAGTCTACCGCTATTGCAATTCCCCATCCTGCTCAGAGTGCATTACTATACCCATTTAAGGGACTTAGAATGTTAGGAAATAGTGCACACTCGCATAGTGTTCCCATGTGTCACACTATTCAAGGGAACATGCATGATTTAGATCAGCTTGATAGATCTCATAAGAGCTCTAGGAATATCCCCGTTTTATGAATAAAGAAACTGATGCACAGAGAGTTTACGTGATTCACCCAGGATCCTGCAACAAGCAAGTGGAAGCTGGAATCTAAATAAACCAGTCTGCCTCTGAAGGCCATGCTCTTAGTTCACTATACTATCTCTCCAAAATAGGAATTCCACAGTTATGGAAACAACAAATTAGTCAGGGTTTAGATATTCTCAAAATGCAAAGTTCTACCAAATGAATGAGTATTTTACTATAGTCTTTCACTAAAACACTCTATGGCTAACTAGCAATTGTCAACAAAGTGAGATGTAAAACTGTTACTCTTTAAACATGTAAATAAATATATAGTAGTGTGTAGCTTAACAAAGAGGAAACGTTTTAAGAAATGTGTCACTGGGCAATTTCCTCTTTGTGCAAACATCATAGAGTGTACATACAGAAACCTAGATGGTATAGCTTACTACACACCTAGGCTTTATGTCATAGCCTATTGCTCCTAGGCTGCAAACCTGTACAACATGTTACTATACTCAATACTGTAGGCAATCGTAACACAAAGGTAAGTATTTGTGTATCTAAACATAACTAAATATACTAAAGGTACAGTAAAAATATGGTAAAAAAGACAAAAAGTGGTACATTCATAGGGAACCTACCATGAATGGAACTTGGAGGACTGAAGTTTCTCTGGGTGTGTGAGTGAGTGGTTGGTGAATGTGAAGGTCTAGGATATCATTGTGCACTGCTACAGATCATAAGCATGATTCATTTAGGCTACATTAAATTTATTTTTTAAATTTTCCTTTCTTCAATAATAAATGGATATTAGCTTATTATATCTTTTTTACTTTTAATTGTTTAAATTTTTGATTATTTTGTGATAACAGTTTAAAACACAAACACATCATACAGCTATGCAAAAATATTTGCATTTATATTCTTATTCTATACACTTTTTTCTATTTTAAAATTTTTTCTTTTTATTTTTTACTTTTTAAACTTTTGTTAAACACTAATACACAAACACACATTAGCCTTGGTTTACACAGGGTCAAGATCATCAATATCACTGTCTTCTACTCCATGTCTTCTCCCACTGGAAGGTCTTCAGGGGCAATAACACTCACAGAGCTGTCATCTCCTATGATAACAATGCCTTCTTTTGGAATATCTCCTGAAGGACCCGCCTAAGGCCATTTTACAGTTAACTTTTTTTTTAATAAGTAGGAGTATACTCTAACAATAAAAAGCATAGTATGGTAAATGCATAAGCCAGTAACTCGTTTCCTTATTATCAAGTATTATGTACTCTACATAATTGTATGTGCTATACTTTTTGCAACTGGCCACACAGTAGGTTTGTTTATACAAGCATCGCCACAGAAACATGAGTGGTATATTGTGCTACAACACTGCAATGGATACATCACTAGGCAATCGAAATTTTTCAGCACCATTATAATTTAATGGGACCACCACATAGGCAGTCTGTCATTGATCAAAATGTCATTATGTGGCAAATGACTATATTTTAACAGCTAGTACCAAGAACTCACAACTTTATATAACCCTATGTAAATCTTCCCGATTTCTCAGTAAATAGTCCAAAGGAACAGTGGACTGTATGACAAAACTATGTTTCAAAATTTTTGTCAAGCTCACATCTAAAATTCAAGTCCTCTGGATGCTTGGTAGAAACTATTTTGAAAATTCTTATACATATTCAGTACTATTACAATGCTTTGCACTTTGATGCTCTTTTTTTCTTTTCTTTAATTCTTGTGGCTTTCTAAAGCACAGGACTCCAGTGTTGTATAGTTTGAGGCTCACTAACCTCTGAAAACTGAATATGACAAAGGTATTTCTAGAAGAGATGAAGAGTGACCAAAAGAAATTAGAATCATTAAATATTAAAATATTTACATGGGTGATTGGAGTGATTATTTCTTTTGATACATGTTTGTTTTACCCAGAAATATATCTGAGGAAGATGGAAGAAAAAATGATGACATGTTGGATGCACAGGCAGAGTCATAAATCACTCAGGATACCCGAGTCAGGAGGAGAGATGCCCAACAAGCACATGGCTAAAGAAAAACCACCCTCCCAGGGCCAAGAAGGAAGTCAACACCACAGGCTTAGATTATTGCTCCATGGACAAAAGTGGAAGAAATAGATGCCCTCATTTATCTTCTCTCCTTTTTGAGCTTTCATTTTGATGGTAAGAGTTATGACAAGTGCCTGGATTTGAAGTTAGATAGCTGCTTTAAGAAAATACTGAAAATATGTGCACTAAGAAGGACAGGGTTTCCCTGCCCTCCTGGAGATCGGCCTAAATATTAACCATCCACAGCCTCTGCTGAAATCCTAACCTACCAACAGGGGCCTTAGTGACATTGGTGAGTCCTGAAATTTTCCAATGGGAGATTAAAAGCTTCCCTTGTAGGCGCTTTAAAATGGCCTCTGCAATGCCTCCGATTAGTCAGCGGCTGAATTAGATGGCAGAGTTGGGCAGTAGCCCGTTAATGAGGCCTGGATGCACTTACACAAAGGAACAGTCATGCTTTCAACCTCGAGTTTTATCAATGAACTGACTAGATTCCAGGCACTGTCCCCGCGTTGCCTAGTAAAGGAGCACTCACTGAAGGTTTAATCACAGTTTCACATCCACAATGCAAGGGGCAGAATCCTCCCTGCAAAAGGCAGTTCAACAGCACATCAAAAGACAGCACCATTGCTCTGCATTGGCCCTTATATGTTCTCTCCAGCTGGGCAAGTCAAAAGAACCAGGGCTTGCTCACCTTCTGGGAAAGCCTGATGTCACTGTCCAGAAGGCAGTGCATGCTGGAGACAAAGAGCTTAAGGTGCTCCATTCTGTGCAGTAGGAAGATACCCTGCCCCACTTCTAAGCCAACACCTGTTTGTGAACTGAAAGACAGGTATTTGTACACTACCCTGGGGCATCCAACACAACTGCAGAAAAAATAACATGTAATAGTGAGCCTGGAAGCAGAGACTATATTTAGCTCTGGTTGGAGGTTCTTAACTTTCCTATAAAACAACTCATACTCTCTCAAGTGACAAAACATTGCCATCACCATGAACCACAGCACAGCTAGCTGGTTTAAGCCAGCATGGTTTTGATCTCTTATGCTGTTTCTCTTAAAGATTATTGTGGCATTGGCAGATAAACTTCCATTTATAAAATGCCTGTACATGTGCTTTTCAGTCCTTAGTTCTGCATTATAACTTCTGCTTTTTATTATGTTAGACTATCCTCAGGTAGTACTAGTGCTTGCACTTGAGTTCAGGTACAAAGCTTTTAGTTGAGCAAGGTAACAAGGATAGTAACTGAGTCAGCACAGCCACACATAAGAAAAAGCGGCTAACACCAGACTTAAGCAATATCACACTAGGCTTGAATCCTAACACAATCCGCATTTTTCTCTTATCCTTTCTGGTTCCTGATTATTCTAACCTCTTCTGTTTACCTTGGGTCTCCGGTGAAGTGGTGAGGTAGAGAAAGCTCCTGGAACAGCATTGGAAATCTTGTCCATAACTGTGGACCATAGAGCATCAAGTGTCCTTTCTAGACCGAAAGAAGCAATAAAGAACTTGAAGCCAGACACAATACAATCCTGCACTCCAGCAAGTTTCTTCTAGCTTATGCAAAGCACTTTGTCACCTGCTCTGAGTGTTGTTACCACAAACTAGACAGTCCTGATTCCAAACAGGAATCCATTTCTCAAGACCACTTGTCAGACCACGCACTGAACAATAGGTTCCAAGTTTAGCTTTAGAAACAGGGAATCTCCATAATTTGTGGAGTAAATAAGTATTACAAATGCAGTTTAAGCATTCATTTTTGCTTGTAATTCCTAAAAGGTACATCTTCCGGCAATAGCAATTTTAAAATCTCTTAGAAAATCAAGAGTTAAGAGTCCTGAAATATAAAATAGACAAAGAAATCTATAATAGATGAAGTTGCATAAACATTATGTTCAAATGTTAGTCAACTTAATGCTAAAAAATGTATTAATTACAAAAAAAAACTTACCCATGAGACATTTTTTAAATGAAGTATTAGCTCCTAGGTACTTGGAATAGTCTAGGAATAGACTGTAAGGTTTAATTTAATATTAAGGCTAATTGAAGTTCAAAATAAATTATAGATGAGGTAATATCTAATATTTTCAAAGAATTACAAGACAATATGCTTAACATTTCAAATTTTATACTGAGCAGTCAATGAGTAAGAAAATGTTGGGCTCACAACTGTATTTCTTGCAGATTTAGCCATTTAAATAGACAAGAAAACTGGAAGCCAAAGGACATACATAGCCTGTGATTAGGCACCATCAGACCATGTGAATGCAAAGTCTGGGTCATGAGCCTTCATAAAGAAGTTTTAGGTCTACAGATTCCTGCGTAGCCAGATGTTAAGATGCCACTGAACAAACATCCAGTTGAGAGAATAATTTCCACCTGCCCAGCACTGCTTCTTAACTTATGACCTTTTAATTCTGTAGATCTAGATTAGGCAGATTATCTCAGTGACTCTTTAAAAAGAGAAAAAGGGTTGGGCGTGGTGGCTCATGCCTATAGTCTTAGCACTTCAGGGGGCCGAGGCAGGTGGATCACCTGGGGTCAGGAGTTCGAGACCAGCCTGACCAAAATGGTAAAACCTGTCTCTACTAAAAATAGAAAAAATTAGTTGGGCATGATGCCAGGCACTTGCAACCCCGGCTATTCAGGAGGCTGAGACAAGAGAATCCCCTGAACCTGGGAGGCGGACGTTGCAGTGAGCTGAGGTCGTGCCATTGCACTCCAGCCTGGACAACAATGGCAACACTCTGTCTCAGGGAAAAACAAAAAAACTCTTGTCTTCTTGTTGGTCACCATATTCACCATGTTCATTACACTGATGGTTGTTCAACTGACTCTCTCACTCCACTGCTTTCATAATCCATAATCAAGATGAAGCCACTATAACTTGTTAAAATTGCTATAAAGTATCAGTTTGCTTTAACAAAAATCAGACTGCTTTTCTTTTCTGGAGTTGCTAAGGTTTTCTTCATAATTGATTATACAACCTAAGGATATACTTCGAAATCTACAGGGTTAAAGATTCTCTTTATCCACAGGACCCTAGGACACAGCAATAATTATGAGGTTGATAACTTGTTGTTTCAGTATCCCATTCATATTCCCTTTCTTTCACTCTAAAAATGATCCCAGTTTTAACAATAAATTATCTGCTTTGTGCCTCATTATGACAATGGCAGGTTACCCACCTACTGAGACACCATCATATAGAGCCTACTTGGAGATGCGAATCTCCTAATACTCCCAGATTATCAGGGGTCCAGAACCACTTGGTGACTGGAACGTTCACTTGTAAGATAGATACAAACGCAACTACAAATGTCTGCTTCCTTGGTATACTGTTCCAGTCCCTGGCTGACCCACAGATGGAAAACAACAACAACTTTTGTACTTGGTGAGGCTTTGCTTATGCTTCTGGACAGATAAGTGGTCTATAAAAATGCTTTTTTTAGGGTTTGGTAAGTGGATTTCTAAAGAGGAGTTTCAAGACTCTCCATGTTACTCTCTACCACTGGAGATATGTGTCTATCAGAAAGAACAATGGAAGGGTTACATGAGTATGTCTCTTACGTATATGTACATGTATGTAAATAAATATGTGTTGATATATATGTGTACAAATACATATTTAGAAAAAAATCAATAAAAAATAAAGCACAGTCCTTACAGTAATAAAATAATAAGGTTGTCATGTAACAACGATGTAACAAAATGTTAACTTATAACCACAAGAAAGTAAAGGTATTTTGCCTTTGAAATTTAGAATGGAAAAGATTTTAGCTCTCGCCTATTATATTCTCTGCCAAATGTAACCCAAAATGATGAGAGTAAAGGATATCAGTGAAGGATATAAACTAACATTTATGCAAACAGTTAAAAGGCAAAATAAAAATAAACAGTAACAACTACTCTCTATCATGGTTTAGCAGAATTCAGTGTCAAGAAAAGTAAATATCCTCGATAAGGGTCTTTACAAACGTCCCAGTGGAGCCCGTGAACACAGGCCATTGTCCACCTCCTGCTCACTTCTCTCCGCTTCAACCAGAGCAGTTACAATTGCATGTGGTTTACAGGTCAAAGTTCTCAGTAACATTTCGTTTGAATTAATTTTTTGTTGAAAACCAGAAACTAGATGACCTTATTGAATCCAATAACCAATATTGAAAAGTTTTTCCCCCAATTAGTTTCTTCTTTAGTTCTGGTAGGCTAAAGATTATAACCACAGGACCATTATTGACAGGCAAAATAGGATTTTCTGTTTCTAAGGATGATTAGACCAAAGACCGAATCAATCCTCTCTTGGTAAAGTTTTTGATTTGTCTTTTGGGGTGTTTCTTTCTCTCCTTTGTAATTAAGAAGAACCTGTCTCCAGTCTTGAGTTTGATGTACACCACAGGGAAAAGAGATATTGACAGTTGCTACAGAGGGTTCTTCTTGCTACTGCTTCAAAGGCAGCCAAATGGATTTGCAGACACCAGCCAAGGCAAGAGGAACAAAAAGGGATTAATCAAGCCAAGTTAATGTCAGATGATTTAAGAAAAAGAAAAATCCTCTTGAATATTTTATTCCACAGAACTATACTTCACCAGCATTTCCTGAAAGAACCAAATCCACCCTTTAGCATTCAGGCTATGGAAAAGGGAACAACAGATATGCAAAATATAGAGTAAAGAGGAGCAGCCCCATGGTACGGTCTCCAAAGGAAAAGCTGATTCAGCATTCTAATTAACAATAAACTTAAAACATTAACCTTCTTGACAACATCCAAGGCCCCACCGGAGAGGTCTCAGACTTACACTGTCTCTTCCTCCCCGGCCCTACACCCGTGCGTGCACACACACAGACACACACAGTGTAAGCAAAGGACTCAATCCATCGGAATGCAGATAACACCATGGAAGCTATTGTTCTGTCAAAAAAAAAAAAAAACAAAAAACAAAAAAACAAAAAAAATGAGAGAGATTCATTCATTAATGCTACAGCAGATGGCTGCTCTGCAGAAGGACACAGCATGAGGCAGGCTGCCGGCTGGCAGCCACAACTCAGGCAACATTCATTCCAGCTGTACTTTCAGGTTCCTTTCAGAAGCTCTGCATTCCCCACTGGCAGATACTTTGCAGGGAATCCCTTGGGCTTAATGGATAGCGTTGGGCGCAGTGCACTGGCAATCAGAACTGAATCCGTTGTCATTTCCCTAGGTCTTGCCTCCCATCCATTCTACTTGCACCACTGACATTCTTTGGCAAAGGTTAGGCTTCAGGCAAAAGAGCATTAGTGTGGGGTCCTTGAACACTGGCCTAGGTTTGCACAGGGGTCTTTCCCCAGTCTCTTATCCTTAGCATATTCCTTGTCCTGCACAGCATAAAGAAGCAAACTGGTTAACAGTTATTTCAAAGAAGCCAGAAATTTAAAAGAAAGAAAAATTAGATCATGCATTCAACTTGCAGAAATGTTTTCTTTTACTTCTGTTATTGTTGGGTTTTCTTGGAGTATGTTAACATTTCATATTGTATCTTATACATACTCCTAATTTTTCCCACATCACTCAATTCCACTAAACAACTAAATTTCATTTTGTTTCTTTTTCTTGGTAAGATAAAATCATACTGCTGAATTTCTATTAAGTGAGATTTGTTCTCTCCATCTCTAAGACAATTTTATGTCCAGACTGTCAACAAGACGTATAACTAAGTTTTTCGATCTCAAACACAGCAGAAAACTCTTTACTTCTAGTGTGATTTCGGTTTTTTTCTTGTTTTCCTTCCTGCAAAAGCACAGATTAAGCCCTTCCTTTTTTGAATTTCATCCACAAATCTTTAGACTTTTCCAGCCTTTCTCCAATGCTCCCTCAATACATTCTGGAAGGATTCTGGGCTCTGTGCAAACCCTATTAAGACATCTTTTTCATAGACTGCATTCATGCTATTGAAAATAAATTACTTATGAAGAGAAATGTTCCCATTTGAGTGTAAGAATAGAACATCTAGACATAAATGAATAAAGTAATTCACTCAGTTGTACATGTCTACGATTTTATTTTAGCTTAGACATATTTAAGAATGTATTCTTCGACTATATGTTAAACAATATAAAAAAATTATTTCCATTTCTTGGAAATGACTTAGACTATTTTAAAGGCCCTTATTTATCAACATTGATGTCTCAACACCTGCTTTCTTCTGTGCCTTAACCATAACTTAGGGAATTATAATTCCAACACTGCACACTTTCAAATTAAATGTTTTAATCATGTTTACTGTTAATGTTCAACATTCATTTAAATTGTAAAAGTTATTTCAGATGGTTTCTCTATATCTATCATCTTAATTTTATAATGGAAATCCTCTATTTTACTTTAATCTATGGTTATGTGTGCCAAGAATGTTTGAAATAAGTCAATGGCCAGAGCCATTCACATCCATCTTTGAGTCACTCACTGAGGAGTGAGCCCCCTTGAAGGGAGAGATTTATATATGCCAAGGATTTTCCATGGTAGCTGTTACAGAGTACTCAATAAATGGTGCTCAATAAATGTTTATCAAACAAAACCAGAAAAGACACTAGTACTTAATGTTAAGAACTAGGAGAGGCAGCAGAACACAGTAACCAAGAACTGTGGCTCTAGAGTCCAGCCAGTCATGGTTCAAGCCTCAGGATGACAGTAGTATGCACTCCGGGATATTATTTAACTTCAACAAGTGTTCAAAACCTAGAACCAAGTAGAGTCTACAATAAATGCCAGTTTAGGCATGCCCTTGCTAGACATATGTCCCCCCAATTATCTTATTGCAACTTACAGAGTCAAACTCCTTCCTAGGAAAGAAGGTGAAAGATCTTGAGGAATATATCTCTACCAGCTTATTAAAGAAGATGAATAGTCCCTGACCAGAAACAACATCCAAAAGAACAAGATTGGGTATGAGGTAAGAAAATGGATAGCAATAGAATCAAGACCCAACTGAAGGGCTGTAAATGGAGACTGTAACACAGAATAAAGAGCTACACCAAGATAGCTACTCAAAAAAGGTAGGACTTTGCCCAAAGTGGGTTGGGGAGAGCTCTAGACCTGCCCATGGAAAAACACTTCATTCTGCAGAACACCTAAGAGGATGCATTATCAAGTGCCTAGGCCCCAATTATCCCCCAGACAGAGAGTAAAGATGACCAAATGTAAATCCTCTGGGGCTCTTCAGGTGGTATGCCATCTTCCCGGACCCATGCCATACACACCACTCTTCGCAACTGACTCAGTAGAAAACTACAGTGATAGGTTATGAATCTAAAAGCTTCAGCAACACAGGTGAACAGGTAACATATTCAAACCATGTCCAACCTGAAGGTGATAATTATATGATGAAAATGAACATATGAGATATGAACAGTTGGTTCCACGAATGGTGTTAAAGGATGGAGGCTTTTTTCTGAGCCATGGACTGCTGGAAAGGGGCATCTCACATAAATCATGCCTTGGCAGAAGGTTTGCAAACCTAATAAAGATACTTTAAATTCAAATTTGTGGAAAGAGGAGAAAAAAACTAGTTAAAAAAAAAAAAAAAAAAACTTGCCAAATTGGTTATGATGGAAGACAGCAGATGTGCCCAGAGAAGAATAAACAATAACCTGTAATGGTTAAATCATTTGTATTCTTATTCCTAATAATTTCCGGAAGAAAATAGTGGAGAAGGGTATTAAGACGAATGAACTAACATTGTTAGCATCAGATGCACAATATATTATAGCTCTACTACCAACTCTGAACTGGCATTTCTTCTAGACTCCACTAACTGCCAGGTTTTGGATGCTTGGTGAAGTTAAGGAATATCCCAGAGTGTATGACTTTGAAAAACCACTCAATCTTTCCATGCCTTAGGACACATATCTGTAAAAACTGGGCAAATACTGTATGACCTCAGAGGGTTGTTTCAGAATTCAGTGGGTAAATACACAAAAAGCATTAAACAACAGCATTCTGCATGGGGCATAATATGGCCTTTGTGATCCAGCTCCTGTTAACCCTTCTGATTTTATACACCATATGCCTTGGAAACTCTTTTCTTCCTCTTTTGTGCTAAGGTCCCCTTCCATGTACCGCTTCCCTGCTTGGAATATCTTTTTCTGTCTTAGTCCCTGAGAAATTCTGATTGATCCTTCTAGATTAAGCTTGAGTATTATGTCTTGAGTTTGCTTAACAAATCCCTTCTCAACACTCATTTCTACTATGGTGCACATCAGGCTATATTATAATTGCTCATTCACACAAGAATGGGAACTCTTTCAGGGCAGGGAGTTATCATTTGTATTATTTGTGTCACTTGTCTCTTCTTCAATACAGCCAGGGAGCTCTTTATTTGATACTTGTATCTCCAATATCAAATGCAAAACTTGATATGTGATAGATTCTGGACAATGTTTGCTAAATAAATAAATAACGGTCATGATGACAAGTTTAGACCCTCCACTAGAACCAGAATGCTCTTAACCTCAAACACCAGAAGAAAAGCAGATAATTGGGAATCAAGTCAGAGAGAAAATAACCAATCCATCCCCCAATTATAGGAACATGACTTAGAGAGCAAGGGACTTAAGCTCAGAGTAAAGTAAAGGAGCAGGTACTATTTACTCAGTATCAGGATATGATAGCTTAAATCATTTTTCAATACCAGCTCAAATCCAAAGAAATTAGAATTCATAGATCTTCAGTTCTGTAAAAAAAAAACGAAGTGGTGTTACTTTTTCACCCTGGCTTCCATGTACTTAGTCCTGCTACTAAGATTTGTCTTGCTTAAAGCCATGTCATTTATGGACATTTTCCTGATTTTTCCCTACACCTTTGGCCACATTTTTTTTTCAGATTCTTTTTCTGTCCTTTGTTTCATAATGAAAAGAAATATTGAAACATGAATTAAATCTATAAGTACACAACATGTTTTTGTATTAGCTACAGATAGCTGCTTCTTAATTTCTTTTCTGGTTCCTCTTCTTGAGCTCTTAATATAGGAGTGACCCAGCACTCAGTCCTTGGTTCTCTTTTCTCCTTCATCTACACTCAAGTCCTTGGAGATTTTGTACAATAAAACCGCCTTAAATATCAACTATGTAATGACTCCCAAATGCCTATGCCCGGCAATACCTCTCTCAGGCTCCAGACTCCTACACTCAATTACCTACTCAACAACTTGATATGAATACCTACTATACATTCCAAATATAACACTGAACTGCTGGTCTTCCCCCACCCCTGCTCACTACATCCTCCCTATCATAATTGATGGCAAACCTTTAACACTTCTCTCATACTTTATGCCCAATCAGTCCAGAAATCCTAATGGCTCTACCTTCAAAATATATACAGAATCCTACTGCCTTTTATTACTGATGCTGTTGCCATCCTCTTGCATCTAGATGTTACCTTCTATGTAATCTCTCTACTTCTATTCTTGCCCACTTAGGACTGTCTCATCTTTACAGCAGCCAGAGAGCTCGTATAAATCAAATTATACTTCTTCTTGCTTTAAAAAAAAAAATCCCCCAAATGACTTTGATTTTGCTAGGAGTAAAAGCCAAAGCCTTCATAATGTTTTGAAGGGCCTTTCTCCTCCTTTCATCTCTAGAACCTCTTTTCTAACTGTCCTCCCAGTCCTTCTCCAGCCCTTATGGCCTCCTGCTATTTTCTGAACATCCAACAAACCTATGGGCTCAGGCATTTGTGTTTCAGATTTCCCCAAATGTCTAAATAGCTTTTTCACTCGTGCTCTTCCAGCCTTTACTCAAAAGTCATCTTTTCATCAAGGACTTCCCCGACCATCTCACCTAAAATTTTACTACCCTTTCCATACTTTATATTACGCTTCCAATACAAATTTTTCTCTTTAGCCATTACCATACCATATATTTTACATATGTATCTTCTTATTGCAAATGCAAGTTCCATGAAAACACATTTTTGTCTACTTTGCTCACTGTTTTCTCAAAACCTAAAAATATGCTTGGCACAGAGTAGGCACTCAGTAAATACCTGTTAAATGAATGCATGAACCAGTAAAATAAACAGCTTTCCAGTTTTTTCCTGCTTTTTGAAAATAAAAACAAATGACACTATTCCATATCTTCTAAAAAATGTCTATAATGGTTAAAATTCAGTATCAGGTGGGGTGGCCTAAATAATCTTAGTGTGTGAAAAGGTCAGTGTTTTTCTACAGAAATTCATCCCTTCTTTGGTACTGTAACAAAGTTCATACTTCTTTGGTAATGTAACAAAGCCCAAAGTTTTCAATTAGCTACTAATGGTTTTCCTCTAGGTCAAACCACTTAAAGAGTTTACATGGAAGTTGTCCTCTCAAAGACAGAGAGAGAGATTATATGGTTTCAGACTTATGACAGCTTGAAATGGGAAAGTATAATGAACTGAAGAACACTGGAGCAAATGTCGTAAGACCTGAGTTCTTATCCAAGCTCCAGCCCTTAGGACCTTTGTGAGTAGACGCACCAATCTCTCAAAACTTCAGCTGACATTAATTGAACTAAGAAGCACAAATTCAGCCATTATTTTTCACCTTAGAATTGTTGTAAGAATTATATTTGAATAGCAATTTTCACATTGCTTTCATAAACATTTTATTTACATGTATGTCATTGTTATTAAGATAATTTTTTAATTCACATTTTTGGGAGTAGGTGCAAACTTAAGACTATCCTCTTCTCCCACTCAAACCTCAACCTTTTCCAAAAAGAAAGTGTCTGGAAGTGGGTCAGGACTTGGAAGCTAGGTGTGAAGAGAATGGAGGAAAATTAGCACCACAGGGAAAACAATCCAGTTCATTTTCCTTTTATTCTTGCACTAAGGTCTGGTCAGGAAAATGGATCACAAAGAAACAGTAAGAGTTTCTGATCTTCAGTTTGAAGACAACAACATAAACTGCAATTGCTTTCAAAACTCTTTGCCGCTCATGGAAAATGCTTGTGATTTTAACAACTAATCTTCTCTTAGGACGCTGGTCTTCCTCCTTGTGATGTTTCAGTTTGAAGTTCATCTGAGACCCGTCTCTAAAAGTTCATTCTGAGGGACCATAACATTGAGCATCTTACACTTTTTCCAAAATTAAAAATGGCCCTACAAAGTGAAAGAAAATACTTGTTACCACCCAGAAGAAAAAGGTTTCCCTTCAATACTGCCGTGAAGACACATGGCAACTCCAGTAAGCATGGCATCAGCAGAGAAAAGACAGCAGAGTCTCATTAAACCTGCAATACTGAAAGCATGTCTTTACTTGCAGGTTAAAAAACTAGAGAATCGAGAAAGGAATACTGCTTCTAACTTTCAAGCAGTGATCATTTTAAACTCTTGCAACTCTGTTTAAAATAGTCATCATGAGCAGTTAACTTTTATTTTTCAGAAAAGCTATGAGGAATATTATATATATGTAATATGAGTTTCTCTCCCTAAAAACAGTCTACTCATCTGTAAAATGGGATAGCAAGTGACTACTGCCCACCTTGCAGGATGGGGATTAAGTGATACAATGTATGTAGCAAGTACTGAATAAACAGTAGTAAATTTATGACTGTATATGGAAAACAAATAAACAGGAGAAGCATGCCTTTGTTGTAGTAGATCTTTCCAAACAGCGCCAACCTCATCTCTAAGTGACTTAAGGAGAATCAGTGGTGCATCTCAACTGAGACTGGCAGCACTGGAGGAGGACTGGGCAATTGCCAGATGACCCATGGCTGGGACGGCACTAGCCCTCGGAGCCCCACAGCTTGTCCAAATGCCCTGCCAAGAGGGATCTTCCTCAGCCATTACCATACCATATATTTTATATATGTAACTTATTATCATCTGTCTTCCCCCAAATGGATGTAAGCTCCATGAATGCAGATTTTGTCTACTTTGAACATTGCTGTTTCCCCAAACCCACAAATGTGTTTGGCATGGAGTAGGCACTCAGTAAATACCTGTTAAACAAATGCCCTCTGTCCCCTAAACCTCCTGTAACTTGTCAAAGACAGATCCAAACCATTTGGGAACAAAGTAGAAGCACTCATATTTAGACAACAAAATTGAAACTAAAAGAAGAATGGCTTCATACTGAAATAAGAATCACATCTCAAAAACTGCTTACAAATTACTCCTTAAAACTGGAATCCTGTAAAGTTTAGTTAAATTTCCCTTGTTTATATGCAGATGTTTTCTTTCTAGAACAGATGTATCCATAAAGATGGTAGTAAAGTAAGTTGAAACAAATCAACAAATACTTATCACGTGTTTGCATTTAGAATATATTCTCTCTGAGTGTGTGTGTGTGTGTGCGCGCGCGCACGTGCGCATGTGTACTTTGGGAGAGGTGCATCTCAAAAAACAATGTTGAAAGCTTTTCTGAGAAAATAAGAACAAAAATAATAACTAGCATTTCAATATTCAGTATTTTTCAATATATTTTGAACTTTTAAGCTATTCACAGCATTTTTATGATTGCACCATGGCTCTGAATTTCTGAGCCCAACAACCAAATTTATACTATGTTTGGGAACAAAGTGGGATATTTTGACCTCACAAGGTTGATCTCAGAGATGATTCTTCCCTTCCTTACACGCAAATGGTTTACTTTTCTTTGCTAATGGTTTTTGAACTGCCAATGATTTATACAGATAGCATATGGCAAGCAAACTGATAGCAAACAGACACAAGAACAGGACTAAGTTCAATTCTAGAAATAATTCTCCATAATTGTTCATGTTTTATTTTTGAATAGCAAGCACAAATATAGGACAACAAAAGTCTCAAATATAATTACAGAAAATTATCATGGCCACTTATTCTGCTTTTCAAAAATAAATTACAATAAAATCATCCATTTTTAGTGCTTTTTTTCACACTTGCAAAGCTAGACTTTACATCCCCATGAAGAGACCGAATCTGTGGATGGTGAAGGAACATTCTCATGGAAGTGTTGGTACCAGAGTTCATGCTGCCATGACTGATACTGATAAAGTTTGAAACACATCGTTAATTCAAATATGTGTTTATCAGAGCACATAAGAGTACGCAAAAGGAACATAACTAAAGCCAGATATAATGATAAAAATTGATATAAAGCTTTAGAAAATTCGGGCTGGGCATGGTGGCTCAAGCCTGTAATCCCAGCACTTTGGGAGGCCGGGGCGTGTAGATCATGAGGTCAAGAGATCGAGACCATCCTGGCCAACGTGGTGAAACCCCGTCTCTACTAAAAATACAAAAAATTACCTGGGCATGGTGGCGCGTGCCTGTAATCCCAGTTACTCAGGAGGCTGAGGCAGGAGAATTGCCTGAGCCCAGGAGGCAGAGGTTGCAGTGAGCCGAGATCGCGCCATTGCACTCCAGCCTGGGTAACAAGAGCGAAACTCCGTCTCAAAAAAAAAAAAAAAAAAAAAAAAAGACAAATCTCTTCTAGCTCCAGTAAAATCAATTATTTTAAACTGAGGTTCAAGAACATTTTCAGACCTACAAATATGGCAAACTTTTATTTGGTTTGCATCTGGCCAGTAGTCTTCATGTTCACTTCAACAATCACATAAAAAGACTTCTCCTTGGCAAAATATTTCAAATAGAGCCAACTCTTAGCAAGGATTTAGTAAATTTTCACTGCAAGGTGATTTTAATTATTTCTGACCTGCTACTTATATATGCTTAAAACCGTAAGAACTTCATACAAAATTTCACAATGCCATCAATGTCCATAATTTCAACAGGAGGCATTAAACAAGAGGCATTAAAACAATCTATTCAGGCTGGGCACAATGGCTCACACCTGCAATCCCAGCACTTTGAGAGGCTGAGGTGGGCAGATCACAAGGTCAGGAGTTCGAGACCAGCATGACCAACATGGTGAAACCCCGTCTCAACTGAAACTACAGAAATTAGCTGGGCGTGGTGGTGTGTGCTTGTAATCCCAGCTACTCAGGAGGCTGAGGCAGGAGAATCACTTCAACCCAGGAGGCGGAGGTTGCAGTGAGCCAAGATTGGCGCCACTGCATTCCAGCCTGGTGACAAAGTGGTAATTGTCTCACACACACACACACAAAAAGTTCAATTTCCCATGATATTATTTTTTTCAATTGAGTGAAAGTTGGAGCAGAAAATATTAACGGCACATCTGATAACATGTATTTTGCTCATGCAGAGATGATTGTGTTACTTGCCTAAATTCCGACTTGTAAGCTAGGGCTTCACTGGAGACCTTAGCAGTTAATATATTAGAAAAGTTATAATCACATTTAAATTGGTTCAGGAAATGTGTTTTGGTTACCTTCACAGGTCTGGTCAATAAGCAATAATGATCTACTAAATAATCTGGTTAGAGATACACATGGCACGTTCAAATGGAATTTGAAATAAAGCACTCCTCTGTATTTTAGAAATCCATTAACAGGATTGGCAAGACCCAATCCAAAATAGATCAATAACAAGATCGATGCATTTGACAGGAAAAAATTGTCTCAGAGGCACTTAAGTATTGACTGTGTTTGAAATGAAAGAATTGAGATTGGCACGGTATATTGACAAAGGATAAACTGTGAACTAAGAGAAATTGATCAAAATTGTCTCAGGGCTTGGCTAAGAAATAAATAAAAACTATAGGCTGTTAATTCATTTCTAACCAAATGCATTACTTGCAACAATAAGTAAGATAAAATAAAGTTCACAATAGCTAAAACTTCAAATGTTATTTTGCTAACAACAATGATAATTACAACACGGGTTTTAGAAAATTAGATTTAGTACAAACACCACAAAATTGGCAGTGGTTGATCACTGATAGAAGAATTAAATCTTCCTACTAAAATTTTAATCATACCAATATTTGATCAAGAAGTTGGGACTTTATGAAACAGCAACTTCAATAACAGAAGTTATAGTCTAACATTTTAATTCATGCCAGATAGTTGAATAATGTTAAATTATTGTTTTATAAGCTATACAAAACATAAGCCATCCAAGAAACTAATCTCAGCAAACTAAAATAGATATAAAAAGTGAAATTTAGCTGTTCTGTATAGAATGGAGGTTATTTCTAGAAAAAACTAATCAGTGTTAATTAAGTATTAAAAATTTAAATTTACGAACACAATGTCATGAACATTCTCATGGTCAAAACATTCTATAACAAAGTGGTATTAATCTCTTGACTTACATATTCAAAAAACTCTTCTCCCCCTTTCCTGGATACTTACAATATTTAAGCTCACAGTATCTATGTAAGTCATATTCCGTAACAACAGTAGAATTAGGTCAGAATCCCAGAAGGAGAGCACGGGCCTTGGTGTCAGTGAGACTCTAGTTCAAACCCACTACACCGACATCTGCGTCATCTTATTTTGATGTTCTGCTGGGTAAGTACCAATGTCTAATAGAAAGATGTGAGACTGCAAAGTGTTGTTGAGAGTATTAAATAATAATTTTGATAAAATACATGTTATTGATGTTTCTGCCACTTTACTCCTTGACAATGTTGCTTAAGATCTTGAGAAAAAGGTCTTCCTGGCACACATATGTATTCAAATATGAGGTTGATATTACCCAAATGATGGTACAATGAAGATGGTACAATGCTTAGTTAACTCTGGGGTGGTCAACAACAACTACTGAGTCATGCTAATTTTATCCAAGTTTTCCACATATGGATGGGGAATCCCACATTGTGGGTTGGGGAAGCAGGACTGTTTTCTTTCAGAAAAGTTTCAAGTAAACAAGAAACACTATTAAATATGAATGGTGTTTAAATATGGGCTCAAATTTTTAGTGATACTTGAACAATTCACTCCATGGAATGAATTTGTTTCTTAACTGAAAACTAACCTATTGCATTATTAGCAACCAAATCAAGAATTTCCAAAGGCAAATACAATATTATATAAAAGAAAAGAATGAAAGCCACTGGCTAAGTAGGCATGCCACAACCAGGTAAGATGCCCCTGACACCTCTATGATTCCTGGTTTACTTGAGGGGTCACTGCTGCAGTAGTTGCTATTGGTTTTGCTATTGTTACTGATTGGCTTTGGCTTTATTGTTTCATCAAAGATGTGACCCCCATTCAGTAAGCCTGTCTGTCTTGATCATAGAAACTGAAGAGTTAAGACAGTCAGAGCTTTACCTTGAATGTACACAATGTGGAAGGACTCATTTGCTTCTAAAATTTTTTAAATAGCAGAAACTCTTTCCAATATGTTTTCCCATTGAAACCTAAAAATAATGATTCTAAATACAGATTTTCTCAAGAGGTACTAGAGCTTTCATTTTTGCTTTAAGAAACACTTTCTTTGATATGGAATCTATAAATCAGAAAAATGTTTAAATTCTTAAAACCAAAGGTAAACAGCATAACCAACATGGGGACACCAAGTCTTAAAATAACAAAGAAGAAGATAAACCATGAATAGGGATCAGATTTGATGTGCAGCCTTCAGGTAACAGTGAGCACTTTTGAAGAAAAGTTTTCAGATGCTGTGAAATAATCTAAAAAAGCACATCTTTGGGCCGGGAATGGTGTGGCTCATACCTGCAATCCCAACATTTTGAGAGACCCAAGTGGGTGGATTGCTTGAGCCCCAGAGTTCAAGGCCAGCCTGGGCAACATGACAAAACTCCATCTCTACAAAAATTACTAAAATTATATGGGTGTGGTGGCATGTGCTTGTAGTCCCAGCTAATTGTGTGGCTGAGGTGGGAGGAACACCTGAGCCCAAAAGGTCAAGGCTGCAGGGAGCTGTGATTATGCCACTGTACTCTGGCCTGGGTGAAGAATAAGACCCTGTCACACACACACACACACAGACACACACACACACACACACACACATACAAGGAAAGGGAAAAAAAAACATTCCCTTCTTCGTTTATTCGTTTATTCATTTATCTGTTGCAGAACACAGGCTGATTCCATGTCTTAGTTATTGTGAATAATCTTATAATGAGCATGAAGGTACAGATATCTCTTTGAGATACTAATTTATTTTTCTTTGGATATACAATCAGATGTGGCATTGCTGGATCACAGGGTAGTTCTATTTTTAATTTGTCAGTTATGCTTCAATAAGGCCAAATAAGTAGATAAATAAAGGAATAAATAAGCAAGAACAAAGGCAGCAAGTACAAATAGTATAGTATAGATTAAAGTATAGATTAAATGTTCCAGATGACCTTCAGCAATGAAAGATACTGCCCAAAGTAATTTACAAATTCAACGCTATTCCCATCAAGCTACTAATGACCTTCTTCACAGAACTGGGAAAAAACCCTTAAACTTCACATGGAACCAAAAGAGAGCCCACATAGCCAAGTCAATTCTAAGCAAAAAGAACAAAGCAGGAGGCATCACACTACCAGACTTCAAACTATACTACAAAGCAACAGTAATCAAAACAGCATGGTACTGGTACCAAAACAGAGATATAGACCAATGGAACAGAACAGAGGCCTCAGAGGAAATACAACATACCCACAACCATCCGATCTTCGACAAACCTGACAAAAACAAGCAATGGGGAAAGGACTCCCTGTTTAATAAATGGTGTTGGGAAAACTGGCTAGCCATGTGCAGAAAGCAGAAACTGGACCCCTTCCTGAAACTTAACACCAAAATTAACTCCAGATGGATTAAAGACTTAAACATCAGACCTAACACCATAAAAACCCTAGAAGAAAATCTAGGCAAAACCATTCAGGACATAGGCGTAGGCAAGGACTTCATGACCAAAATGTCAAAAGCAATGGCAACAAAAGCCAAAATAGACAAATGGACCTAATCAAACTCCACAGCTTCTGCATGGCAAAAGAAACAGTCAGTAGAGTGAATCGGCAACCAACAGAATGGGAAAAAATGTTTGCAGTCTACGCATCTGACAAGGGGCTGATATCCAGAATCTACAAAGAACTAAAACAGATCTACAAGAAAAAAACAAACAAGCCCATTCAAAAATGGGCAAAGGATATGAACAGACATTTTACAAAAGAAGACATACAGGAGGCCAACAAACATATGAAAAAATGCTCATCATCACTGGTCATTAGAGAAATGCAAATCAAAACCACATTGAGATACCATCTCACACCAGTTAGAGTGGCGATCATTAAAAAATCTGGAAACAACAGATGCTGGAGAGGATGTGGAGAAATAGGAACACTTACACTGTTGGTGGGAATGTAAATTAGTTCAACCATTGTGGAAGACAGTGTGGCAATTCCTCAAGGACCTAAAAATAGAAATCCCATTTGACCCAGCAATCCCATTACTGGGTATATATCCAAAGGATTATAAATCATTCTACTATAAGGACACATGCACACGAATGTTCATTGCAGCACTGTTTACAATAGCAAAGACCTGGAACCAACCCAAATGCCCAACGATGATAGACTGGATAGGGAAAATGTGGTACATATACACCATGGAATATTACGCAGCCATCAAAAACGATGAGTTCAC
Source organism: Saimiri boliviensis (assembly GCF_048565385.1). Classification (NCBI taxonomy): domain Eukaryota; kingdom Metazoa; phylum Chordata; class Mammalia; order Primates; family Cebidae; genus Saimiri; species Saimiri boliviensis. The sequence goes on from NC_133452.1 coordinate 51,626,484, forward strand.
GTCCTTTGTAGAGACATGGATGAACCTGGAAACCATCATTCTCAGCAAACTGACACAAGAGCAGAAAATCAAACACCGCATGTTCTCACTCATAGGCGGGTGTTGAACAATGAGAACACGTGGACACAGGGAGGGGAGCACTACACACTGGGATCCGTTGGGGGGAAATGGGGGAGGGATGGCGGGGTGGGGAGGTGGGAAGAGATAGCATGGGGAGAAACGACAGATACAGGTGAGGGGACGGAAGGCAACAAATCACACTGCCATGTGTGTACCTATGCAACAACCTTGCATGTTCTTCACATGTACCCCAAAACCTAAAATGCAATAAAAAAAAGAAAACTCCATCCTCCATCAGCAATTCAACAGAATGTACCTACTGCTATCCCCTAATAGTTAATAGAAGTCTTGTGCTTTTTTTCATTTTTGATCCCTCTAGAAATTAAACAAACAGATATATAAGGAATCAAAAGCAATGAGCACAGAAAAGAACTATTGACCCTTACGTATTTCTCTTCCTCTAAGGTTTTCATTTTGAAATGAAAAATGGTTTCCTTGCATAGTGCCTCCATGTACTTGGTTATGGTGCCATGGCTCATTGCCAGCAGGGTCCCTCTAATCAGCAGGGTAAAGGCTGTCTTAAAAGAGCACCCACTGTGTGCTCCTAGACTGGCACAAAGACAACTGAGGCCATGCATATTCATTTGCCCATTCTGCCTTTTGCGCTGTGCTGGACCATGGGGCTATAGGACCTGAGGAAAAGTGTGTGAGGTCCTGCCCTCACCAGGCAACAACTGGTCCCCATTCTGCTTCCTTAGTCCTACCACCTGGGCTAATTTAAAAGGAGGACTCTCCTAATTTAACAAAAGGTAGTCATGTGAAAATAAGCATAACCTTTCACTTACTTAAAAAAGCATTTCCTCCTTACTTTTCTTTTCGTCTTCCATCAACTCCACAGTAAGGTGTCTTTGCTACATTTCTGGGTTTATTCCCTTTAGATCCTTTCTAACTGGCACTTTTCAGGAAACTGTTAGGAGAAAAGTAGTACTTGGATTCCCACTGACTCTGAAATTTCTGAGTAACCTTCAGTGTCAGAAAATTTCAAAGATGAATTGAGAGTTATGGAAGATCAAGATCCAGAATGGCCACAGAATCTTAGCATACGTTAACTTACTGTTTAAACATAAAAATATCAGAGGAAGAGAAAGAACCTGAGGAAAAGAAATAAATGTAAAAATCACATGCAGTTCTTGGCTACGGGGAAGTCAGACTCAGATGTGCCTGGGAAACAGAGCTAAGCGCTACTTTTTCTCAAAATTGACACATTTGCATCCACTGATTTTCATGAGGGCTGAAAGGCCTTGATGGGGTAGTTGGAAACATTTGAATCATGTCTCTGCTCAGCATTCAAGCGTAGCTTGGGTAACATAGTGAGACCCTGTCTTTACAAAGTAATACAAATAAATTTTAAAACTTAGCCAGGTGTGGTGATGCATGCCTGTAGTCCCAGCACCATAGGAGGAAGAAGCAGGAAGATCATTTGAACTCAGGATTTTGAGCCATGATCACGCCACTGCATGCCACCCTGGGTGACATGGCAAGAGGCTGTCTCTGAAAAAAAAAATAAGAATTCAAGCACATACAGGCATATCTGGTAGAACTTTGGAAGTAAAAGGAATAGACACTGGACTTAGGGAGGACAGATGGGACTGCCTGTAAAACAAAATTGTTTTTAGAAGCAGAAGTTGTCTAACACAGCAAGTCAGGGACCTGAGGGCAGGGGAAGCGGGCAGCTTTCAGTAAGTTGGCACTTAAATCTATTCAGACAAAGCTACTTTGTGATGTGCACATATCCCATGCAGGAAAAGAACTAAATATGACCTGGCAAAGCCATCCTACTCAACTCTGCCACAGTTTGGACCCAAGAACTCTTGTTCTGGGACCTTCATAGCTTAGTGTTACCAAGAGGGAAGAAAACATCTTCCTTCCCACTTCCCAAGAGTTGGCCAAGCTGTCAGGAGAAGGTTGAAGTTGTCAGGAGAAGGCTGAAGCTTCTCAGTGACTCAGCAGGAAGCTGCCCCTCCTGCTGGCAAAATGCCAATCAGGAGGGCGGTGGGTGGGGGTGGGGGTGGGCAGTAAACCCTGCACAGAATGCATGAGAAGGCAGCACAGAGGGTTCCTGACTGGCTTGTGAGGTGTGTGAGGCAACTCCTGAAAGTTTGCCAGAATAGACTGAAGTTTCTGTTGGAACAAATCAAGGTTTCAAATAGTGAGATTTAGTTATTAATGTCAACGTGATCCAGTTGACCCAGTATAGTAGTATTAACCGAAATCATAAGAGTGACATTTTTTTTTGGTCCTGTGAAATGTATTCAGTTTAATTTTAGTGAGATTTACTTATGTCACATTTCTCAGATGACTCAGACTGACAGATCAGTAACTAGTACTTAGCAGAGATAAAAACACTTGGGATTTCAACAAATCATCTCCTCTGTAGTACCCCAGACGCCCCCAAAATAGTAAAGAGACAGAGAAATAAAGGAACACCTAAGTTTCTTATTCAGACCTGTTGCCCAAGGCCTGATTTTTGCAGGCTTGTTATTTAGTTTTGAAGTCACTTTATGCCATAGATAATTGAACTAGTCTCTAAATGTGGTTCCATGACTTGCAGAGAGAAATTATGCCTCTGAAGTATGGTGTGTGTGGCATGAGGGGAAGGAGGTAGAGATTGGAAGAGAGTATGACCTAATTCTTCTCTTCTAATCAGATCATCAGCCACTGGAGGATGAAGACAAGTGGAGGGTGTAACACAGAGATCATGTTTGGTCTGAAATTCACAGGGAATTATCCTAAATTTGAGTTCATTCTGAATTTGAACAGCTCAAAATGGAGAAGTTAGACACTGGGGCCTTGGGTTTTGCCCAATGTACTCATCATCTCTAAGGATAAACGCAGCAGTATTTTTCCAACATAAATCCTTATAATTCTTCTATTATTTGTTTTTACATCATAGATGTTGAAATACTGGAAGAATTTTTTAGCTGTTCTAAGCTAGAGGCCTGCTGGGTACAGTATTTCTTGATTTATTATCTGTTTATTCAAATGAAAAACCCTGGGGAGAAAAGAACACTTTTCCTTAAATAAATATTTGATTGCTATGCCTTAAATTGGGCAGGAGTTTTTTAGAGGTTGATAATGACAGTAAATTGATCATTAATTTATTTTGGAAAGATTAACTTTTAAATAGTTATTCATTCTAACATGAAGACGGCTGCAGCATATGCTTCAATGTTTACCACACAGTCCCTGCAATGTGCATGTAATTCCTCATAGTGCATTGCCTTCCTTCCTGATTCTTATGTGTGTAAGCACACCTGCAGAAAGCTACTAATCAGCATTATGGAATGAATGCCTATCTTCCATAGAGTGTGGCAGACTGAAGAATTTCGGGTCACAGAGTTTTTAGACCAGACCCCAGCTCTACTACTTATTTGGAACCCACAGGCAAATTAAGGTTAGTGAAGCTGTTTCCTCATCCTCAAAATGAGAATGACAATCACCACCTTACGGGACCTCTGTGAGAATTTAATAAGATAATGAAACATAAAGTGTCTGGTATCCATTGTTATGATGCAAACATGTTAGAGTGCAGAAGGTGTTCACATAAAAGGTAATTAATATAAAGCACTTTTCAATAATTATGAAGCAGATAAAATCATACAATAAGTCAAACAGTAACAATAATAGATTGGAACTACTAGTTTATTCTTATATATGCCTACATAAGCCATCAGTAAAGGATTCCACGCAAATCCTGCCTTTATATCCAGATTTGAGACATCTTTGTCTGGAACATTTTTAAAATATAGTTTTTTTTTAAAGGAACTGTATTTTTTTTCTAATTAAAATAGTAGGCAATTAGATCCAAATGGCAGACTAAGCCTCTATGCCTATCTACTCCCACCTCAATTTCCTAAAAATATCAAAAATCTGTTTTTAAAAAGAATAAATTCAAAACAGTGCTACATAACAAGAATGGGTGGAATTGATGAACAAAAATTTTATGGATTTTAAGACTGACAAGAATCTTATTGATGGGGAAAACCACAATCCAGATCACAAGGAGGAGAATTCAGTTGCAAAGATGAAAGCAACTCTGAGACACTCAAAATTCAAGGATGACAGACAAGGTAGCAGGAAGAAGTCCTAAGGAAAGTCACCCAGTAATTGGGGTACAGTTCAGGATATCCCACCCTCCCACCTTCTACAATCCTACCACCTTCTACAAATCCTACCTAGACCACCAACAGCAATAGCAGAAGCATCCACCCCTGGACCTACACAGCATGTGAGGACAGTAGACTTTGGAAGGACTTGGACTGTCACTGCTCAAAAGAAACAGAAAGTCCCCATACGCAGAAGAGGAGCATTTAAAAACCACACTTGGCAGTACATCCCAGCTCTCCCCCTCCATCACAGAAGGCAGATTCTAGTAAATAGAAACGTTATTTACAGGTAAGTAAGCAAGGAATCTCAAATACAGCAATGAGCACATACAGAAATCATCAAATACTTCAAGAAAACCAGCCCCATGAGAAAGGGCACCAAATACAATCAAGAGAACCAGTAACATCTTTTTGTTCAATTAAGAAACACACTTGAACAAAGAGAAGATGACTTTTAAAGAAGTACGGTTGATACTCATTGTCTGTGAATTCCAAAATTGTAAAGGTGCCTACTTGCTCAAACTTATAACCTCAACTCAATACTCTTGCCACTTTCATGATCATTCACAGACATACATCTAGAGTGGCAAAAAATTTGAGTCATACAACATGCACATTCCCAGTTGAGGTCCAACAAAGCAACACTGTCCCTTCTTATTTTAGCTCTCATACTATAAGCAAGTGTCCTTTTTGCAATCAATTTTAGTGCCATGTTTCACATTTTTGAGCATTTTGTTGGTGATTTCACTGTTTAAATGCTCACCTTCCCCTCCACCAAGCATAGTGCTGAAGTGCTGGTCTTGGTTCCAACGTGTCAAAAGGCTGTGATGTAAAAATAAAAAAAAAATTAAAAAATTTTTTTCAAAAAAAAAAGGCTGTGATGTGATTTAAGGAGAAAATACATATCATAGATAAGCTTCCTTCAGGCATGAGTTATAGTGCTGTTGACTGTAGCTCACTGTTTATGAATCAACAATATATATTAAATAAGCTGTCTTCAACAGAAACACACATTTTAAAAGGCTATGTATTGATCAGTTGATGAAAATGTTATCATCAGTAGTTCACAGGAGCCTAACCCTGTATTTCCCCTAAGAGTAACGGTTCTATATTCACTAATTCAGTATTTGCTTACTCACTAATCTACAGCAACTTTATACAGCATAACTTCAGTGAATAATAAAAATCAACTGTATAATTAATATCGTGGATTTTTCAAAAAGCCATTGTATCAAAGACTAGGCTGTATGAGAGTAAAACTTTGTCCAATGGAAGAGAGTAGTAGGTTTTCTTGGTGTAGAATTTGTGCACAAGTTATTTCAGATGGTTAAGTGAGTATTTTATTTTATTTTATTTTATTTGAGACTGAGTTTTGCTCTTGTTGCCCAGGCTGGAGTGCAATGGTACAATCCATGCTCACTGCAACCTCCACCTCCCAAATTCAAGTGATTCTCCTGCCTCAGCCTTAAGAGTAGCTGGGATTACAGGCATGAGCCATGTCCAGCTAATTTTGTATCTTTAGTAGCAACGGGGTTTCACCACATGGGCCAGGCTGGTCTGGAACTCCTGACCTCAGGTGATCCACCGGCCTCAGCCTCCCAAAGTGCTGACATTACAGGTGAGAGCCGCCGTGCCTGGCCAAGTAAGTAGTTTTCACACCCAGGGCTCTATCAGGTTAAACACTGAACTCTATCTTACCATTGAGTGAAACATAAAAAATATTTATATCTTGACATTTGTTTTGTACAAGATCAGAAAAGAGTCATTTTTATTTATATGAAAGCATTAAACATAATGGCTTGTTTTACTCTTATGTTTGATATTTATATCTTAACCACATATAACCCCAAAATAATAAATTATGAATTTTATAACTGAGAATTGAATTCTAGCCAAAGTAACTTTGTTTTGAGACCAGAATTCATTTTTACAAGTTCCTTTTAAAAATATGTTGTGCAAAGTGAAGTAAACCAATATATGAATTGAGGCTTTTTTGTGACAATTATGTATATATAAAAATATAACCTTAATAATTACCATTCTCTTATCATAATGTATCTCTCCAAACTGTCCCAGAATATCTTTTTAATATGATTCCCTGCATTTGTCCTAGCTAAAAACACCTTTACCCTATGAACCTGTTTCCATTAGCTTTTCTGTAAGAAATTCTTTCAATCAAGAATGCCTCATGTCTGCCACACTGAATTGCACCATACTTTTGAGGGCCACAGACTGTCTTTAAAAGGACTGAAAGCTATGAGCCTGATTTACAAGGAGCAGTTAAAAAATTGAATCCCATCCTAGGTGGCCAACAGCAACTGCTCAGTATAGTTTAAATTTCGGAGATCACCCTTCAGCGGCTCATTCCCTTTGCAGCTCTTTTTCTGTAGTTCTTTAATTTCCCCCCACAATGCCTTACTCTGTCAGAGCAAACCCCAATCAACAGCCAACCTTCCAAATAATTTCCACTTTTGTTATTTCTATTGAATGGAAATCAGTGGTCCACTGATTCCACTTTAATTTGAAACAAAACATAGGTCATGACAAGCAAAAGCCTATCTAGTACCAAAGCAGTGAGCAATAAGCTATTCTCACACGAGGTCCTAGAAAGTGCACTAGCAGTTTAGAATCTGAATGAAGAATATTCATAAAGTCATGGACCCCATCACACCCAAGCATATTTTGCAATTTGTTATCACAAGAGCCCTCTCTGTCTGCTACAATGGCTGCCTGACTGCTGCTCAGCCTCTGGCACTCACCAGTGAGAAGAGAGAGAGCTGGGCAATCAGAGCACAAAAGCAGCTTTCTATATCCTGCTTTCCATGAAGGCGAAAGAGGGAAAAATATCCCTTTCTTTCTAAAATTTCTCATAAACCAAGGTGCTCAGGGGGCAGTTCTAACCAGAGCTCTGAATAATTTACATGGATTTATATCTCCACTATTCTTTTTGGAACGTGATTAATTACTATGGCAACCATTACATCACAAGAAATCTATGCTTACTCAGAAATATTGTGAGTGTGGTATACCCTCTTCAAAAAAAAATGCTTAAAAGAAAATAGGAGTCTCTTAAGTGTTTTGTTTTAAAGACAATTTGCTACTCTAAAACAATAGTTTGAAGAGCTTCGTAGAGTTTACTTTTGTCAGAAGGCAGAAAACAGGAGGGAGAGGAGTTTAAATACAGAATATGGTATGTACTGATACATTCTTTAGGATATAAATATATAAGGTTTATAACTCTAGACAATGTATGCATGTCTGGAGACCCTGGAGTGAAAAGTGCAAGAAAGGAATCAATTCAGTAGAAATAAATGCCTGTATCCTTATCTGTGACCTACCTCAATATAGATCATATTCACTTCATGAGCATCAGAAGTCTTTGTACAGATTTAGGCTCCTAGTTATGAAGCATAAAAGAAGAAGTCAAACAAGTTGTGAGTTTATCCTTACAGTCTTAGTAAAATCAGCATAAGAAACTTGCTTTGTTACCACTAGTTTTCTCAGCATCAACTTCTGAGAAGCCCATCAGGGAGGTCTGGGGTAGTACAGGGCAGGAGATAGGCCTTGGGAAAACTGCTGGCTTATGGGCCCTGGAATCCCAATCGAATATGTGTGCATGTCTCTTGGGTTAGAGGAGCTTCCTAAAGATCACATTGGTCGGTCACCTCCAAAGCAAAATGGGGATCAACTTCAAGTATACTCCAAGTTCTGGAAGTCCCACATGGTGTTTTCATTTCCTGAAAACTTCATACCATCCTTAAAAACATGTAGTTCGGACAATGCTAATTATACTACAAAGTACGTTTCTAGACATGAAGGATCTGAATGCCTTGGTCGTCCGAAAGAAAAGACTCAATGCCTGAGATTTGGTTGATCTAGCATTTTTCATCTTGGATTTGGGTACAGAAAGTTAATTTATCTGAGATGAGACAACAGAAGCTTTAAAAGGTGTTCCTTGTTGTCATCTATGTAGGTATAGTGTGATGGTTAAGAGAACAGACACTAAAGCCAAACTGTCTGAACTCAAATCTCAGCTCTACTACTTGATCTGTTATCTTAAACTTCATATGCCTTGGTTTTCTACTCCTTGAAATACAGATAACAGTAAAAAATTTGAAGTGTATTTCTTAGTCAGTTCCTGCTGCTATAACAAAATGCCACATTCTGAGTATTCATAAATAGTAGCAATGTATTTCCCACAGTTCTGGAAGCAGGAAATCCACATTCAAGGTGCCAGCAGATTTAGTGTCTGGTGAGCGCTGCTCTCTGCTTCCAAGATGGTGCATTTTGCTGTGTCCTCACATAGTGAGAGGCCAAAGATGAACGCTGTGTCCTCATGTGGCAGAAGATATGGAAGGACCAAGAAGCTCTCAGAAACCTCTTTTATAAAGGTATTAATCCTATTGATGAGGGCAGAACTCTCATGGCCTAAGCACCTTTTAAAGACCCCATGCTTAAATCATCACCTTGGTATTTAATTCCAACATAAATTTTGGAGGGACACAAACTTTCAAATCACAGCAATATATTAGCCAACTATAGTGAAAAACAATAAAGGCATTTTCCCACCTCGATCTAGAGGCAACTCTTTATCCATAGATTCTCAAAATCTGCTAGCAATAATTAAGCAGCAACTGGCTGCAGCAGTTCCTTCAGGAGTCTGCACTGTGTGCTACAAGCCTAAAGACGTCTATGCAGGCACTTCTAGTCCTCCCCACGTCTCTAGAAATCCAGAGTGGATTCCAGAGAAACCCTGACACACTTCACCCGACCTTTCCTTAATCACACAATTAGATCTACCTGCAAAGTTAAAAAAAAAAAAAAAATTCCCTGTGAGTAATTTGAATGCAGTTGGAATGTAAAGATTATCAAATGATGTGCCAGGAAGTGACTGAACTATAAGAGAATAAACATAACAAAGTTAAATTCACTAATCAACCATGAGCTTAGAGAGAAATGGGCCGCATTCACAGTGAAAATAATTCAGTCAACTTGAAGAAAAAATGTCTTTGGGGATTATCAAGATGAACCAGCTGCAGGATTATCATGCCAGAGATCACGATCCTTACAGAACAACCTGTACATCAGTATTGTTTTGTATTTGTTTTTTGTAACAGCTTTATTGACATATACATTACTATTCTTTTAAAAAAGAAAAAGGAGCAACCCTTTTTTAAAAAGGTATTTCTTTATTTTTGCAATGCAAACATGAATAGGCCTAAGTTCTTATATATGACAGAGGCACAATTATAAGCATAACAAAATCATTCAAATAGGGTCACATTCAATTAGGGCCCAGTAACTTCCTAGCACCAGAAACAATGAACACCACCAATAATTATAAGAGCTAATGTTTACTGAAAACTAACGACAGGCCAGGTGCTTACAACATAGTCTTATAACATCTCTGTGGGGTAGATGCTACTATCTACATTTGACAGATAAGGGTATAGAGGTTCAAAGGGTAAAAAGTAAAGGACTCAAGTTCAGATGGTGTGACACAGAACCAATGCCCTTAATCCTGTTCTGTGCCTGTTTCTTCAGAAAATTACACTAGAAAACTCTGAGAGCTACACACAATAGATTATTTTACTCCACAGTGACTCAGATTCATTCACTTGCTCAAAAGCACTTACTAAGTGTCCACCGCAACAGAAATCTGTGCCAGGAACTGCAGTGAGTTACTAAGAGAAATAAGATTGGGCCTTGCCTTGCAACAGCCACAGTCAAGAATGAAGACTGGAATACAAACAGCCATATTTCAAGGTGGTCTATGATCAGCAGTTAGAAAGCATAAAGTGACATGGGCATTAGGTCACACTATTACCTCTCTAAGACTGTTTTTGCTGTTTAGGCACCTACTGAAAAGCTAATTTAGTATTAAGTCTTAGAAAAGAGGCCTATCTAGGTCCTATACTTTGAATCAGAGAAAAACAATTTAAGTACATATTTAAATTATAGATAGTTTAGAGCTTTCCTTTCATGCAACCCAAGGCACTAAAAACAGGGCTCCCACAAAATGAATTCAGAGTACTTTTACCCACTGAGAAAAATCTAAGACTGTCACACTCAGTCCAGTCCTAAGAAGCAGCCTTTCCAAGGAAGGGTCCATGTGACTGGGGGTGATGGGAGGCTGGGCATGGCAGTGCCCTGCCTCACTCTGTCTATTCTAGTGTGGCTTCCATCATGATACCCTGGCTCTCGGTCCCCTGAGCCATCCAACCCAGAGTTCAAAGCAAGCTCCAGGTGGTGCGAACCAAAGAGTGGCATGTCCTGGGCCTAGGAATTAGACCAGGAATAAGCCCATTATCAAAGCAAGACCGGTCATTTTCTGGAATTGCTATAATGCTGTGGAAGAGGAGAGTCCATTTCTACTCCACTTGTTGAGTTAAAAGATATGAGTCCTGCCTTCTTCTTAGGGGGAGCCTGTCTGTAGAATAAAGCTAAGAGGAAACAGAGCCAAGAGATGGAGCAAAAAGTAGAGTCCAGACAATATCCTTTTAGTTCACGGATCCACTTAACTTGGACTTCCTGAGAACATAAGACAATGACTTGCATGTTTGTTTATCCTAGCTTAAGTCAACTTTCCGTCAAAGGGACAAAACAAAATGGTACCAACTAATATCTGCTCTGTAGAATGCTATGCAAGAGCATGAGCTCAGACCCAAATAGGTTCAAGCCCTAACAATGCCACTTGGTATCTATGTGACTGGCAATTTACAGATGTCTCTGGCTCAGTATCTTCATCTTTAAAATAGAGATGGTTTGAAAAGATTAAGCAGGATAATAAATGTAAAGAACTTAGCAAAGTGGCTGATACATAGTAATTCCAAGACATCTGAGAGTAACATCACTATTACCATTAATTGTCATTATCACTGTGATGATTAATTTTATGTGTCAGCTTGGCTAAGCTATGGTGCCCAGCTGTTGGTGTTAGTGTTGATGTTTGCTATGAAGGTATTTTATAGATGTCATTAACATTTATCTTTAAGTAAAGCAGATAACCCTAGATAATATGGGTGGGTCTCATCTAGTTACTTAAATGTCTTAAGAACAAAAACTGAGGTTTTCCAGAGAAGAAGAAATTCAGCCTCAAGACTATAACATAGAAACCCAGCCTGAGGTTCTAGCCTGCTGACTTGCCCTACAAATTTGAGACTTGCCATCCCCTACAGTTACAAAAACAAATTCCTTAAAGTAAATCTCTCCTCTCTCTCCCTCTCTGTTTCTCCCTCTCTCTCTCTCTCTCTCTCTCTCTCTCTCTCTCTCTCTCTCCCTACATATATATATATATATATATACACACACACACACACACATATATATACATATATATACACACATATACATACATACATATATACAGACATATACATATATACAAATGTGAATATATAATACTTACATATAAGGATAATAGATAGATAGATAGATAGATATAGATCCTATTGACACAATTATTACCAAATGCCAGGGGTTTGGTCTAGGTCCTGCTGCTTACCACACAAAAAGCCAATCACTGAGATAATGAGAGTTGCCAGGGAAGAAGGCTCTTTTCTGGTGCTACAGCTGAGGAGATGGAAGATCGACCTCAACCATCTCCCTGACCGACTATATAGCAGGGAAGAAATGTAACCATGTATGGGAAAACAGGAATTAGAGAGGGGTAAGGAAGAGGAGTTCATCAAAAGGAAGGCATTGGTCAGATAGGCAGTCATGATGGGTGAGGGATCTCGCATTGGTGAGTGATCTAGTAAGTTTCAGTTCCTTCATACTATCTGGGAGGCCTGATGATTGGTTTCCTGAGAAAGGAACTTAGATAAGACAAATGTTAAGTTTCTCAAGTTTTTAAGACTGGGAGGGTCAATTTCTACGTTTATTCAATAGAAACCATACACATCAATTCTATGAGGCAAATGGACCAGTTTTACAATCACCACAACCAACTAGCTGTTCTCCAACCCCTTTGTAATACTGGTGAGACATGATCTATAATTGCAGACCGTGTACAGCTCATTGAAGCAAGCTGCTAGCATACTTGATTGACTTCTGCAACGGCTCTCCAAAAAGCAAAAAATATCCACACTGTCTTCATCAAAAACCTAAGTCAGGCATCTCACAGTGGACTGCATGAACATACAGCAAACTAACATGTATGGCTTATATGTGTTATCAACTTCTGGCATACAATCTAATTTATGGTTAGAAATGTATCATGGAAAATAACTATTCTGGAGACCTGGTTCTTATCTCAAGAATTATGTATCAAACTGTTTTCCTAAGGATCCATTTTTTTTTTCAAGGCATTAGGTTACTTTGTTTTCACCAATTAATTTGGAGGGCATTTGTTTGTTTTTAACCAATGCATAAAGAAAACTAATTGGTCCTTCTCTAAGTAAATAGGTATTGACATGTAAAATTATAAGCTAAGGTTCTGGAAACAGAAATTGATTCAGACTGAGGAAGCTAAAAGCAACGCGTTATCTCCAGTGATGCAAGAGAGATTTCCTCCACGTTCAACATGAAGCAGTGTCTGCCCACCATCTCTTTTCTCCAGCCACACTCTGTGAATGGCAGTTCTATATTCATTTTTATTTGCCATTTTCTATGGGACCAGGTTCTGAGCTAAACACTTCATGTTTTTTTCTTGATTATACTTTCCCACAATTCCTTTTTCTACTCAGAAAACACTCACAAAGCAGCATGTTTCTGGAATGGAAGTGATGAAAGTTACATATTTTGGATGAAATGGGAGTAGAAGAAAACACTGCCAAATGCCTTTTAAAAGCTGCAACACCTGCTGACTAAAATTAGCTGCTTACACAGCTCAAGGAAAGAATCTGTTCTTTTCTTTCAAACTCTGGCTTGAGAAATCTATCTCCATGAATCAGTTCATCAGCTATTGATTAGCTTCTCTAATTAGCTCCTCTAATGACTGCAATAGAAAATACAAGGCTGCTTTGTAGGCAATAAATGGAGGGAACCTAACCCAGCATGTGTCTATGCCCTGGCAGAAATTTTAATCCCAGAACTCAAAGTGGTGGAAGCATATCCATCCCATCACCATTCATTCATTCATTCAACAAATATTTGTTGACTACAATATCTACCATATGGCAGGCACTGTTCTAAGTGATTAGAAAAACAAACAGAAGTCCCTGCACTAAAAGATGTACACTTACTTTCATCAGCTTCCAGGTGTGTCTCTGCAGAATGTTCTCACTGCAAAGGCACAGGTCTTTTGAAGCCCCTGCTTCCAGCATCTCCCAGGGCTAAGACTCCTTCTCTCCCTACCCTGTGAAGTCAATACGCTTTCTCTCCTCTTCTTTCTCTTAGCCAAAAGTAGGCACACCTTCTACTTAGCAGTTTTGTCTTGATTTTTATATCTGCTTCTTCCAGTATCAAAGATTATTAGAAATGTGATGCCTATATAATTACTACGAGTCCCACTCCCAAAGAATAAAAGGATAGCACCATTGCTACACTTTGTAATTTTCATGTGAATCTCAGCTCTCAGATCATGAAGGAGCTCAGATAGACTCTCTTCTTCTGCCTTCATTATTGTATTTCTTCCTTACACACGCATTATGCTAAATATTAATCATTATAATAACTAATATGTTTCAGGCATGGCACCAAGAACTATAAATATGTTACCATCTTTAATCTTCTTCAGTATCACTAAGAGATAGGTATTCTCACTACAATTTCACAAATGATGTGACTAAAGCTCAGTGAGTTTAGATAACTTGTTGGAGGTCACAAGGTTGGTACACCAAATGAAATCAAACAAGGATCAGCATCAAACTCAATTCACCTTTCTCTTATGCAGTAATTACAAACCAAAACCCATAGCTTCAGAAAGTAGAATTATACTGTAACTTTAGAGTACATCAGAACTCTCCATTTCTCCTCTGCAACTGTTTTCTACCTGGGCTCCTTGCAACCAATCTTACTGTACTCAGATTCACTGTTTATACTGCAGGCAGCCAGATCTTACGAACACATAAGTCATGTTACTCTTCTGCTTAGAGCAGGTGTCCCCAAACTTTTTACACAGGGAGCCAGTTCACTGTCCCTCAGACCATTGGAGGGCCGCCACATACTGTGCTCCTCTCACTGACCACTAATGAAAGAGGTGCCCCTTCCTGAAGTGCGGCAGGAGGCCGGATAAATGGCCTCAGGGGGCCGCATGTGGCCCACGGGCCATAGTTTGGGGATGCCTGGCTTAGAGTCTCCAATGCTGTTTAGTGCTCTTAAGACAAAACACACAACTTAAACTTCCAAAGCCCTGTGTGATCTGGCCTCTACCTACTCCTCCAGCCGACATTTCTTCCTCTCACATATGGCTGCAGCCATCTGAACCTGTTTCATTTCCCAGAATTCATCACATCCTCACCCACTCACAGGCTTCTGATGCATTGTTTCCTTTGCCTAAAACACTATTCCCTATAACTCCCAGCCCCACCACACAGATGCACATGTGTGCGTACACACACACACATCCTTTTTAAATTCTGGCTAAATTGCTGTCTGTATCAGTCCATTCTCATGTTGCTATGAAGAAATACCCAAGACTGGGTAATTTATAAAGAAAAAAAGGTTTAATTGACAAACAGTTCCCATGGCTAGGGAGGTCTCAGAAAACTTACAATTATGATAGAAAGTACCTCTTCACAGGGCAGCTGGAGAGAATAAGTGTAAGCAGAGGAAATGCTGGACAGTTATAAGGCCATCATATCTTGTGAGACTCATTCATTATCATGCAAACAACATGGTGGATACTACCCCCAAGATTCAATTACCTTCATCTGGTCCCCCCCTTGACATGTAGGGATTATAGGGATTACAATTCAAGGTGGGATTTGGGTGGGGACACAGAGCCAAACCATATCACTGTCATATGCTTAGATGTCTTCCCCAACTCCATTTATTGGGTGCTCCCATGGTTTTCCATTACACTGTGTAAGACCTTTCATATACCCAACACCAGCACCAGTCTAGGCAAAGCAGAATAAATGCTTAGCAAACAAATAAATAAATGGATGATGACATGCGGTGGCGGCCTTTCACCCAGCACTTCAAGCTCCTCAATATATTTGTCTAATCCAGATCAGATTTGGATTACTAAAGGTGCCACAGACTGGTATGAATATACAGATAGGTATGAATGACAACTACCATACAGCCTATTTTTCTACCTTCAGTGGAACCACATCTTGGGCAAACCACCCTGCACTTTGTAGACTCAAGCAAACCTGCTCCTGCCCTTCCTTGGCAGATGTATCCAAATAAAGGAAATGAAAAGGCCCTGAATGGTATTCAAAGCTCTTCAGTTTCAGGGCAGAGTAAAAGAGGTATATATTAGTTAGGGATGCTTTCAGCTGCAAGCATGAAATCCCAACTAAACCCTGGCTAACTCTTAAACAAATCCCAACCAAACCTGGCTTAAGGAGAATATTCATTATCCCACATAATGCCAGTCCAGTGATATGGCAAGCTCCAAGCATGTAGCACGGCAATCAGTTGCTAAATAATATCTCCAAGGACCCAGCTACTTGCCTTCTGTCCACTCTGCTGTCCTTACCATTAGTGATATCTACCACTGGTTTCCTTCATGTTAGCAGCCAGTAGCAAGATGGCTTTATCAAATTCTGCAAGAGAAAGAGACAGCTCCTCCACCACCTAAAGGCAAGTCCTTTCTCTTCAATTGGTTGTACCAAACTGGGACCTTTGCTCACCCCAAGACCAATAACAATCTCAATGCCCTGGACTCCAAAGAAATGCCATAAACTAATTGGCTTAGACTAATTATCTGAGGTAAAGTGGATATCTAGATGAGAAAACCAATGCAAGGCTTTGGGGAACAAAATCTCAAATGTCAACAATAGAAGGGAGAGAACACACTTATTTCCATGTAACACAATTACGTTTTTCTCTATCTGAGGTGGCTCCTGAAGATATCACATGTAAATAATCTATATTCTTTTTGAATATGTGGTTGAATTTCTTCTTGCTGATGCTAGCTTCTCTTCAAGTTAATCATCTTCTTCTGCAGACATGCTTTTGTTGAGTCAGCATTTAACATTTAGAGGCTTATTGCTTACAGCAGCTATAGAAACTGCTTCCCTCAACCCTGTATAGAGGCAATACAAATGATATCAAAAATGTAAGCCAAAGAACTTCATTACTCTTTTTTATGTAGGCAGATCCTTTATAGAATTATAAAGCAAGTTTCTATCACTTTATACTGGATAAAACACCCTGCTTTAGTGAAGCAACATATACTGAAGAGAGGAAAGAAACCTTGTCACAGTTAACAACCTTCTGGCATTGCCCTGCTCCTCAAGGTGCCACATTTGTGTTTTCTGGAGCTGGAATTTAAGAGCCATCTAGGTTAACAGACACTTAAATATATACATGTCAATTTCTATTCTACTCCAGTACAGAAAACTGAGCCTACTTTTTGCCAGGTTATTGCAATATACTGAGGTAACTAATAGTTCCTTCATTGGAGTTTTGCTTTAGCATACAGGACATTTAAGTTCTAAACTCTTTGCATGGGTTGTTTGCCTCTAAGCCACAAGCACATACGGAATGAATGCTGAAATGCTTGGGCTGTAATTTTATTCTGAGGTGCCAGTACATTAAGAAGAAAGACTATACATATACTCTAGAAATAAACTTCATTTGATCTGTCAGAAGGTCTTTGGGCTGTATTGTCATGTATAATCACAGATTTTAAGAGTCAGTAGGGATTTAGAAACCATGTATTTCAGACAACTTGTCAAAATTTGCATAGCTGTGGCACAGATATATTCTCAAACATTTATTGACAAGTGTGCCTCTGAAAATCTGGTGAAATGACATTTGATTCTATTGGTGGAGGGTCCTGAACATAATTCAAAGATAGTAAAGATGATCTCTGGTGCTCTCCATGCCTAGGTGTTCTTCTTTACTAGCCCAAAATGCTTCAAACTCTCTACTGATACAATTTGCTCCCCTGTAAAACTCCCAACTTCACGGTCATAAAGTGGTTGCTGGTAACATAGGAAGACGCTTAGCAATGCTTTCAGCTGCAAGTTAAACAAATCCAAACTAAACCTGGCTTAAAGAGGATCTTAATCATCCCACATAATGAAAGTCCAGTGATAGGGCAAGCTCCAAGCACGTAGCACTGCAGTCAGACCTGTCCTAATGTCAATGTCCCATGTTCTAAAGATTCCTTCAAGTAATGCTCCCATCCTTCTCTATGACTGATTTTAGCTCTTCAAAGGAAAGCAGAGTAAAAGTAATCAACTTAATTTTAGTAATCAAGTTGATTACTAAAATAATAACTGATTAACTAAATTAAAATATACTTAATGATGTAGCAAAATTGCACTTGTACTCCATGAATACATACAAATGAAAATATATGCATACTCGAGAGCAGGGACCTAACCTTATATATGTTTTCATCTCCTAACCACATTTAGGACAATGTTTTCCTAAAAGTAACATGCAAATGATACAAATCTAATTTTATTTAATTTTCCCAGGGTGATACATATAAAGAAAAAATTTAACTCAAATTAATATCTAACTGGTCGAACTTGTTCAGGAAAATATTTATGAGAGAGAATAAGAAAATGTTGTTCTCCCTTCCCTGTGCTTACTCTGAGCTGGGACTACCTAATTATCATACAACTCTCTTAGCTTTTCTTCCCCAGCCTGCCATAAGCACACCATTAATTCATCAAGCAAGTGTTATCTCCTCCAACCACTCTTTGTGGTAGAATACACCAGGCTGTGGAAATTTCTTTTAGAAAAAAAGTGCTTTGTAGACTCTAGCCTTTACATGCTTGTTCAATAGCAACTAAAAAGGAAGAGAATCCTTGGATTTTTAATCCAATGAACGGCTTTCTAGCTGTGACAAAGACAATTTGGCTAAGAATCTTTTGTTGTTGTCTTAATTCACCAAGCCCCAGCCTAATCAATTGCAAGTCCAGTATACCAGTTTATTCTACCTACATTCCCATTTACATTTTTTCATCATCACTATTTTCTTTGACAATTGATATCCAAAATGAACAATCTCATACCCCTTGCTGTTAATGCATTAAACGGTGTTTTTCTTCTTTCATTGTGGAAGGCGTGCTCTCAGGTTGCAATTAACTTTGGGGCCAGGGAAGTAGTAATTAGGGTGTCTTTGTATTGAACCCAAATGAGTCCATTTATCGCATTAGAGCTGCAAATGATCAATTTTCTGAAACCAGTGCAAGCAAAAACCTCATTGCCTATACTTCTTTAGGCTTGAATGCACCCAGCTTTCACTAAGGAAGGTGAATCCAAAATGTATGTATCCCATTAGGAGCAGGAAATAGATGCGAACTAACAAGTAAAGGAAAATTTTTTATATAAAATAGAAGAATTTTGCCTGAAAGGCACTAAAATCACACAAACTGTTAGAAGAGGTAAAAAAGAGCAAATTTTGAAATCCAAGTTACAGTACTTATTCATTGTCACCTAGAACTGAAGTGTTATAAGGAAGCCATATATGGCTTAGGAACATGGGGGGAAAACCCTTAAGGGGTGGCTGTTCTACAGGTGCATTCACACTTTCCAATATAGCTAGCTCATGGGCAATTCTACACTGAATATTTCTATTTTCTTAGGTGATATCAATTCAGTGTGGCTTCAAAATAGAAATAAAACACTTTAAAAATAAATCATTCTTCTTGAACCAACTCCGAGCTCTCCTTCCCAAAAAACATGGTAAAAAATCGGGGGGCTATTATCAATTAAGAAAGACAACTTGCTCCAAATGGAAGACTATCCTCTACCTATCAGTCTTGGCGTGTTTGTGTGTGTGTGTGTGTGTGTGTGTGTGTGTGTGTGTGTCAAAGAGAAATAGAGCAAGGCACAAAAAGAGATCAAAAAGAGATTCAGATAGACGGACAAAGACTCATAAAAATTATATATACATTGAGAAATAACATATATATTTAAATATATATCCCCCACAAATATTCAGAAAGGAAAAATAGGACACAAAAGTAAAGATATCATGGATCGATCATCTTCATCTGTCTATTTTATATGGGAACTTATAGTTCCAGAGACATTTATGACCCAAGACTTTATAATGAAATCTAGAGGCAGCATTTAAGGGTGGATGGAGGGGCTCCGGTTACCCAATCTCTCCATCAGTAGATGGAGCAGTACAAGTAAACATACTCTTTGTAAATCCTGCACTGTGTTCCTGATATGCAAACTCAACTTCAAGACAGCCCCCTGACTCAGCTGCCACTCGATGGATGCTCTAAGCCCTCCCATCTAGCAATCTTGGAGCCATCTCAATGAAATAACCAGAACGTGAATTTCATTCCAGCACTCACTGGATGGTGGTTGTTTTTATTTGGTTGGTTGTGACGTTTCACGCTTTCTCTGTAAGTAGTCAAACACTGACTTGCACTGGTTTCAAGGACAGATTATCTTCTGTTGGATGGCCTTGAAGGCCACTCGCCGAGCTTGGCAGTGGTGGAGGAAAAACGGTTAATTTCGTGAAGCTACAAAGGTCCTTCCCAGGTCTGACACCACAGATCCTGTGGAACACTCGCCCCCCGTCCGGTCCTCGGTCGTCCGAGGGCCCCTCCCCCGCCTCCTGGTGCCCCTTTTCCAGCCACCACCCAGTCCTGAGGCTCGCGCACGCCCTCCCCGTCCACCCGCATTCCGAGGGTCTGTGGGGCTATCTGTGGAGGACAGGGCCCCTCTCTAAGAGCGCAGTGTTTCCCGGGCCTGCAGCAGGATCCAGATAGGGACAGAGACTTCAGCCAACCCCGGGAACCCAGCGTCACAAAGAGCTCCACAGAGCCCGCAGGCATCTGGGCTTCCCCTCATTAGCACATTAAAGCGGCTCTGTCCCTTCCCTCTGAGCTGCTCTGTCCATCTCGTTGCCTGCCTCTGTAGAGCCTTTTAGGCCCACGCTCGTTTTGAAATCTCCCCAGTTCAAGAGGCACTAACCCTTTCCTGAAGCCTGTCAAACTCTCTTTCAGGAACCACAGGTACCGCGAGCTCCAGGGCTGAGAGGCACAATTAAACAGCAGAACAGATGCCACTGCTGAAATCGCCTTCCCAAAAGGAGGCTTGCTATATATAGTACATAGATTTATAATTTTATTAAATATATATACATTTATACTTTGTTTATATAACATTTACTTATATTTATTTATACTTTATATGCACATATATATAAACAAACACAAACACATTGAAGTAAACAGCCTAGTACCCTTGCTCATTGATCGGTGGGTTTCACTTCAGACTCTGACTGACAGGCTCATGGCAAAAACGACAGGGCCAGAGTAGAGGCTGCGCATCAAAGTCACAGTGAGCCGAGGAAGCCAGTCAGCATTTATCACAATCCAGATGACAGCTCAAAGCCGCGAAAACCCAGGCTCTCCTTTTAATTTTGTGACCAGGATAACAATTACATGGTACTTGGCAGCTTTCCAAGCCCTCTCCCAGATGTTACTGCATTTAAAAATCCCAAATATCCAAAGGAAAATGAATAACAAGAATTATTTTAGACAGTTTACAAATGAGAGAATTGAAACCCTCAAAAGTTAAGTTATTTTCCTGAAACAAAACATACAACACAGGCTAAAGGGGACACCATCACTCCAGTGGCCCAGGCACAAATCCTGGAAGTGATTGGTAAGTCACATCTCATCGCCAGGTGTGACAGCTCACGGCTGTAATTCCAACACTCTGGGAGTCCAAGGCGGGAACATCACGTGAACCCAGTTCGAGACCAGCCTGGGGAATATAACAAGACCACCATCTCTACAAAAAAAAAAAAAAAAAAAAATTTAAATTAGCCCAGCATGGTGGTACACACCTCTTAGCTACTCAGGAGGCTAAGGTGGGAAGATCGCTTGAGCCCAGGAGTTTGAGGCTGCACTGAGCTATGATCACACCACTGCTCTCCAGCCTGGCTGACAGCGTGAGACTTTGTTTCCTTAAAAAAAAAAAAAAAAAAATTAAATTTTTCTTAATTCCTTCTTCTCTCTCTCATACTCAATCCCCAATACAATCAGGACCCAAGTCTCACTGAACCCCCTCAAATATGCCCTCCCCCCCATCCTCATTTACATGATGATGGTTCTGGCTTTGAGTTCATCCTTTCCAAGGCGGCAGATTCTAAACAGCAATAGCTTCTTTCTGCTCATCACACCCACTACTGAATCCCCACCACAAATGTCAAATTTACACATAACACATCTTTAGCATATTTCCTTTCTTAATCTTTGAAGTGACTGTTTCCCACTTCTCTTTGTACAAACATCCTACACATCTTCCCCACCAACCAGCATCTTTGTTCACTATTGATACCCTTGCCTCATAGTTCACAGAGTAAGAGAAGCCAACAGAGAGGAACTGCCTTTTATTCCCACCACGGAATCTACCAACTTACCTTCATTTATACCCCCATTCTCAGCGTCTCCTCTAGACTATGGACAATGTCTTGATCCTCTCAATGACTAGCTCCTGCCTGCCCCCACCCCTGTGCTTTGAATCCCACCATCTGAGCCTTCTCAAGGTTCCCTCCTTCCTTTATCCCACTCCTTCCTGCAATTTTTCCCTCTTTACTACATTGTTCCCATCAGCACACAGGTCTGTTGTATTATCTTTTCCATGAAAAGACTCTCCCTACACCTGATTCCTTGTTAGGGCAAAATTTCGCAAGTCATATTCTGAACACCTCCACCTCACATTTCCTTCCAAACCATTCCAATCAGGTTTCCATCTGCACCACTCTTCTGACCCTGTGCTTGTCACAGCCCCAAGGTTCCCTGTGTTGCCAAGCCACTGGTCATTCCTCTGCCCTTTCCTGAATTACTAGTGGACTGCTTATTGCTTCCTTCTTCTCTTGGCTTCTGGACACCATACTCTCCTGGTTTCCTTCCTACTTGAGATTATTCCTTCTCCATTTTCTTTGCTGAGTCCTTCTTCTTTGTTTGATTCTGAAGGTTAGAGTGCTCCCCAAATTGTTCTAGGGACCCCTCTTTCCCTCTATCTACATATGTATCCAGGATTCATGACCCCCAAATCCAAATTCCAAACTCTGACTTCTCCCCGGAATTCCATACTCCAGCTTTCTTTTGACTTTTCCACTAGACATCTCTAACTTTACTTGCCAAAGTTAATCTTGAATTCCTAACGACAAACATGTTCCTCTCCTTAGAAAATGGCACCATCACTCACCCAACCGCTCAAGCCCCAAAAATCTGGAAATATTTTATTCCCCTCCCTCAGTTGCCCCATCAAATTACTCATTCAGCCCTGTGTACTCCACCTCCCAGTGCAAATCACTCCAGATCACAACCACTTGTGTCCACTTCTGCTGCTACCAGCCAGCACGCTTCCAACATCTCTTTTACCCAGTAGCTATATACTTCTTCGGCAATCCATTCTCCAAGAGCAGCCAGAGTGGTCTTTTCAAAACATTAGCCAGACAACTCCTCTGCTTAAAATCTTCCACTTGTTCCCCACCCCACTTAGAACTGGCACCAGCCTCCCTCTCTGATCTCCTCCCTTACACTCTGTTTCCTGCTCTCCAGCCTCCCTTTCTTTCACATCATTATGAAGGCTTGTTTCATCTTAGCATCTCTGCCTGGAATGACCTTCTTCCAGACCCTCCAATGGCCACTTCCTGTTGGCCATTCTAATCTTAGCTTCAGTGTCATCAGAGAGAGGGGCCTGACCAGCCAAATTAAAAAACCACCCATTCCCTCTCTGCCACATCACCCCAATCTGATTCTCTGCATATTATTTGACACTGTTGGATACCTTTTTTATGTTTTTATTGCCTGCCTCTCTTTTAGTATGCAGTCCTCACAAGAGTAGAGGCCTCTTCTGTCTTGTTTCCCAAAGCATCCCTAACAGCTAGACTGTGCCTCTCACCTGACTCGGAGTGAGGGACTCCTGGTCTGTGCTCCTCAGAGCTTGAGATGAAGCTGTATCAGTGGTCTGGCCACTCATGTTGGGACCCCAGGTAACCCTAACCCACCTTCCTGTCACCCAAACACAGACTGTAACCTCCTTAACTGTGTGACCTCTGAAAAGTAGTACTCCCCACTTATTGCCCATTCTATAGACCCGGGCTGCTGCCCTGTACTCTTCACTTCTAAATAGTTTCCCCGCCTCACATTCCAGGGCAAGGCACCCCTTTAAGGAAAGGTGCCTCAACCGAAGACCAGGCCATTTGGCTGGGGCCTTGATACTTATTGTAGCTATTGACAGCCTTTCTCTGGTGCTTCCACATCATTACCTTATAGTTACAGATTTTCAGGGCCATGACTAGTACCAACCTGATGCCCCCACAATGAGGAAGCCCCACATCCATGATTAGATGCATTTCCAGAATCCAAATTCACTCTTACTCCCACCTGGATATCTGGCTGGCACCAGTGCTTCTCAAACATTCTGTCATAAAGTATCAGTTTTAAAAAAATTCATTGCAGACAATTCTTTTGCGAAATAAAAATCATTTATGAGAAAAAAATGAAATGGAAGAAAACAAAAACCAAAATACCAAGACCCAATTCTTTAATATTAGGACAAAAAATATAAAAGTGCTGTCAAACTGCTACAGCTATTTCTAAAAGCTTAATCCCAATTTCTGTTCTCATCACAGTCTGGCCACAGAATCTGTGGTCCTGCAAGAGCCAATAGCCCACAGTCTGAATAGCTGGCTGCTGTCCTCCCAGCAGCCTCTCTAGGTCACTCAGCACCCTAGGCCCTGGAGAGCAGATCTCTTTCCTGTAGTGGCTTTCAATAACCTTTCAACAAACAAGTATCAAATACCCACTATTTGACAGGCACTGTTGAGTGCTTTCTCAAAAATAATCAAATGTTCTTCTACCTGATCTGGTCCAGACTTTGTTCGAATCAGAGGACTTCCCTCTCCATCCTGGCTGCCCCGACTCCACTTAGACTCACATTTCTTCCCCTCTAAATGACTGCAGTAGACTCCTAACTGATCCCCAAATTCTGGTCCTTTCCCTCTCATTCTGTCCTATAGATTTTCCCCCAGAGTATCAATTTGGCCACATCTCTGATCATGTCATTTCTCTACTCAATAATCTAAAATAATTATAACCCACAGAATGAAGTCTAACTGCTTATTAGGCATCTAAGGTTTCCATTATCTGATCCCATCTTACAAATCTAGCCTTTATTTCCTTTACCTCCCTTTATATTAACACATCCTATAATATTGTCAAACTGGACACTTAATTCTCCCCCATCTCTTGCTTCCACAACTGACTCATCCTGTCTCACCTCCTCCCCGCACATACTCCCTTCCTACCCATCTTTCACTGCCAAGGACAAACGCCATCCCTGATCCCTCCTGCCCTTTCTTCAGCCTAGCATGGTCTCTCCCTCCTCTGTGGTTTTATAATAGCACTCAGCTGTATCACCACATAAATTTGTTTCCCTATCTAGAAAATGATGAAAGTACTAATCTTTGTTATTAGAAGAATAACATACAATGTAATGTTTTATAACATAAAGTATATATGCCTTATAATGTAAAATTTGATAACTCGAGTCATTGTCTAAATGCCAATTTTAACTCAAACATTTCAAACACTCTCATTAGGTTGTATTAAATTACATATAAAAATCCTGTCCTTCTACCAACTCCTTGTTATGCTCTTGTCATACTTTAAATCTCTCTGTCTACAATGTACAAACATGTGTCCAAGCCCCACAAAGTTGCCTATGCACTGTCAGCACAATAATATTTTCAGAAAACTCTATTTCCTTGAGTTATATGGCAAGGACCTTGACAGGTTTACCCTGAGGGTGAATGGGATTCATATCTGTTCTCCTTTTCCTTCAAACATTCTGAAGTTGGATGAACACTAACAGCTGGTCCTCCTTTTTAAATATTTTTTAAGCCCTGAGTGAAACAAACTCAATGGTATTCATCAAAAAAGGTCTGCTGCTTTGAAACTATGTAGACATTCAGTAATTTTATTGTGGGTTCAGTATTCAACCTGAGCAGTTTTCCTAAAAGTGAAAGAACTAATTTATGGGAATTTTTTTGTCAGATCAACTTGAAAATACCATTTTCGAAAATATATCATTTTGAGAGGTATATGTTAACTTTATTTCTATTTTATTTAAATTGCCCCCTTGATGGGTTATATTGAAAGGCTAGTAACAGAAAACTCCACCAATGGCATGCAGATGCCACACCAGCCATTGTAATCCAGCAGTGCCCAACATACAACAGTTGCTCAATAAACATGCATTGAATAAAAGACTCCCTAGATGAATCAATCGATGAATGAGGGAAGGAGATCTATCTTGCAGGACAAATCAGAGTACTTTGAGCTTTCTCAGAGTCAGGGATAATCACAAATTATAGCCCTGTCATTCTAAATCTGGATATAATTAGTATGATTTGTTTTTAAAAATCTATTCAATGTTTATTCAGTTATAGTTGGTTTCTCCAATTATTTTTTAATGGAATGTATTAGGAACTTGTGGCTAATAATCTTGGAACATGCAAAATGATATTTAAAAGCTTTTTATCTTCACAGAGTCACACAGTAAATATTCTTGAGACAAATTTAGAATTTAAATTCAATAGAAACTATAGATATGTGTGTATATATATATGTGTGTGTGTGTAAATAGATAGATAGGATTTTTGTTTTGTTTTGTTTTGAGGTTGGGGGACGAAGTTTCGCTTTGTTGCTCAGGCTGGAGCGCAGTGGCGTGATCTCGGTTCACTGTAACCTATGTCTCCCTGGTTTCAAGTGGTTCTCGTGCCTCAGCCTGCCAAGTAGCTGGGACTACAGGTGTGTGCCACCATGCCCAGATAATGTCTGTATTTTTAGTAGAGATGAGTTTTTGCCATGTTGGCCAGGTTAGTCTCAAACTCCTGACCTCAGGTGATCCTCCCACCTCGGCCTCCCAAAGTGCTGGGATTACAGGCATAAGCCACCATATCTGACTGAAACAATATTTTAAAACTTAAATTATAGTATACTTCAAAAAATTATACTCATGTTGCCACTGAGTTGCCACTAACATTTTTCTAAGATTTACTTCCTAAAGAATATTTTTATTTTCTTTGATATTTCTTGTCAAATTCCTTCTAAACTATTGTACATTTAAGGAGTACTTATATAATTCCAAAGTGTCAGAACAAAGTTAATACGGATTGTATATTGAACAGCTTATTTACATGATTCCAATATCTAGACATTTTGAAGCATTTATTTAGATATTATATGTAACAATTCGGATTATGAATTGCAATGGTCATTTAAATAGTGACACACATATCAAGTTCCCCAGTTAGATTTTGAGGTTTTGGTGCAAGAATAATGTTTTGTCACATCTGTTCATGATGTATGTCTTCCAGAAGAGGGCTCAGCACACAGTTACTGCTTAAGAACAAACGAATATATACTTGTATATGTTCATGTTACCATTAAGAAATATGCCAAATATTAATAGGTTTTTTTAATACATCTGCTGACGTTTGACTTCCTAAGCACACTTCTTGAGAAGCATAATCAAGAATTAATATGTTCAAATAATGTACAGTGAACGCTTATTGGCCTAAACACAAATGAACAAGCAAGCTAAACTAAAATCTGGTGGTGGTACTTTCACATGCTGCATATTATTTTTATGGGAAATGGCAACTAAATAATAAATCATCTCTTGCATTAAGTAACTTTAGAGCTGTATGAGCAGCTGTTCAATTGCCTGTACCTTCAATATCTACAGGTGTGTACACTTAAAACAGACATCGATTAGGATGCCCCTAAGACACTGAAAGATTTTGAGAAAGTAAAAGTTGAAAGAAAAATCACACAAAGACATGTAATTTTAATACACATTAAAATTAAATTTAATACACATTAATTACTTAAAAATGCATCGTATTTATCTGAGGTAATCCAAATATTCCTTCTATGTGAACATTAGTTTTTCTAAGTACTGTGCATAAATACAAGTACACTTGGATGATCTTTTATTTTTATAATTTTGTCATTTTAGTTAAAAATAAATGTATCCTTCAGACATCCTTTATTTACTACTGATCTTAGAAAAGTCTGTTTTTAATCACACCACCCAGTTCCACGTGAATATTTTGTATCAATCAACCTCATTAGTAGCTGATCTTCCTCTTCTCATTTTGACATTAGAAGGAGCAGCTTGAGGAAGAGCTTCACCACTAATTTCTTAACAAAAGCCTTCTCACTGATAAGAAAGGATCATCTAAATTATGTTTCCACCAACTGTATGCAATACCTAGAGTTCAGTCTGTTCACCTTATATAATGACTCAGAAAGACTGTGTACACATATTGCCCATTTTACATGGTGAGTTTCCTACTTGGACATTGATTTTATGTAGGCTAACTTCAAACTCTTCTATGTATATCCTTAATGTTCTTTGGTTTATATTTCAAAAAGGTTTCAGAAATTTAAAAATAAATCTAAAGAAAATAGGTCTAAATGTAAGTTGGAAATCAGTTCATTCTAAATCAAATGAATGGATGACTCAGAGCCAGTAGTGAGTCCATTGTAATTATTAAACATTCCCAACATAAGATTCAACAAGGCAGAAACCCCTTTATAATTTGAGAAAACCCACTATATGTCTTAATGGGAAGAAAGTGTATCAAAACTAGAAATTCACAGATATTTCTGTTAACAACTGAAAATAATACTCAAGTGGGAAAAGATAAATAAAAGCAGACATATGCAAAACACAAAACAAGCTATCACTCATTTCTCAAAAACATTTCATTAAGAAATCAGTTAAAGTAGAAAATCTTCAGGTACTTTAATACGTAGGACAGTATCTACTTCTGTATGTGTCTAAGAATTCTACCTGATCAGCAGTTTCTTTGAGAGGGTCATCAACGGTTGCCCTTGAAGTATTTTCTTTTTGCTGTTTTCCGCTTGCCTGTGGCAGGATAATATATACTATACTATGCTAAGAAATAAGTGAGAGCGATGCACAGTGGCTCATGCCTGCAATTCAAGCACTTTGGGAAGCCAAAATAGGAGGGTCACTTGAGGCCAGGAGTTTGAGGCCAGCCTGGGAAACAGAATGAGATCTTGTTTCTGCTAATTTTTTTTTTTCAATTTTAAAAACAGCCAGGCATGGTGGTATGCACCTGTATTTTCAGCTACTTGGGAGGCTGAGATGGGAGAATTGCTTGAGCCCAGGAGGTCCAGGCTGCAATAAGTTATGATCATGCCACTGCACTCCAGCCTCTGCAACAGATGGCAACAGAGCGAGATCTGGCAGGCAGGCAGGCAGGCAGGCAGGCAGGCAGGGAGGGAGGGAGGGAGGGAGGCAGGGAGGAAGGGAGGGAGGGAGAGAAAGAAGGAAGGGTTCTTGTGAAATTCTGCCACTTGAATCTACGTTCAAGCAGGAAGGGAGGGAGGGAGGGAGGGAATGTGAAGAAGACTTTGCCTTATTTTTTCCTTGTGTGAATCAATACATTGATTGTTTCACAACTTTGAATATTAAAGGAGTAGTAATTATCCCAGCATTTAAATTAGCATGTATTTCTGGCATCTCTTTGCCAAAACAATTCTGATTATACCAGGGGAAAAAATGTGACATGTCCCATTAATTATTTTTAAAATTATCTAGTATCTCCACTTTCACCAGGCCTTGAATACAATTATATTCTAATCTAACTGCTTCACAGAAAGGGAGTAGTCAACCAATGAAATGCCCCAATTGTCGTGTACAAAATGCAACAATCCAACTCGACAAACCTTTAAAGTAAGGGGAGAGGCTGTGGAGTATACTAAAGAAATAAAATGATGCAGAATAATGTAAGGCAGATTTTATTAAGATAACACTATATTTCACCCTAAACTTCCTGAGAGCAAGAACTACCTTTAATTAATTATTGATGAGCAATTCTCTCTTTAACTCTCCCTGGTAGACAGGATATAGATGGCGTATGTGTTTGCAATTCTTCCTCTGAGTTGTCAGATAGCTGTTGCTGTAGACTGTGACCAATGGCAGGCAATTCACCAGGTTTCCCTTGCTGACAGTCTAATATTTCTCATCCCATTGCACCATTCTGTATCTCAGCGTTACTCCTTTGGCCCAGAGGGATGCTAAGAGCTGATAGTGGTACAGCCCTCCATTTCAGTCACTGAAGAGACTAGCCCTATCAGCTCACAGCAATAGAATGCTGCTAACTATATATTTGCATGCCAAAAGTTGGAGGGATATTTTTTATATTGACTCGTAGCTTCCAATTTGGAACCACTTTCTGCTAAAAACTAAGTTGTTGCATGATAAGGATAGAGGAAAGACAACTGAAGACAATGAGTGGATAGGGCAATCTGGGCGAATTATTCAGGAAGGAGGAAGAATAAAGAAGGAAGAAAAAAAAGAAAAAGTAAGCAGATCATGAGATCTTAGAAAATTAACAAAGATGCTATGATTAGGCCCCAGTGGGCCTGCCTGATATACATTACCAACCAGTCCAACACATCATGAGGGTACAAAGCAGAGAGGAACCACATGCAAGCACTATGCAGAATCTCAAAAATTCACTCTCCCCCATACTCCTACTTTTACCTACAGCCAAATCACTCCACAGCCACTATTAAGGCTCTCATTGACATAATTATGGCACAAAAGCCAAGCCCATCAGCATGCTAAATAAATTATGTCATTGAGATCTTAAAACTTGTTCAGATTTGTTTTCAGTCTCCTTACTAAAAATGTTCTTTCTTGAAAGAAATATTTTCTTCTTATCCTTTAAGGATAAGGAAAAGCCAGTTACTCAATACAGAATATTATACTGAAAATTCTGAATAACTTTGAAAGACAAATAAATAAATGTTTTAGCTTAAGTCTAAAGGTTACAACCCTGGGTTCCATTCATGGTTGTACCTGAGATGAAAGGCCATCAACCCAACGTAAGTATAAGTTCCACCTCTATACATTGGGACTAGTACAAGTCATGTCACAAATCACTGACGGCTTAATGAAACACAAGATTCTACCCGTAAGGTACCATGACTTCAACTTCATTTGCCTATGTTTATCCTAGACTTACCTTAGAAAACAAAAGTGAGTTGAATAAATTAATTCAGGTAGATCTTTATACTTTCCCAAGTGCTTTCTTCAGCATTATCTAATTCTCAAAATCATGGTAGGGAAGTAAGACAGGTACTGTATTATTAAGCATAATTTACAAGGAAGAAACGAGGCCAAGTAGATAAATGGCTCTGCTGTAAACCACTTGTCTAGCTACTGGCCATATGATGACAACATATCCCTCACCCCTACCTCAGTGACCCTTTTGTTCTAGACTCTGATTCATTACATGTCACGAAATAACCTATATGGAATCAATAACAACTTATAATTGAGCAAAGAGAAATTATTGCATCAATTTTTTCTAGTTTGATGAGAAAAAATAATTAAAAATACATAAAAATTTAAACAGCCAATGACAAGGTATTTGCAGTTCAAAAAAAGAAAAAACAAACCCACAGGTATTCATAAAATATACAAAGCTCACATAATATGTACTGAGCCAGCATCTTCCTGATTTATTCTGCTTTATCTTTTGGAAGGCGGTATTCTCAGCTACAAATCAAAGCCTTAGTTCTATTACCAACTCGTGCCTCCCCTCAGAGTGAATTTCTTCTTGTTTGATAATAAATGGAAACCTACAGAAGTACTCACAAATAAATTAACACACTCATTAATTCTTCACCAAGGATTGTTGAATGGTTCAGGATTTGATATAACTAAATTAAACTATACTTCCAAAAAAAAAAAGATATTTCTCAAGATTCTATTTCTATACATAATTTGTGCTCCCACCAGAGCTTTAAGCGCCAGACAGTTCCGTGTGAATTCGTTGGGGAATCTCTGCCTACCCAAAACACTGCCACACAGAAACCTGTATGAACAGAGCAACTGGAAGTGTTACCCCTACAGATGCATCGGAAAGCACCCACGCACCCAAATAAACACAAAACCCATTCCCTATACAATTTTTTTTAATGTGTCAGCTCATCAACCATTTCAAGTTACTTAAGTAGAAAAAGTCCCATTCACATCACATTTGAGTCAGGGGTGCCAGAGGTACTCCCATTTTCACATCAACCCAACTCCTCATCCTAAAACGTCCAGGTCCTGAATCCACTACGCGGATTCCAGCACTGGAAATCTGTGGTCGGCGCCCGCCCCCTCCGGCTTGGGCGCTTCGGGATAACGGCGCCGCCGGCTCATACCCTGCCCGCAACGTTTTGCACTTCGCCTGGGTCTGTTCCAGGCCTCTAGCCTCCTCTTCGGGGCTCCCAGCCAGGAAGAGTCCGAGCGGCAACTGGAGTGTCGGGCTGGAGAAGTGG
Organism: Saimiri boliviensis; assembly: GCF_048565385.1. Lineage (NCBI taxonomy): Eukaryota > Metazoa > Chordata > Mammalia > Primates > Cebidae > Saimiri > Saimiri boliviensis. The sequence continues at coordinate 51,658,141 of NC_133452.1, forward strand.
GTTCCCTCCGCCCTCTAGGCAGTCGCAGCGACCCCATCCCCGGCGCACCGGGTCGGAGCCTCCGGGCGGGGCGGGGGATTGTGCGAGGCCCGGGACTTCCACGCAATCCCCGCAGCGCAGCGCCTCTCTCCTCTGCCCTGGCCGGGTCCCCACAGCCCCCGACCCCCGAGCGCAAAGCCGGGTTACGAGTGGGAAAGGAAAGTGAGGCGTCACGCATGTGGAGGGTGTGAGTGCGGACACACACGGGGCGGCTAGGTACGAAAAACCCCGCCTCTCCGAACTCCCTCCCCGGACCAGCCGCAGCCCCTCCACTCCAGGGCTCCCCGCGCCGGGACAAAGCTGCCGCGGCCTCTCAGAAACCGCGGAGCGCGCTGTCGCCCGATCTCCTAAGTCCCTCCGGGCCTCGACCCCGTCCCAGAGGACCCGTGGGCCGCCCGAGGGACGGAAGGCACCCGGAGCCCGGCGCCCGCAGCCCCTGCCCCCCGCGCCCTCGCCCGGCGCCGCGGCTCACCTGTTCAGCACTTTGCGGATCCTCTGGCGCACGCCAGCCCGGGAGGAGGCGGACAGGCTCCCGCCGCCGCCGCCACTGCCCTCGGCCGGCAGGTTCTCGATGGTGGTCACCACATGGTTCGGCGGGGCTGGCGGCGGCGGCGGCTGCAGCTGCTGCTGCTGCGGCGGCTCGGGGGGGATCATCGCGGCGGAAGCTGAGGCGCGGCGGCGATCAGAACGCAGCCGGGCGCATCGTGCGCCGGCTCTGGGCCCGGGAACGCGCAGAGGACCCGGCCGGGCGGCCGCGGCCCGGGAGGCGGTGCTGCACGCGAAGCGGCGAGGCGGGGAGGCACCCGCGGCTACGGCCGCCGCCGCCTGGCCCGCCGCTCACTCCTCTCTAGTCCCAGTGCGCGAACCCTCGCGCCTGGGCCCCCGCCGCCGCCGCCCGCCCCGGCTCTTCCTGAGCCGCGTCCCCAAGTCCTGGCCCGCCCCGCGAAGTGGCCTCGAAGGGTGTCGAGCGGAGGCGCCCAGGTGTCCGTCGGCTCGGGGAAGGAGTTCCGGCTTCGCCTTCTTTCCTCTTGCCCAGGTCTTCTCGGGGCGCGCGGCGGCAGTTGTGCTGGCGCCGCCTCAGCCTGTCCCCAGCTCGCTCGGAAAGCTGCCGTCTGTGTCTCACGGAGTGAGAGACCGAGAGTGAACCCCGAGAGCCGGGCGGGGGCGCCGCGGCGACGGCGGCGGCAGCGGAGCTGGGCGCGGGCGGGGGACTTGCTCGCTTTGCTCTCGCCAGAGGGCGCTGCCGAGGTGCCTTGTTGCCCCCGACCCTCTTCTGCCCGGTCCGCAGAGGCCCACGGTCTAGATTGTGATTGTTTTGGTTTGGGTGTTTTTTAGGGAGACAAGGGGGCTGGGAATAGATCCTCTTTGCGGAGTTGGCGGAGACTCCTCGTTTCTGCCCGAGCGCCGGGGAATCCAGCACCACCTGCCTGGGACAGCGGCAGGACACGAGAGGTGCCCGCCTCGGATTTGAAACCCAAACGGAGAATCCTAGATGTTGCTCCTACGCTCGCCATAATGGGCCTGGAGGAAATGGAAGGAAAAACAACTTCTTCCAATCACTTCTGCGAACTGGAAAAAGCATATTCAGACCAACTCAAAACGTCTCCGTTTGAGGCAATGTAGCGCTGTGAAAGGAACCTAAGCAGATTTGAGTTTCAGTGGCACATCTGAAACTTATCCGCAGAGAGACTGTAAGCAATTAACTTAAATTCTGAGACATTCTCCTCCGTACAGCGAGACTACGCGTGTCTTTCTCCCAGGGGAGCTGTAAGACTTAAATGAGGTAAACTACCCAGCAGGGGAGCCTAACAGCTCCTTTCACAGTCCCCCAACTCCAAAAGGGAGTCCTGTGTATCTGCCACAGAAATCTTGGACCATATTTCTACCAAAGGAAAACTGACTCTCTGTCCCAGGCATTGTTATACCTATTTTGATCCAGATCTCAATTAATAACTGACTCTTAAAAGAGAGATATTTTTCAAATTTTTCTTTATTTAGACTGTGCTTATCATTTTTCATTTTGCCTTGAAAAATGATAAAGCATTTAAAAAAAATTTTCCACTTCAGTGTAATACGAGGAATTGAGTAAGTTTAACAAGTAAGGTTGCTCTCACATAGACATGCTGATGCCACTGCTGAATCCAAAGGCTCTGAAACAGTCAAATTAAAAATACCAGTGATAGGATTTCCCACTGAGAGAGGGGCTGGGGAGAAAATACACACAAAAAAGGAATGGACTGTGTCCTTTCAACAGAGGAGAAAAGGAATATGGAAGGATAAAAAGAATATGGGATTCTTTGTTCAGTTAACAAGGTCCCATTCCTTTAACAAAATTCAGTCTTTAATCATCAAAAATATGAGAAAACGTGTATTTGCAAAATCTCTCCAATCTATGTTTGAATTCTGTAAAACCTACTTGCTAACTGAAATATCCCTGAGGTTTCTTTCTACAGAAATTAACCCCAACTGAAGCATTTTCTGTTTCATAATTAACATGTTTTCCCATTCTTTCCCAACCATCTTTTATACTCTTGATATTCCACCTTAGATTTGCACAGGACACTTTGAAGAATTGTTAAACAGGACCAAGGCTTGTAGCCTCATGGGCATTAAAATTCCAACAGTGGCAATAAATTTGCCCTTAGTGGACCCACCAAATGTAGCAGACATGAATAAAATGCACTCCAGCTGTACCTAGCAGCAAATCATGGTAGAAGTCTCTATTAAAACATTTATGGTGATTTCAGGTGCCTGCCTTGAATAACTGGTTGCTTCAGTGCCCTCTTCCTTCACATTTGGCTTGCCTCCCTTTGAATGTTTTTGGCATGTCACGACTCAGTGCTGTGTCTGCACTTCAATGTCTGCATTTGCATTTGGTCAGTTCTCTAAAGGGACTACTGAATCCAAATGCTCTAACTCTCCTGAGTCAGGAAGGGAGAAAACCAAGATGAGAGAAGAAGATGAGAGATGTAAAAAATTTCCATCCTGTTGGTAAGCCCTCAAGGCAGACTCAAGCCTTATGCTTTTTTGTTACTCCATTTCTGGGGGAATACAGCATCTGATCCCTTCTTATCCTCTGATTCGGTACTCCATGCTCATTTCTTAGGAAGTAGCTAACCAGTAAGTATGGTGGTGTGTGCCTGTAGTCCTAGCTACTCTTAATGCTAAGACAGGAAGATTACTTGAGCCCAAGAGGGGGAGGCCAGCCTGGGCAACATAGCAAGACATCATCTCTAAAAGAAAAGAAATACTTAAGTAGTTAGATAGCATTTGTAAAGTAAGTAAACAGAAGTCAAAAGTCTAAGTGTCACAATAGTGTGTCTGACATGGAATTAGACATAAAAGATGTAGAAAAGGGCCGTTTCTCTTTTTCCTGCTGCAAGACTTTTGTCCATCTCTGGCCTCAAAATCAGTCCTCCATGAGCTCTGATCAAAAGAAAAGGAGATGAAGGCAAAAGGCTAAGCATCTGTATGTAGTTTTCAGTGGTGGCATGTGGGTTCCAGGGACCTACCTACTTCTCAATTTACCTCCTCTTTATCAGTTGTGGTTAGTGGCATGATGCTATTGCAGAATTTCCATGCCACAAAAAACTCTGCCTCTCTTACCATTATATTACCCAAGTTTATCTTCAGACACAGACTAGTTCTATTGAATTCCCTAAGGAAGCAGAAGTTGGCTGTCAGCTGTACCTTCTTTAGTGTTTCTCATTTTGAAGACATTTCCACTGATGTGAGGAAGAGTGGAATTTGCCCTATGTTTCAGACCTTAGAGTCACCAGGCAGTGACTAATCTGTTTAGCATAGACTGCACCTGTGCACATTATTGGGGAAACAAGTTTCACAGTCATGCACCAGAGGTAACTGATGATCTTCCCCAAATTGCTGAACAACTGTCTGCAATTGCTTGTGCTGCTGCAAATGCCCAGTGGCCATATGCTTTTCCTGTATCATTCTCTTCATCTTTTTATCTCCTAAGCCAGATTGAATCTTCTCAACATGTAGTATTAAATCTATGGCCTCTAGAATGATAGAGCTTCATGGTTTTGATTCACATAATAGAACTCAAATGGGAGACAAGGCCAGGAAAAACTGATGAGAAATTTGTGGAGAGGGGAAATGACAGAGGAGTAGAATGGGTAAGTCCATTTACATCCAAGAAATTGATATAATAATTGGGATATTAAAGCATAGAACTTCAGTGAGCAATCATCATCAATGAAGATTGTCTGTAAATGGCATTAGTGGATATGAAAATGTGCATAGACCAGGGAAACAGACACTAGGCAACAGATATTAAAGACCGTTCTCACACTTTACACCATGTTTTTGTTTATGTAATTTTTCTGTTTTGCATTTTGGAAACATGTCTTTGGGGTAAACTCAGAATACTGTTTGTAGGTTTATAATTTACCTTTTTTACTAAGAGAGATGGAGGATTAGAGATTAGTGTTGTTAGTTGTGGTTAAGGGTGAATTTTGCAGAGTCAGACTACATTTTGATGGGTTTAAAATTTCTCATTATTATTTGCAGAGTATTCCATGTCCAAAAGCATGGTTTGGTATGTCTTTGTCATGGTGACGTGGTCTCTGTAGACAGGAAGTTTGCCACATTCATTGAAGGAATTACTCAGTAGTATCAATTTCCTCTAAATGAGTAGGATTATCTTAATATCATAAGATATTAGGAACAAAAAATCTGGAGATGATGATATCTCAGGAGAACTTACTGTTTTATAGACAATCAGTTATCAAATATCTGTAAATAAGGGAGAAAGACCCTTATATAAACATCAGTTATTTCAGTCAGTGACTTCAATATTCTCTCCCTCTAAATATTTTAAGGCATAAAAATACTGATGGAAAATTGTGGGTAAAATTGTAATGACTCCTGGGTGGATTTTATACACTGACTTATTAGTGGCTAGGTAGGTGGAACTTGGAGCCCAAGTAATCTCAGTTCCAATTCCAGCTCTATTGACAAGCTGGATTAATTTTAGGAAATTCTCTTAGATTTTCTGATCATCAGTTTCCTAATTTTTAAAAATGGAGATAAGGTGTATATATATATATATATATATATATATATATATATATATATACACACACACAAAATCATCTATAAATATATAATTTTTAATGTTTATAATTTTATAAACATAAAACATGATTTATATCTATATGATTTTATATATTTATGTAAAATATAGATATAAATCATGTTTTATATGCTTATAAAATTATAAAATCATTAAATTTATGTTTATAATTTTATAAACATATAAAACATTATATAATTTTATTAAAATGGTAATGTTTATAATTTCTAATATATATATATATACATACAGAGAGAGAGAGAGAGAATATCTGGCATAGAAATTATTTTTGAAAACTAATTGATCTGGACCTGGTCATGATAGAGTGGCTGATACTGGAATTAACTTTCCCTTATGAACAATTTTAAAAGCTGGATAAAATATTGGACAGGAGTCAATTTAAGACTGCGATTCTTTAGGGAACAGAAACACATAAAAAAGGAAGCACATTAGATGAGCTCCAAGTTCATCCCAGCTTTCACCTATGGGCATTTTCCAGATCACAGTGTGGAGAAACGGTGCCCAGAGTGGCAGTCTCACTGGGTAAAAGCGACAGGGATGGTAATTCAGATCTGTAAAGGCAACTGGAATTTGGTGGGCAGAGTTCCAAAAAGGAGGGACCTAAAAGAAGCAGCTTAAAAACACTGTGTGAAAATGTGAAAATTCCCCTCAGAGCCAGCTTTTATGCTATATATGTACAGCACAAGAATCTGGGAGATCAAGCCAAGAAAGCTGCTCAGAAGCTAGAGGGTTGAAAAGATATTTCAGATACAGCATAGTGCTGGGAGGGATAGGGGTTGGCAATTAGGCTCAGTGATTGTAGAGAATACTTGGTGAGTCCCCAGACATTTTGTAGAGACTCCAAAAAAGGCCATACCCTAAGTATAAGAACTAGGTAATGTTAGGGCTGTGCTGTAAGACTAAAGACAAAACAGACCTTCCTTAACAGAACCTAAAACCAAATCTCAACCTGATAAAGGTGATCCACTGACAAATTGATTGCCTTCCAGATTAAAACTTAATGCTCTTTTCAGAAAGGTGCCATTATCCAAAATCTCTATACTTTAAATTGACAATATCAAGCTATTAATCAGAAATAACTGCAGATGCAAAGAAGCAGAGAAAAAGGTAACAGATAATCTATACTACAGGTTAGCGAATGTTTTCTGTAAAAGGCTAAGTAATAAATATTCTTGGCTTGGAGGTCTTACAGCTTCTCTCATAATTACTCTGTTGAAACTTGTCTGCTGTTACATATTAATATAGCCATAGAAAATAGGTAAATGAATGTGGCTGTGTTTCAATAAAACTTTATTTATAGACAGACACTGAAATTTGAGCTTCACATAGTTTTCACATGCCACGAAATATTTTTCTTTTTTTATCTTTTAGCTAGTTAAAAACAATTTAGGACTTGGGAACTATATGAAAATGGACCAATATTCATAAATATAGAAGCAGAAATCCTTAACAAAATATTAACACATGAACTCCAACAACATATGAAAAAATTACATACCATGACCAAGTAGGATTTATCCTAGGAATGCAAGGTTAATTTAACATCTGAAAATCAACTAATGTAATATACCACATTGATAGAATAAGGAACAAAATCTTCATGAGCATTTCACAAAATTCAACATTCATTCATGTTAAAATATCTCAAAAACCTTGTAAGAGATGAAAATTATTTGAATCTGAAAGAATATTTACAAAAAAACTTACAGTGAAAATTATATTTAATATTTAAAGATGAAATGCTCTTCAAGGACAGACACAAGTAAAAAAAATATCTATTCTCACTACTTCTACTCAACAGTAGAAGGATACTGGAGGAAATAGCCAATTTAACAAGCAACTAAAAGAATAAAAGACATTGGGAAAGAAAAGGAAAAAGTAAACATGTCTCTCTTCACAGATAACATGATCCTCTATGTATAATATACTAAGAAATTCACAAAAACACCATTTAGAACTAATGACAAATGCAGCAAGGTTTCAGAATATAAGATCAATATACAAATATCAATTGTATTTGTATTTTCTAGCCATGTACAATCTGCAAATGAAATTAAATAATTATATTAACATAACATCAAAAAGAGTAAAATACTTAGAAATAAGTGTAATAAAAGCAGTGCCAGATTTTTAGATAAAAATTCACAAAGTAGTATTGCAATAAATTAAAGATGATCTAATCTAATGAAGTGGAAAGACATCCCATGTTCATGAATGAGAAGACATAATTTTATTAAGATGGCAATGCTACTCATTGATCTACAGATCCCATACAATCCCAATAAAAATCTCACCAGGTTTTTTTGTTTGTTTGTTTTGTTTTTTTGTGGTTTTTTTTTTTTTGCAGAAACTAATAAACTGGAAGTACATTTAGACAACTGGCAGAGAATTTGCAATTTAATAACAGAAATACTTCAGAAAGATAATAATTAACTCTAATGGTAATCAAGAGTTTCTTGGGCAGGAGATGAAAAGTAGTTCACTAATTGTCAAAGCTTTAAATAGAGTTTGCTGAGCCACTGAATTTTGATCTAGATAACTATATTTGACTGATGAGAGGACAAAATGATGCATATGTATACTTGGAGTTACGAAAAATGAAAGCTAAACCAACAGCTTCCATAGAAAGAAAACACTAGAAGAATCAACTAAGAGAATGTAAAGTGATTGCCTCTGGTGATGGAGAAAATGTTGGAAGAGGAAGAGCACTACTGTTTTGCATAACAAACCCTGTAGAATTATCTGACTCTTTAAACCATTTGTAGATATAACTGTGAAAACAAAATGTAATTACAAAAAAGGAAAACACATAAGTATATTCCTGACACATACTTTTTTTTTCTGTTGAGTTCTTCTTGTTATCAAGGCACCTTCCTGAGGAGGTTGCAGCTAAGAGACAAAGTTGTTGGAGGTTGATGCCAAGAGTTGAAGTAGTTTCTTATTTAGGCAAACAAATAACTTTCAAAGAAAATCTGGAAAAAAGGTTCATTAATTTGCCTGTTATTCTTCCATTTTCTAGAGATGTCTATTTTTTCTTCATTGAGAAATGTTCAATTTTCCAATGAATTAATTTAGCTGCAATTTAACAAATTTTTTTTTGTCTTTTAAGTTGACATAAAATAATAGGATATTATAAAAACAACAAACCATTATTTTCTAGCTAATATTCTTTGTCAATAAAGTAGGGAAAGACAGGAAGATAGTGAACTTTTTTTTTCACTTTACAAATCAAAAGTTAAACATGGTTGAGTTTATTCATTCAGTTGGTTGCAGTAGATTTTCTTTTTCCATTTAGGCTTATGCAAGGCTATTTAAAGTCAATTGGAATAAAGTATCACATATTGGATATCTTTTAATATTGAATTGTAGAAAATTAAAAAGGTGAATAGTCTACCTCCAATCCAGTAATAATGTCTCATGTATTTCTAAACTTTTTTTAGTTTTTAAAGCATTTCTACTGATTCTTTCTGATAGGTACACAAAAATATATTCATGTTATTTTTGTTTACCTGGGAACCCAAATGAGCTCCTAATTTTGTGCATAACTCCAGTTTCTTATTTATTTTCGTATTCAGACTTAAACATTTCATATTCTATACTTGATGATAAACTTCACAGAAGCCAGAAGACTTTCTAAAGGCCAATCATTCCCATGTCAAGTTGTTAGAGCTGAGCTTCAACAAAGTCAGAAGACCCTGTTAGGATTATTAATCATCTGTATGTTGATCCAGTCCTAAAATAATGCTTGTGTCACCTAGTACTGAGGTTTTCCTTGGCTCCAGTGATTTTCGTTCAACTCTTCTTTTACTTCCAAGGTCCTTATCTCAAAAACTGAAAGCCCTCTGATACATGGATATAAAACCAATCATATTCTCTGACCACTATCTCTAGTACCTTCACCCTAGCATTCCACTGACCTCCTGAAGACTTCCTCTCAAATTCTCAATACCATCCTTATCAAATTTAGAGTCAATGAGCCTCTATTCCAGCATCCTTTTTCAAATTACCATAATTTCTTTCATCTACATCAGCAGTTCCCAACCTTTTTGGCACTAGCGATTGGTTTCATGGAAGACAGTTTCTCCATGGACAGGGGTGGGCAGGTAGGGGGGATGGTTTCGGGATGAAACTGTTCCACCTCAGATTATCAGACATTAGTTAGATTCTCATAAGGCACATGCAACGTAGGTCCCTCACATGCACAGTTCAAACTAGGGCTTGACTCCCAGCCTGGCAGGAGGCGTAACTTAGATGGTAATGTGCACTCACCCACTGTTCACCTCCTACCTTTTGGCCAGTTCCTAACAGGCCACAGATTGGTACAGGTCCAAGTCCCAGGGGATGGGGACCCCGATCTACATGACAAAATGCTACCTGACTTAATCTCTTACTCCATTTGTCTATTCTATGCAAGTACCTAGCAATTGAATGTTGCTAAAGGAGAACACAGAAGCCTACTGAATGACCTCTTTATTTTTGTGGCCCACAAAACTCAAACACATATGCATTATTTTCCAAAAACGATATTAATGTTTCTTGACATATTTGGTCTCCCTCTCTCTACATCTTCTCCTCTCTCTGCAAAGTTGCATCATTATCTTTTCCACCATCACTTTCAGGATTTAAAAAAAAAAAATTGTTGAAAATAGAAACAATCAGACAGAAACTGCTTTGTCTTCCTGCCACTAAAACTACCTGCTCTTTACCTTTCCTCAGGTACAATGGGGGAAATATCTCTCAAAGGCTGCATGTATTAGTAGGTTCTAAAGAAAAACAGAAGCAATAAGATATATAAGAGAGAGGAAAAGATTTATTTTAAGGAATTCACTCCCCAATAATGGAGGTTGGCAAGTCCAAAATCTACCAGGTGGGCCAGCGGGCTGGAAATCAGGGAAGAACTGATATTGCAGTTCAGGTTCAAAGATCAACTGCTGGCAGAATTCCCTTTGGCTCTTTTGTCTATTCAGGCTATCAACTAATTAAAGGAGGCTAACCCACATTGTGAGGGCAATCTTCTCTACTCCAAATCCACCCATTTAAATGTTAATCTCATCTAAAAGCACCCTGACAGAAACATCCGAAATAACGTTTACCACATACCTGAACACTGTAGCCTAGCCAAGTTGACAGACAAAAAATTAACTGTCTCACTAACCCTATACTTACTTACTTTAAGACTTTACCCCTATAGTTATTCCCAATCTCTCCTATATATCAAATTTTCCCTCTGTACTGAATGATTCCTATAGTCATACAATCATACATTAATATTTCTCATTTCAGAAAATAAGACTTCCTAGATCCCTGGTTGCATTTTCCACATACTCCTTCAAATCCCATCCAATCAGCTTGCTATAGTCACTTTTTCATCTGCCTTTTTTTTTTTTTTTAACATATTCCACTACTTCTCTGGTCTCCATTGTGAAAGGAAAGTAAATCTCAGGACCCCAGAATTCCTAAGCCAAAGGGAAAAGTCAAGCTGGAAACTGCGTTGGGAAAACCTGCCTCCCATTCTATTCCTAAATAAGATAGCTACAAAGATTTTTTTAAAAGCTGCATGTCTCCTTTATAATTTTCCCACCGTTATGGACAAATGACCGGCAGAACTCAAACTCATCTCTCTGCTCGCATGAGACAAATGCATATCTGATTGCTTTCTTTGCCCTATTGTTTCACTAAGCCAGACTAAGGCATAAGTGACTATTCCTGTAAATCGTTTATTCAGTGAAAGGTCAGAGACTCAAAAGAATGAAACCATTTGTCTTTTATCTACCTATAACCGGGCAGTCTCCTCCCTGCTTAGAGTCATCCCACCTTTCCGGACTGAACCAATGTATATCTACATATATTGAGTGATGTCTCATGTCTCCCTAAAATGTATAAAACCAACCTGTGCCCCAACCACCTTGGGCACATGTCTTCAAAACCTCCTAAGGCTGTGTAATGGGCACATCCTAAACCTTGGCAAAATGAACTTCCTAAATTGATGGAGACCTGTCTTGAGAAAACTTTTGGTTTACAACGTCATTCCATTCAACACTTAAAGTCACGAGAGTGTGAGCGACTTTTTTATTTCTGATTTTAATAAATAATCCTCTGTATAATTCAATGCACCAGTGTATTCAACTCAGCAATCATTTCTTTCTTTCTGAAATTCTTTCTTCTCTTGGTTTCAAGTCACATGTATCCAGCTTTCCTTCTATTTCACTGGCCACTCTTTTTTTGAGTCTTATGTCCAGCTCTCCTTTCTCTGTTCTTTCTCTAATGGTTGGAGAACTTTAGGGTTGGAGGACTTTACTAGGATCTCTGCTCTTTTTAATGTACACATGCTGTATTAGTCCATTTTGTATTCCTTTAAAAGCATACCTGAGACTGGTTAATTTATAAAGAAAAGGGATTTATTTTGCCCTGTTCTGCAGGCTTTATAAGCATGGGAACAGCATCCGCTTCTGCTGAGGCCTCAGGAAACTTTTACTCATGGCAGAAGGCAAGGGGAGAGCAGGTGTGTCACATGAGGGAATGTGGGGAGAGAGAGGGGAGGATCTTTTAAACAATCAGCTCTTTTGTGAAGAAATAGAGTCAGAATTCACTCATTATTGTGAGGACAGCACCAAGACATTCATGAGGGATATGCCCTCATAACCCAAATACCTCCCAGTATGCCCACCTCCAACACTGGAGGTCACATTGGAGAAACACATCCAAACCATACACATGCCTCCTGGGTGATCCCCTCAGTCCCATTACCATACATAAGCCAGTAACTCTAAAATTTATACCTCCTACTCCACCTCCTTTCCTGACCTCCAGGCTCATATATCTAACTTTCACTTTTCACTTTAACTTGAAATTTCCCCTTGAATTTCTAATATGAATCTTGACTCATTCTCCCCATCTCAGCAAATGGTAACAACATCCACTCAGTTCTTTAACAAACAAACAAAAACATGTGGTGGTCACCTTTCATCCCTCTTTTCATTGCCCTAGCATCCAAACTATCCTTGAGTACTCTAGGCACTGCCTCTAAAACTTAACACCTCATTATCCAGGGCATAAAACATGCTTTGCGTATGGCCCGTGCTCAGAAAGACTGCTTTAATGAATTGAAAGAATAACTCTCAAATTGTCTTCAACCCAGTATTTTACTCTGGCTTCTAGACATATACAGTGTACTCAGAGTCTTTACTTAGATGTTTTAAATCTTCCACTGAGTATGTCCAAGACAAAGTTTATAATCTTATTCTTAAACCAAACTGATTCTCACCAACCTTCCACTCAAATGCACAAAGCTGAAATTTAACTATTATCCCTTATACACTTTTCCATTCTTTGCCACCACTGAGTCCTGCCCATTTGGCCTTCTACATATTTCCAGAATCCAATCATTTTTCTCTATCACCACTGCTATTGCTTTAACCCAAGCTGCATCATCTCTTGTTTGGGTGACTGCAGTAGCCTTTAAATTGTTCCCCTTGTATCCATTATGGCCCAATCCCAAAATACTCTCCATCCTACAATCAAAATAATCTTTGCAAAGTGACAATGTTATCATGTCAACCTCCTGCTAAAATTCTTCCATTTTTTTGCATGTCCTTCTCAAATCTTACAAGGCTATCTTGTTTCTTCTTGTCTCTCCCCTGCTGGTTTCATTCCATTCTACTTTCCTGCTTTTTTCTTTGCTTCAGCCACATTGGTTTCTATCAGTTCCTTGAAATTGCAGGGCTGTCTCTTATCTCACAGTCTTTGTACATGCTGCCCCACTGCCTGGAATATTTGTCATTTCCTCCACCTGTTCCAACCATCCTCCAGCTATGCTTAGAAATTTTTCATCTTTCATTCAGATTTAAGCTCAGATTTTATTTCTTCAAGCTGTCTCTAATCCTCATTCAGAATAGATTATATTCCTTTGTTATAGAGAAATAAGTTTATTTTCTTCATCACAATTTCACTACCCATTCAGTTTTAAATTTGTATGATTATTTGAGTAATGGCTGCCTTTCCCACTAAACAGTAGGCTCCATGAGAGTAGAAAAGGTATTTGCTCACATTGTATGTCCAGCATTATCAAGTGCCTAGCACATAGTAGTTTTACAGTAAATTTTCATTGAATAAATGATAAATTATGGAGGAATGGACTCCACTATTCATTCACTCTACTCTGAACATTCCCCTCCTTATGACCTCACTAAGATCTGGCCATCCCCAAATATCCCAACTTCTCCTGAATCTTCCTCAACTTGGGGTTGCTTATTTAATACTTCCTTACAGGTATGGGGAGTAAGAAGTCAGCTTTGTTGCTTCCCAATGCTGCTTCCAAACTTTTTTTACATGTACTTTTTTTTACATGCTATCTAACTGACTTATCCTTAACCGCTCATCTTCATAGGCATTTACTAACCTTCTCATCACTCTGCTTCATTTGATTTACTTTTTCCCCTCACCTTGGACTTGTCATTATCCTATACTATTTCCAAGTTCATATAGATTACTCATCAGGACCCAGGTCATTTACTTTTATATCTGCTGGGACTTTCACCCCAATCTAAAAACTTACTGCCATAGCCAAATCCTGGACCTTGTCATAACCCAGAATTGTTCCTTGTCTGAAATGGCCTCCAGCCTAATGGCAGCCTCAATGTTGTCCATTCATCTTCTTGTGCTTCACTGGCAGCTGTTTTAGACATTTCCACCCCCGTGATCTCTAGTACTATATCTCCATTCCATGACTGTGATCACCACCTTCATCACCTCCACCATCCCACCACCTCCTCCCTCTACTCAGCAGGTACATGCCTTCTACTTCATAGGGAAAATATAAACCATTGAGAACAATTCCCTCAGCTTCCTTTAACCAAACCTACAATTTTACCTCTTTTGTAGCTGCTCACCTTTTATAATGGATGAAGAGTCCTTCACCCTTCCTGAGTCTACTCTCTTCACCCATGCTCTGGATCCTATGTCCTCCTGCTGCTCAGAGACCTTGATCAATCAAGCACCCCTGCCTGTACTATAATTTTAACTTCTCCACTGTACAGTCTCCTAACCACACACATTTAGACACGTTCAAATCTTTCCCTTCTGAAAGATTCAACAATGCATGCTCTGAGTTTGTCAAAGAAATACCTTTTTCTTAAGGGTATTTTCTCTTCTCAGCAATGAAACTCCCTGATGATGTTGTCTACATTTGCTCACACTTTCTCCCAACCTCACACCTATCCGGTCAGACTTCTACCCACACTGCTCCCACACACCTATTGTTTTTTCCAAAGTTACTGGTGACCTGAATCTATAGGCACTTTGCTGCATTTTCTGTCATGTGTAAAACATGTAACACAACTGACCCTCTTGACATTTTTTTCCCTTGGTTTCTGTTCTCTTAGTTTCCTTCTTCTGACTGTTCCTTCTTTATTCTTTTGCAATAATCTTTTCTTCAGCATGCTTCTTAAATATGTTCTTTGAGGTACTTCTCTTTCACTCCATAATCTCTCCTTACACAGTCGCATCTATTCCTATGGATTTAATTATCATCTATATGCCAGTGACTTTAAAATCTGTATGTTAGGACAAGCTTGTTTCCCAGAGGTTCTGACTAGAATAAATTACTACTGGCTAAATATCTCATTGATCCCCAAGGATCTCAAACCCAAAATGCAAAACCTGGACTAAGTAACTTTCTCTTGAAACTTCTTCCTCTGTTCACGAATTCATTGAATGCACCATTTCCCCCTCACCTCCAGCCTCTCACCAAACACCCGAATGTCTCCTAAGTCCACTCTCCTTCTCCTGCTGCATCCTTCATACTACATCCTGTTCTGTCTGATTCTTCCTGCTCCACTCTAATTCATTCTCCATATTGATGATACAAAGTACAAATATGACTAGTTGGCTACTTTGCTTAAAACCCTCCAATCGTTTCCAGTATTTCACAAAAGAAAGTCCAAATTCTGCGCTTTGCTTATCACATCTTTTATAATCTGACGCCTATATGTTTTTCTGTCTTCAAGTCTTGCACTATCATGTTTCATGTTCCAGCTACACTAAATTATTTTCATTTCCTTGAATAGGATACACTCTCTTTCACCTTATGTATTTTTGCATTACACCCTCTACATCCACCTTTGCTTGGCTGACAGTTAATTATTTCAAGAAATAAAGCTTGGGGAGCCTCTATATTTCTTTCCACCTATTGCAGCATTTTAAGTTTCACAAAATAGCCTAAATCCTGTATAATTTCAGTTACTTGCTGACATCTTTCCTTAATCTCCTTTGTCATCCAGTTACCCATATTTCAAAAAGTCCCTAGCCTCAATAAATTCAACCCTTCAAATCATCTTTTCCTTCTTTTAGGCCAAAATGAAATTAAGGGGGAAAATAATTCTACAAGTTGGTGCAAAATCACAAAACTTTGCCTCTCCTCAAATTCCGTCTTGCCTCTTTCTCCTTTCTGGTTCTCCAGGAACAAAATGAACATCATCAAGAGAAAATTTCCTCAACTTCCACTCTACAAATACCTTGCTTTAAATACAATTTTCTATTCTGTGTAGTACACGCCATGTCCTCCTCATCTCCCTCCAATCCCTCCAAGGCTAATTTGTCACCCAATGTTTGGATTCCTTCTCCAATGGATTGTCTCCTTAACATATGAACACGTTGAAATAACTTTCATCTTTAAAAGTAAAGAAAAACAAAATAAAACTAACACCACTCTCAACTCCATGTAGCCCTCTAAAAGCTTCTAAATAAGAGTTTTACCTTCTGTCTGTATTTGCTCTCTCATGTCTCTGCCTCTGCCTCTGCCTCTGTGTGTGTGTGTGTGTGTGTGTGTGTGTGACAGGATCTCATTCTGTCACCAAGGCTTGAGTGCAGTGACATGATCATGGCTCACTGCAGCCTTGACCTGCCAAGATCAAGTGATCCTCTCAACTCAGCATCCCAAGTAGTTGGGACTACAGGCACAAATCACCTGCCTGGCTAATTTTTTTTTTAATTTTATGGAGATGAGGTTCCCTTGTGTTGCCTAGGTGGGTCTCAAACTCTTGGGTTCCAGAAATCCTCCTGCTTTGGCCTCCCAAAGTCTTCAGATTACAGGCATGAGCCACGGCACCCAAGCAATATTTCCATTTTGCTCCATTCACTCTGTAATCTGATGAAGGAGTTTTTGCCCCAGTACATCACTGAAATGGCTTTCATTAAGGTCACCAAAAACTTTCATATCTCTTGCACTTTCTAAAGCCAATTATATTAGTCATCATTCTCCAGAGAAACAGATCCAGTAGAAAATATACAGATATATATGAAGAGATTCATTATTGGCTTTATAATTTGATTTATAATTATGTTTTTAAATTGATCTACATGATTATGGAGGTCAAGAAGTTTCATGATTTGCCATCTGCAAGTTGGAGACCCGGGAAAGCTGGTGGTGTAATTCAGTCTGAGTCCGATGGCATGAGAATCAGGAGAGCAGATGATAAGACTCCCAGTCTGAGGCTGAAAGCCTGAAAATCAGGAGCTTGCATGCTCTCACCATTTTGTTTAATTCAGTCCCTCAACAGATTGGATGATGCGCATCCACCTCGGTGAGGATGAATCTTCTTTACACAGTGTGCTGCTTTAAATATTATCCTCTTACAGAAACCGCTCAAGACACACCCATAAATAATCTTACCAGCTATGTGGGCATCCCTTAGCCCAGTAAAGTCAACACACAAAATTAGCCATCATAGCAATGAAAACTTTTCTGTTCTTATTCTGGGGAGTATTTGATACTGTTGACATTCTTCTCCTGATTGCTCTATTCTTCCTACTTCTGGAAGAACATTTCTTTTGTTTTCTCCTATCTCCTTGGTTGTCTGTCTCATCTGCAGGCTTTCTCTTCTTTCAGATGCCCCTTAAGTGGTGGTTTTATCCAGAGCCTCAACCTTGGTTCTCTACTTTCAACGCATGGTCTCTAGGTGATCTCATCCACCTATATGACTTCAATTGTCACTCAATACTTCCAATGGCTCTCTCTAATCAATTTTTTTGATTTTTAAAAATCTATTTCTTTTTCAGAACTCTCCGATAATTCTAATCCCTACATGTCCAAACATCTATTAGAAACACTGTGTCCCAAACTCCTCCCACTCACGTCCTCATCCTTCTGTGACATAGTGAATAACATTAATCCCAAACCAGTTGCTCAGAGAGCTGGGAGATACCCAAACTCTACCTTCTCAGTCAACCCACAGTCACCATCCCTTACAGTATTATCCCCTAAAAACCTTCCCACTCATTCCTATCCTATCACATCACTAAGCCTTGTCCAGGCCTCTGTCATGTTTTCAGTCTGGTCACTACAGTGACCTCTGATTTGGGTTCCCACCAAAGTGCTTTGTGAAACACAAATCTCACATTGTAACTTTCTTTCTGTTAGTCCTTCAATGGCTCCATCAGCTTTCAGGATCAAGTTCAAATCCCATACTAAATGGAAGCTCATTCATGTTCTGGCCACTTGCCAACCACTTTCAGCCTCATTTCTCACATTCCCTAGTGTGCACTTCCTTTTCTCAGAATGCTCAGTTTCCCTACTGTGTAGTGCTGTTTCATGCCTTTGGGCATTCCCACATGTTGCTCATTCTACATCTCTTGCCCACTTTTCCTGATTCAGCTGACATCTACTAATTGCTTTTTTAAAAAACTACCTCAGGAATTACCTCCTCCAGGAAGTTTTCCTTGATACCATAGCCTAATTAGATGACCTCAGCAGTGCAAACACAGCCCTCTCTAAGTCAAACACAACGTCAATTTTCTTATTTATCTGAAGACTGTAAGCTCCTTTAGCTAAAGTACCTTGTCTCATGCAGCTTTTTTCCCAGCATTTAGCACGGTATATAGCATACAATAAGTATCTGTCAAATAACCAACTGACAATGAAGAAACTGACTTAGGGAATTGTCCTACACAATTTCAAAATCAGATAATGTGAAAAAAAAAAAAAAGCCGGAACCAGGCCTAATATACCAGACTTCATTTAAGGTTATAAATAAAAAGCTAAAAAGAGAGGAAATATCTCCTAAAGAAATATATTGCCTATTCAAGCCAGAATATACTTTTTAAATAGGCTAAGAGATTTCTAGAAGGCAATATAGTTAACTTTTTATTTAAACAGAAATTGTTCCTGGCTGTTTTGCATGTTTTTCTAGACATGAGTAAATGACTCATTCATATACAGAGGCTTACTGAAAATGTATTGTATTCAGATGTTCTTTCTATATATCTTATTGTTTGACCTTGATAGCAAAGAGCTACGTGATATTTGTAATGCAGCTAACCACACAAAGTGAAAAGGAGAGTTGAGCAATTACTTGGTGAAGGAAATCAGCATAAACAGGCTTCATAATTCAAGCCAAAAAAAAACCTTGATTTTAAATAAAGCATGGTGTTTTAGCCTGCATTATTTGAATAAGTTAACACTTTAGTGGCAGAGATCAAAGTAATTTCAAAAATTTATTGTGTTTTGGTTTTGGAAAGTTCTGTAATTTTTCTTCATGCATTTGAAGTCCTTATTTGTTTCCTTTAGATAAATATTAAGTGGAACTTGCTTCTCAGAGTATTTATTACTATAGTGCAGCCAAAGTCTATCTGCAAATGTAATATGTTGGTGGGTGTGAGTCTTAAAAATTGACTTTACATAACTAAATTAAAAGATGAGTTTGTTGCTTGACAAATATTTCTTAAACATTTACTACGAACCAAGTAGTGTGATTGATTCTAAGATACAACCTTAGAATCTTGCTTCCTCTCTTGCCGTGTGTTCTTTGCACATGCCAACTCCCTTTCACCTTCCACCATGAACTGAAGTAGCCTGAGGCCCTCACCAGATGCAGATGCCCAAACTTGAACTTTCCAGCCATCATAATTGTGAGCCAAATAAACATTTTTTTAAAAAAATTAATTACCCAGCCCTTTATGTCAACACAAAACAGACTCATACTGACTCATATAGATAAAATCAGTCTTTTTGCAACTAGCTTATTTTGCTTAATATAATGTTCTCAAGATTAATCCATGTTATAACATGCATCTGATTTTCCTTCCTTTTTAAGACTGGATAATATTCCATTGCATGTGTGTACCACATTATCTTTATTCATCCACTTATGACTACTTAAGTTCCTTCCACTTCCTGGCTATTGTGGATAATACTGCTATAAACATGTGTTTGCAAATATCTCTTTGGCATTCTGACTTTAATTCTTTTAGCTATATACCCAGAAGTATCTTAATAGACAATTGTGTGGCAATTGTCTTTTTAATTTTTTGCAGAATTGCCATACTGTTTTACACAGCAACTGTACCATTTTACATTTCCACCAACAGTGCTCAAGGGTTCCAGTTTCTCTACATCTTCACCAACATTTATTATTTTAGCACTTTTTTGATAGTAGCCATTTTAGTGGGTGTAAAAAGTATGAACATGATTTTGACTTCAGTGCCTTATGTCATACACAATACATAGCAGCTACTTTATGAAAGCTTATGGTTGAGATGTATAAAAGTATATACTTTCATAATGTTTTTGTTTTATAAAGTTGGATAAAATAAGACACATCTTAGGGGAAAAAAGACTCTCTCTGCTTTTAAAGAATTCTCAATTCAGTGAGCAAAACAACCAACTAAACATAACTGCTACAATTGAAGAATAAATAACATGCAATGAAAATCGAAAGGTGTGATTCATTTTATGAAAGAGTTGTGGAATAAGAGGTTGCAGAGAAAATTTTCTCAAGGATTTAATCTGACCTTGATAACTGTGGAGAATTTCACCTGGTTGAGAGTGAGTGGTCAAGATCAGCAGGGCACTCCTGACAAAAGTAATCCAAAAAAGCCTGATGGAGAAGTAATGCATGCTATGTTTGCAAGCATGGATAGAGCTCAGGGAATGTGTGGGAAATGCATGGGATGGGAGTAACAGAAAATTTTATTTAACAACTACATTTCCCAGAGTTTAGCTATTTATAATATAAAGAAATAAATTTTGCTTTATCTGTGTACCAATAGTACTACTACTTACTTAATATTGTTTTAAATGAATTTCTAAAATGTAAATGCTACTCTGCCTTCACAGCAATAATATTCATGAAATTACACTTTTAAGATGCCAATCACATTTTTCTAATACCCATTAAAATAAAAATAAGTAATATAATTATGTAAATGCTTGGCACTGGGCCACTTAAAATTGTCTCTCATTCCTCCAGGAGTATATGTTCCATGCTTTGGAAAATACTGCTTTGCATTAATAATGGACATGAAAAGAAACACCTTTGACAAACTATTGTTTTAACTTTCCAAATATGGGAGGAGGTAGGGAAACTGATGCTACTATGAAATGTTTTAAATGAAGCAATTTTGAATTTCTGCTAGAAGCAAGCATGTAATGGCTGAAAAATGCTAAGAAACAAGTGGTCAGAGAAAGTTAGTTGAATAAGGTGAGAGGAGAAAGGAATCACATGATGGTACAGAGGAAAAAGCTCTGTTTGAAGATAAAAATTTAACAGAAAGACAGAATACATGCAGAATGTATCCATCATTGCAGAAAATTTCCCCCAACTTTATTAATGTGTAATTAGCAAATATGACATGTATACATTTAAGGTGTACAACATGATGTTTTTATATATGCACATATTTTAAAATGATTTCCACTATCAAGCTGATTAACATCACATCACCTGATGTCTTGCATATGTGTGTGGCAAGAACATGTAAGATCTACTCTCTTAGCAAACTTCAAGTATGCAATACATCATTATTAACGATAGTCACCATGCTGTATATTAGGTCTCCAAAACTTATTTACCCAACATAACTGAAATTTGTACCTTGATTGACATCTCCCTATTGGACAACATTGCACTAGACTAATAGGATGCTGAGACTTCACATTGTTGAACAAAAGGGCTTCAAGGAGAAAACTCCTAAAATTAAATTAAATGTACAAGATTAGTTATATTTTATTTGCCAGGGCAATTAGAGGACAATGCCTCAATTAGTAGGGGAAACATGGCTTTCCTTCATCAGGAATAAGGTCATTATTCTGATAAGAACATTTGATGCCCAACTTGAGCATGATTAATAATGGAGCAATGTAAAATGCTAAGTAATTGGAGAAAATCCAAATTCCCTTATGATATTGTTCAAATTCCCTGATATAGTTTATTCAGAATGAAAATAACAAAAAAGCTGCAAAGGTATGCCTCTAAGTTAAGGGTTTTACTATTGAAATCTATGGTTCTAGAACTCCAGATTTCTATCGAGTTATGTCTCAGGCCCAGGCTATCTACCCAGCAGACAGATTATCCTACCCTTCATTACGCTTTAAGAATTTCTCAGGCCAGATGCAGTGGCCAATACCTGAAATCCCAACACCTTGGGAGGCCAAGGTGGGGGGATTACTTGGGATGTAGTTCTCAACCAGCCTGGGCAACATAGGAGGACTCCATGTCTACAAAAAATAAAAAATAAAAAAAATGCCGGGTGTGGTGGCACATGCCTGTAGTCCTAGCTACTTTGGAGGATGAGGCAGAGAGTTTTCTTGAGCCTAGGAGCTTGAGGCTACAATGAGCTATGATTGAGCCACTGCACTCCAACCTAGGTGACAGAGCCAAACTTTGTCTCTGGAATAATAATAATAATAATAATAATAATAATAATAATTTCTAACATACATGCATGTCCTCTAATTTTTTTTCAGCTTCTGGGATGTAATTTATGTAGTAGTAGATGTTTCTACTTCTTGTGACCATGTAATCACTTCTGAGCCTGAACTGTACTGTTAGTAAAAATGGAATTATATTAAATTAACTGACACAACACATAGAAAATGCTTAGTACAAACAGAAATTGCCAACAAAAGGTAACACATGTAGAAATCCTTTTTTATTATGCTATCATTTTATGGTGGCTTGTAGAGATGAAATTTAGTATCCCAATCTGTGCCTGCCACTTGACATGTGACAATCCCAGCCTTAATAATGATCAATCAACCAGATGGAATCAAGTCCCCTGTTCAGGATACCAGAGTCTGTAAGTGGCCTATAAACTTCTAAAAAAATATAAGGCATGGCCTCTACATTCAAAGAACTTAAATATAAGTGATAAAAAAGTATCTCAAGGGCATTCACTAGTGAGACTAGTGAAAGTTGTAGCTGCCATCAGTGACACTCCAGATAAATGCTAAAAGTCACAGTAAGGTCACTGACATCTTTGGAAAAAATGGACCAACCGAGAATGGAGGACTTCAAGACAGCAGAAATATTTGACAACTTACCGCTTAGTATTACAATGTATTACCTCCCTTCTTAGAAAATTTTGCAATGAAGATAGGGAGACCAGAATTCCAATACAGGCAATGGTGAGGGCTCAAAGCTTGAGACCATGCCCTCAAATTAGAGAATCATATAATTACTAAATGTAGTATATATGTGCAAGTGCTAGTTTGGTTTATACATGCATGTTTATGTCATTTTTGAATAAAAATCCTAAAAAAAACAATTTGAAATACAATGTGTAGGAAGGTGAAGGGAGAACAAAAGTGTTAGAAAACCTATTTAAGGGGGAGATGATCCAAGATGGCTGAATAGGAACAGCTCTGGAGTGCAGTTCCAGGGAGAATGCAGAGGATGAGTGATCACCGCATTTCCAAACGAGTTTTTATTGCCCACAGAATAGGAGATTCCCGGCCAGAAAAGCACCACGAATCTTCAGCACAGCTGTTTCAGCCAGCGCAGTGGGTCTCCACACAAAAACTTACACAAATCTGGGCAGCCATTTCAACTGACACCAGGAATGCTGGGGAGACAGAGTCACCCATTCAACTGAAAAAAAAGGGGTTGAAACAGGGAGCCAGATGATCTGGCTCAGCGGGTCCCACCCCAACAAAGACCAGCAATCTGAAACACTCTGGATTGAGAGTTTCATAGCAAGCACAGCTGGACCTAGGACAGTCCAGCTCTGTGAGGGGAAGGGCGTCTGCCATTACTGAAGCAGTTCGTCACTACTGAGGCAGTCCCCCATTACTGAGGCAATCTGCCATTACCAAGGCAATCAGCCATAACTAAGGCAATCTGCCATTACTGAGGCACACTGCCATTACTGAGGCAGTTCTAGCTATACCCCTATAAACAAAACTGCAAGGAAGTTGACACAGCAGCTGGGCAGAGCCCATGGCAGCTCAGCATCACCTCTGCTGGCAGACTGTGACTAGGCTATCTCCTAGCTGAACAGGACATCTCTGGAAAAAGGCAGCAGCATGTCAGGCGTTTATAAATAAAGTCCCACCTTCCCAGGACAGAGCACCTGGGAAAACAAAGGCAGTTATGAGTTCTCCTGCAGCAGACTTAAACGTACATGCCCAGCAGCTTAGAACAGAACAACAGAGCTCACAGCTCAGCACCTGATCTCCTATAAAGGACAGACTGTCTCTTCAAGCAGGTCCCCAACCCCTGTATATCCAAAGAGACACCTCATAAGTGACAACTCAGGCTGATATCTGGTGGGTATCCTTGTGGGACAAAGATAACAGAAGAAGAAACTGGCAGTAACCCTTTTCTGTTCTGCAGCTGACACAGGTGATCCCCAGGCAAGCAGGGTCTGGAGTGTACCTACAGCACTGCTACAGCAGACAGACATGATGGTTAGAAGGAAAACTAAAAAACAGAAAGAAATAACTTCATCATCAACAAAAAGGACATCCACTCAGACACTATATCCAAAAGTCACCAACTACAAAGACCACAGGTAGATAAATCCACAAAGAGGGGAAGAAACCAGTGTAAAAAGGATGAAAACACCCAAAGCCAGAACACCTCTCCTCCTCCAAGGCATCACAACTCCTTACCAGAAAGGGAACAAAGATGGATGGAGAATAAGTATGATGAATTGACAGAAACAGGCTTCACAAAGTGGGTAATAAGAAACTTATCTGAGCTAAAAGACCATGTACAAACCCAATGCAAAGAAACTAAGAATGTTGAAAAAAGGTTTGATGAAATGCTAATGAGACCAAACACCTTGGAAAAGAATATAAGTGAATTGATGGAGCTGAAAAACACAACATGAGAACTTCGCAAAGCATACACAAGTTTCAATAGCTGAATTGGCAAGCAGAAGAAAGGATACCAGAGATTGAAGATCAACTCAATGAAATAAAATAAGAAGGCAAGATTAGAGAAAAAAGAGTGAATAGAAATGAACAAAGCCTCCAAGAAATATGGGATTATGTGAAAAGACCTAATCTACATTTGACAGGTGTATCCGAATGTGATGGAGAGAATGAATACAAGCTGGAAAACACTCTTCAGGTTATTATCCAGGAGAACTTCCCTAATCTAGCAAGGCAGGCCAACATTCAAGTCCAGGAAATACAGAGAACACCACAAAGATATTCATCAAGAAGAGAAACCCCAAGGCACATAATCATCAGATTCACCAAGGTTGAAATTAAGGGAAAAATCCTAAGCATAGTCAGAGAGAAAGGTCAGATTACCCACAAAGGGAAGCCCATCAGATTCACAGTTGATCTCTCGGCAGAAACCCTACAAGCCAGAAGAGATTGGGGGCCAATATTCAACATCCTTAAAGAAAAGAACTTTCAACCCAGAATTTCCTATCCAGCCAAACTAAGCTTCATAAGAAAATGAGAAATAACATCCTTTATGAACAAGCAATTGCTGAGAAACTTCATCATCACCAGGCCTGCCTTACAAAAGCTTCTGAAAGAAGCACTAAACAAGGAAAGGAACAACCAGTACCAGCCAATCCAAAAACATACCAAATAGTAATGACACAATGAAGAAACTGCATCAACTAATGGGCAAAACAACCAGTTAGAATCAAAATGGCAGGATCAAATTCACACATAACAATATTA
Source organism: Saimiri boliviensis (assembly GCF_048565385.1). Lineage (NCBI taxonomy): Eukaryota > Metazoa > Chordata > Mammalia > Primates > Cebidae > Saimiri > Saimiri boliviensis. Next base: position 51,683,211 of record NC_133452.1, read on the forward strand.
ACATTAAATGTAAATGGGCTAAATGCCCCAATGAAAAGACACAGACTGGCAAATTGGATAAAATGTCAAAACCCATCAGTGTGCTGTATCCAGGAAATCCATCTCATGTGCAAGGATACACATAGGCTCAAAATAAAGGGATGGAGGAAGATTTACCAAGCAAATGGAGAGCAAAAAAAGCAAGTGTTGCAATCCTAGTCTCTGATAAAATAGACTTTACAACAACAAAGATCAGAGAGAGATCCAAGATGGCCGATTACCAAGAGCTCAGGATTGCAGCTCCCAGTGAAGGCACAGGGAGTGAGTGGACGCCAGACTTCTAGATGAATTTTTGTTGCCCACAGACCAGGAGATTCCCAGTGGAGGAGCCCTACGGGTTGTCAGCACAACTCTTTTGGCTGGTGTGGCTGTTTTGCTGGCATCCCAGTGTGGTGGTTCTCAGGTGTGAAGTATGCAGGACTGGGTGCCCTTTTAGTTGGTGTTTGGAGCTCTGGGAAGGCAGAGTTGCCCATTCAGCTGATTGAAAAGGGGACTGAAGCAGAGAGCCAGACTGGGAGATACCCGGGCAGAAAAGTGCCACAAATCTCAGCACCACTGTTTCAGCCGGCACAGTTGCCACACAGGAAATTGCATAGATCCCACTGCCTTTTCAGCAGATGACTGGGACACCTGGGAGAGAATCTACCATTCAATTAGGAAAAGAAAAAAGGGAGTTCCGACATGGGGAGCCAGGTGATTGGGCTCAGCTGGTCCTACCACTACAAAAAAACAGCAGTTGGAAACACTGACGGTTGAGAGTTTTGCAGCAAGTACAGCTGAACCTGGGAAGGTCCAGCTCTGTTGGGGAGGAGCATCCACCAAAAGAAAACAAAGAAACAGAAATAACATAATCACCAACAAGCTGGATGTCCACTCAGAGACTCAATCTGAAAGTCAGCAATTACAAAGACGACAGGTGGATAAATCCACAAAGATGGGAAGAAAACAGTGCAAAAAGGCTGAAAACAGCCAAAATCAGAATGCCTCTCCTTCTTCAGAGGATTGCAGCTCCTCATCAGCAAGGGAACAAGGCCTGATGGAGAATGAATGTAATGAATTGTCAGAATCAGGCTTCAGAAGGTGGATAATAAGAAAACTCTGTGAGTTAAAAGAACATGTTCTAACTCAATGCAAAGAAACTAAGAACCTTGAAAAAAGGTTTGATGAAATGCTAACGAGAATAGACAATTTAGAGAGGAATATAAGTGAATTAATGGAGCTGAAAAACACAATACAAGAACTTCACGAAGTATGCACAAGTTTTAACAGTCAAATTGACCAAGCAGAAGAAAGGATATCTGAGGTCGAAGACCAACTCAATGAAATAAAATGAGAAGACAAGATTAGAGAAAAAAGGGTAAAAAGGAATGAGCAAAGTCTCCGAGAAATATGGGACTATGTGAAAAGACCTAATCTACATTTTATAGGTGTACCTGAATGTGACAAAGAGAATGAATCCAAGCTGGAAAATATTCTTCAGGATATTATTCAGGAAAACTTTCCCAATCTAGCAAGGCAGGACAATTTTCAACTCCAGGTAATACAGAGAACACCACGAAGATATTCCTCAAGAAGAGCAACCTCAAGGTACATAACCATCAGATTCACCAGGGCTGAAATGAAGGAGAAAATGCTAAGAGCAGCCAGAGAGAAAGGTCAGGTTACCCACAAAGGGAAGCCTATCAGACTCACAGCAGATCTCTCAGCAGAAACCCTGCAAGCCAGAAGAGAATGGGGCCAATATTAAACATCCTTCAAGAAAAGAACTTTCAACCCAGAATTCATATCCAGCCAAACTAAGCTTCGTAAGTGAAGGAAAAATAAAATATTTTGTGAACAAGCAAGTACGCAAGAGATTTCATCATCACCAGGCCTGCTTTACAAGAGCTTCTGAAAGAAGCACTACACATAGAAAGGAACAACCAGTATCAGCCATTCCAAAAATATACCAAAAGGGAAAGAGCATCAACATAATGAAGAATCTACATCAACTAATGGGCAAAACAGCTAGCTAGCATTAAATGGCAGTATTAAACTCATATATTAATATTAATCCTAAATTTAAATCGACTAAATGTCCCAATCAAAAGACACAGACAGGCAAATTGAATAAAAAGCCAAAACCCATCGTTATGCTGCATCCAGACCCACCTCACATGCAAGGATACACAAAGACTCAAAACAAAGGGATGGAGGAAGATTTACCAGAGAGAGAGAGAGAGAGAGAGAGAGAGAAACAAATAAAAAGCAGGAGTTACAATTCTCGCCTCTGATAAAACAGACTTTAAAGCAACAAAGATCCAAAGAGGCCAAGAAGGACTTTACATAATGGTAAAAGGATCAACGCAACAAGAAGAACTAACGATCCTAAACATATATGCACCCAATACAGGAGCACCTAGATACATAAGGCAAGTGCTTAATGACTTATAAAGAGACTTAGACTCCGACACAATAATAGTGGGATACTTTAACATCACATTGTCAATATTAGACAGATAAACGAGACAGAAAATTAATAAGGATATCCAGGACTTGAACTCAGACCTGAAACAAGTAAACTTAATAAACATTTACAGAACTCTCCACCCCAAATCCACAAAACATACATTCTTCTCAGTACCACATCACACCTACTCTAAAAGTGACTACACAATTGGAAGTAAATCACTCCTCAGTAATTGCATAGCATTTCACGGATTTAAATGAAATATTGGTTGGCTGCTTGTTTGTTATTTTCCTCCCTTATTCCTTCCTGTCTCCATTGTTAAGCACAATTATTGGCATAAAAGAGGTTTTCCATACCCATTTTTAGACTGCATTCTACCCTCAGGAATAGAGCAAGATTCCTGTTCTCTCTCCCTCTTTCTCTTTCTCTCTTTCTTTTTTCTTTCTTTTTCTCTTTCTTTCTTTTTTCTTTCCTTTTCTTTCTTTCTTTAAAAAAATAAAAATAAAAATAAAACAACAAAGATCAAAGGAGACAAAGAAAGGTATTACCTAATCATAATAGGATCAATGCAACAGGAAGAGCTAAGGATCCTAAATATATACGCACACAATAGAGAACAACCCAGATACATAAAACAAGTTCTTAATGACATACAAAGAGACTTAGACTCCCACACAATAATAGTGGGAGACTTTAACTCTCCACTGTCAATATTAGACAAATCAGCAAGACAGAAAAATAACAAGGATATCCAAAACTTAATCTCAGATCTGGACCAAGCAGACCTAATAGACATTTACAGAACTCTCCACCCCAAATCCACAGAATATACATTCTTCTCAGCACCACATCAAACCTACTCTAAAATTGATCAAATAATTGGAAGTAAATCACTCCTCAGCAAAAGCAAAAGAACAGAAATCATAATAAACAGTCTTTCAAACCATGGTGCAATCAAATTATAACTCAAGATTAAGAAACTAATACAGAACAACACAACTTCATGGAAACTGAACAATTGGCTCCTGAATGTCAACTGGATAAACAATGAAATGAAGGCAGAAATAAAGATATTCTTCACAACCACCGAGAACAAAGATACAACATACCAGAATCTCTGGGACACATTTAAAGCAGTGTCTAGAGGGAAATTTACAGCAATAGATGCCCACACAAGAAGCAAGTAAAGATCTAAAATTGACACCCTATCATCAAAATTGAAAGAGCTAGAGGAGCAAGAGAAAAAAACAAAACAAAACAAAACAAAAAACCTCAAAAGCTAGCAGAAAACAAGAAATAACTAAGATCAGAGAAGAACTGAAGGAGATAGAGACACAAAAAAACCCTTCAAAAAAATCAATAAATTCAGGAGCTGACTTTTTGAAAAGATCAACAAAATAGGCCACTAGCCAGATTAATAAAAATGAAAGAGAGAAGAATCAAATAGATGCAATAAAAATTGATAAAGGGGATATTGCCACAGATTCCACAGAAATACAAACTACGATCAGAGATTACTGCAAACAACTCTGCACATAACTTGCACCCTCCCGAGCCTAAACCAGGAAGAAGTCAAAACCCTAAATCCCTAAACCCAGAAGTCAAAATAGAACAATAAGAAGGGCTGATATTAACACAGCAATTGATAGCCTACCAACCAAAAAAAACCCCAAGTCCCGATGAGTTCACAACTTATTTCTACCAGGCATACAAAGAGGATCTTGTACCACTCCTCCTGTAACTATTCCAAACAATCCAAAAAGATGGAATCCTTCCCAAATCATTTTATGAGACCAACATCATCTTGATACCAAAACCCAGCAGAGACTCAAGAAGAATCAAAAATTTCAGGCCAACATCCATGATAAACATTGATGCAAAAATCTTCAATAAAATACTGGCAAACCAATTGCAATAAAAAAGCTTATCCATCATGATCAAGTAGGCTTCATCCCGGTGATGCAAGACTGTTTCAACATACACAATTCTATAAAAATAATTCACCACATAGACAGAACCAAACACAAAAACTACATGACTATCTCAATAGGCACAGAGAAGGTCTTCAACAAAATTCAACAGCCCTTTATGCTAAATCTATCCATAAACTAGGTATCGATGGAACATATCTCAAAATACCAAAAACTATTTAGAACAAAACCACATTCAATATCATACTTAATGGACAAAAACTGGAAGCATTTCCTTTAAAATTCTGCACTAGACAAGGATGCCCTCTCTTATCACTTCTATTGAATATAGTATTGGAGATTCTAGCCAGAGCAATCAGGCAAGAAAAAGAAATAAATGATATTCAATTAGGAAAGGAGGAAGTCAAATTGTCTCTATTTGCAGAAGACATGATTGTATATTTAGAAGATCCCATCATCTCATCCCAAAATATCCTGAAACTGATAAGCAACTTCAGCAAAGTCTCAGGTTACAAAATCAATGTGAAGAAATCACAAGCATTCCTATACACCAATAACATACTTAAAGAGAACCAAATTAAGAACCAACTACCATTCACAATTACTACAAAGAGAATAAAATACCTAGGAATATAACTAACAAAGGATGTAAAGGACTTTTTCAAGGAGAACTACCACTGCTCAAGGAAATAAGAGAGGACACAAACAGATGGAGAAACATTCCATGCTCATTGTCAGGAAGAATCGATATTGTGAAAATGCCCATACTGCCCAAAGTAATTTATAGATTCAACACTATCCCCATCAAGCTCCCTATGATCCTCTTTACAGAACTGGAAAAAGCCACCTTAAACTTTGTATGGAACCAAAAGAGAGCCTGCATAGCCAAAAAAATCCTGAGCAAAAAGAAAAAAGTTGCAGGTATCATGCTACCTGATTTCAAACTATACTATAAGGCTATGGTAATAAAAACAGTATCCTGGTACCAAAAGAGATATAGATCAATGGAACAGAACAGAGGCCTCAGAGGCAATGCCACACATCTACAACCATCTGATCTTTGATAAACCTGACAAAAACAAGCAATGGGGAAAGGATTCCGTTTAATAAATGGTGTTGGGAAAACTGGCTAGCCTTGTGCAGAAAGCAGAAACTGGACCCCTTCCTGACACTTTACACTAAAATTAACTCCAGATGGATTAAAGACATAAGCATAAGATCTTATAAGCATAACACCATAAAAACCCTAGAAGAAAGCCTAGGCAAAACCATTCAGGACATAGGCATACACATGGACTTCATGACTAAAACAATAAAAGCATTGGCAACAAAAGCCAAAATAGGCAAATGGGATCTAATTGAACTACAGAGCTTCTGTACAGCAAAAGAAACAATCATTAGCGTGAACCAAACAGAATGGGAAAAAATTTTTGCAGTCTACCCAACTGACAAAGGGCTAACATCCAGAATCTACAAAGAACTAAAACAGATTTACAAGAAACAAACAAACAAACAAACAAATCCATTCAAAAGTTGGCAAAGGATATGAATAGACACTTTTCAAAAGAAGAAATGTATGAGGCCAACAAACATATGAAAAAATGCTCATCATCACTGATTATTAGATAAATGCAAATCAAAACCACATTGAGATACCATCTCACACCACTTAGAATGGTGATCATTAAAAAATATGGAGACAACAGATGCTGGAGAGGATGTGGATATAGGAACACTTTTACACTGTTGGTGTGAGTGTACATTAGTTCAACCATTGTGGAAGACACTGTGGCGATTCCTCAAGTAGATAGAAATAGAAATGAGAACACATGGGCACAGGGAGGGGAGCATCACACACTGGAGTCTTTTGGGGGGGACCAGGGGAGGGACAGTGGGGGGTAGGGATTTGGGGAGGGATAACATGGGGAGAAATGCCAGATAGAGGTGACAGGGATGGAGGCAGCAAACCACATTGCCATGTATGTACCTATGCAACAATCCTGCATGTTCTGCACCTTTACCCCAGAACCTAAAGTGCAATAAAACATTTTTTTAAAAAAGAAAGAAAACCTATATAATGAAATAATAGATGAAAACTTACCAACTTATCTGAGGCTTTTCTGCCTTTTGCTCAGCACTTCTCTTTGCTGCCACCATGTGAAGAAAGATGTGTTTGCTTCCGTTTCCACCATGATTGTAAGTTTCCCGAGGTGCTACCAGCCATCTCCTTCCTTTATAAATTACCCAGTCTCATGTAGCTATTTATAGCCGCATGAGAATAGACTAATACAGTAAATTGGTACTGGGTAGTGAGGTGCTATTGTAAAAATACCAGAAAATGTGGAAGCAACTTTGGAACTGAGTAAAACTGGACATGTTTGGGCTCAGAAGAAGATAAGAAGATGTGGGAAAGTTTGGAACTTCCTAGAGACTGGTTGAATGGCTTTGACCAAAATGCTGATATGGGATGGGCATGGTGGCTCACACCTGTAATCCTAGCAACTTAGAAGATCAAGAAGGGGGATCACCTGAAGTCAGGTGTTTAAGATCAGCCTTGCCAATATGGTGAAACCCAACTCTACAAAAATACAAAAATTAGCCAGGCATGGTGGCACATGCCTGTAATCTTTGTGCAGCTGAGACACAAAAATCACTTTAACCCAAGAGGCAGAAGTTGCAGTGAAGTTGCAACTACTCGGGAGGCTGAGGCACAAGAATCACTTTAATCCAAGAGATGGAAGTTGCAGTGAGCTAGGATTGTGCCACTCCACTCCAGCTGGGCAAGAGAGTGAGACTCTGTCTCAAATAAATAAATAAATATAAAAATAAAAATGCTAATATGGACAACAAGGTCCAGGCTGAGGTGGTCTCAGGTGGAGATGAGGAGCTTGTTGGGAACTGGAGTAAAGGCCACTCTTGCTATGCAAAGAGACTTGTGGCATTTTGCTCCTGCCCTAGAGATCTGTGGAACTTTCAACTTGAGAGAGATAATTTAGGGTATCTGGGGAAAGAAATTTCTAAGCAGCAAAGCTTTCAAGAGGATGTAGAGAAGGCGTCCCCAAACTTTTTATACAGGGAGCCAGTTCACTGTCCCTCAGACCGTTGGAGGGCCGCCACATACTGTGCTCCTCTCACTGACCACCAATGGAAGAGGTGCCCCTTCCTGAAGTGTGGCGGGAGGCCGAATAAATAGCCTCAGGGGGCCACATGAGGCCCGCGGGCCATAGTTTGGGGACGCCTGATGTAGAGCATAAGTGCTTGAAAAATTTGCAGCTTGATGATGCCATAGGGAAAAAAAACAAAAACAAAAACCCCTCATTTTCTTGGGAGAAATTCAAGCCAGCTGTAGAAATCTGCATAAGTAATGAGGAATCAAATAGTAATCACCAAGATAATGGGGAAAATGTGTTTAGGCAGAGCATGTCACAGAACTTCACAACAGCCCCTTCCATCACACACCTGTAGGCCTAGGAAGGAAAAATGGTTTCCTGGGCCAGGCCCAGAGGCCTCCTTCTCTATGCAGCCTTGAGACATGGTTCCCTGCATCCCAGCTGCTTCGGCTTCAGCTATGGGTAAAAGGGGCCAATGTACAGCTCTGGCCATTGTTTCAGAGGGTGCAAGCCCCAAGCCTTGACAGCTTACATGTGGTGTTGGGCCTGCAGGTACACAGAAGTCAAGAATAGAGGTTTGGAAATCTCCACCTAGATTTTAGAGGATGTATGGAAACACCTGGATGTTTAGGCAGAGGTGTGCTGCAACAGCAGAGCCCTCATGGAGAGTCTCTGCCAAAGCAGTGTGAAAGGGACATGTGGGGTCAGAGGCCCCACACAGAGTCCCCACTGGGGCACTGCATAGTAAAGCTGTGAGAAGAGGTCACCATCCTCCAGACTCCAGAATAGTAGATCCACTAACAGTTTGTACCATGTGTCTGGAAAGGCCACATGCCAGCCCATGAAGGTAGCCAGAAGAGGGCTCCAGACTCCAGAATGGTAGATCAACCAACGGCTTGTACTGTGTGCCTGGAAAAGCCACATGTCAGCCCATGAAGGCAGTCAGGAGAGAGACCACTATCCTCCAGACTCCAGAAGCCACATGCCAGCCCATAAAGGCAGCCAGAAAAGGGCCACCATCCTCCAGACTCCAGAAGGGTAGATCCACCAACAGCTTATACTGTGTGCCTGGAAAAGCCACATGCCAGCCCATGTAAACAGCCAGGAGAGGGGCTGTACCCTGCAAAGCTACAGGGGCAGAGCTGCCTGAGGCCATGAAAGCCCACCTCCTGCATTAGTTCCTGCTATGTGAGACATAGAGTCAAAGGAGATCATTTTGGAACTTTAAGGTTTAATGACTGCCCTATTGGATTTTGAACTTTCATAGGGCCTATAGCTTTATTTTAGCCAAGTTTTACTATTTGGAATGGGTGTATTTACCCAATGCTTATACCCCCATTGTATCTAGGATGTAACTAACTTGCTTTTGATTTTACAGGCTCATAGGCAGAAGGGACTTGTCTCAGATGAGACTTTGGACTATAGACTCTTGAGTTAGTGCTGGAATTAATTAATACTTTAGGGGACTGTTGGAAGAGCATGATTGTGTTTTGAAATGTGAGGATATGAGATTTGGGAGGGGTCGGGGTGGAATAATATGGCTTGGCTCTACCCCAACCCAAATCTTATCTTGAATTGTAGTTTGCATAATCCACATATGTTGTGGGATGGACCCGGTGGGAGGTGATTTATTCATGGCAGTGGTTACCCTCATGCTGTTCTTGTGATAGTGAGTTCTTACAAGGTCTAATGGTTTTACAAGGGGATTTTCCCCCTTTTGCTTGGCACTTGTCCTTGCTGCTGTCACGTGAAGAAGAATGTGTTTGCTTCCATTTCTACCATGATTATAAGTATCTTGAGGTCTTTCCAGCCATGCTGAACTATGAGTGACTTAAACCTCTTGTCTTTATAAATTGCCTAGTTTTAGCTGTTTCTTTATTAGCAGCATAACAGACTAATACAGAAGTCTTGCGAGAGATTTAGACATTCAATACAAGAGGCTCTAAGATCCCGAAGCAGATACAATGCAAAAGGCACATTATAGTCAAACTGTCTAAAGTCAAAGACAAAGGGAGAATTCTAAAAATAGTAAGAGAATAGTGTCTGCTTTCCTATAAAGGAACTCACATCAGAGTAACAGTAGATTTCTCAGCAGAAACCTTACTGGCCAGGAGAGAAAGATATGATATAATCAGAGTGCTGAAAGAAACAAAACTGTCAGCCTAGGATATTATGGCCAGCAGAATTACCCTTCATGAATGAAGGAAAAATACAGTCTTCCTCACACAAGCAAAAGCTGAAGGAATGCATCACCATTAAACTAGACCTAAACCTGGAGGTGAAACTCACTGGTAAAGCCAACACACAAATGATTAAAAAAAAAAAAAAAAAAAAAGGACTCAAATTGTACCAATATCAAAAACCACCAAACCGCAATAAAAAACAATGAAAGAAAAAGAAAGAAACAAAAATCTACAACCAGAATAATTAACTATCTGATTGAACAAAACCTCACATGTCAATAATAACCCTGTATGTAATGGATTAAATTATCTACTTACAAGATATAGACTGGCTGTATGAATTTAAAAAAAAAAATGCTCCAACTATATGCTGCCCACAAGAAACACACTTTACTGTTAAAAAAACACATATAGACTGAAAGTAAAGAAATGGAAGAAGATACTCTATTCAAATGGAAATCAAAAGTCAGCAGGAGTAGCTATACTTAAAACAAACAAAATAGACGTTAAATCAAAAGAGTAAGGAAAGGCAAAGTAGGTCACTATAGGTGTCACATTACCTTATTTCAAAGTATGATGATTACTACTGAGTGTCAACTTAATTGGATTTAAGGATGCAAAGTATTGATCCTGGGTGTGTCTGTGAGTGTGTGGCCAAAGGAGATTAACATTTGAATCAGTGGGCTGGAAAAGGCAGACCCACACTTAATCTGGGTAGGCACAATCTAATCAGCTGCCAGCACAGCTGGAATATAAGCAAGCAGAAAAATGGGAAAAGAGAGACTGGCTTAGCCTACCAGCCTGCATTTTTCTCCCATGCAGAATGCTTCCTGCCCTCGAACATTGGGCTCCAAGTTCTTCAGTTTGGAACTCAGACTGGCTCTTCTTGCTCCTCAGCCTGAAGACAGCCTATTGTGGGACTTAATAAACATATATATATATATATTCAATTATATATATATATATATATATATAAAATTAAATATTTGAATTTTTATTTGCTGTTGTGACTAGTGCTGCAATAAACATGTGAATGCAGGTATCCCTTTGGTATACTGACTTTTTTCCTTTGGATGTCCAGTAGTGGAACTGCTGGATTATATGGGTCATATTTGATTTGAATATATATACATATATTCAAATATATATTATATATGTTCAAGACATATAAAATATATATTCGAGTAGTTCTATCCCTCTAGAGAAGCCTTTCTAATACACAAAGTATATTGCAAGGCTGTAGTAACCCAAACAGCATAGTATTGATATAAAAATGTAGACTAATAGACCAATGGAAAAGTATAGTGAACCCAGAAATAAATTCACATATTTACAGTCAACTGATTTTCAACAAAGGTGTCAGAAACTCATATAGGGGAGAGGATACCTTCTTAAATAAAGGGTGCTGAGAACATTGGATATCTACATGCAGAAAATGAAACTGGACCCATTTCTCACCATAAACAAAAATCATTTCACGATAGATGGAACACTTAAAAGTAAGACCCAAAACTATAAAACTTCTAGAATAAAACATAGGAAAAACATATCAGGACCTTGGTCTAGGCAAAGATTTTATGGCTAAGATCTCATAAGCACAGAAAACTAAAACAAACATAAATAAATGAGACTATATTAAACTAAAAACCTCAGAGGGCAGTGCAAAGGAAACAATCAACAGAGTCAAGGACAAACTATTGATTGAAGAAAATATTGGTTAACTATTCATCTGACAAGGGGCTAATATCCAGAGTATATAAGGAGCTCAAATAAGTCAACAATAAATGAACAGATTTAATCCCATTTTTAAAATGATGAAGAACATGAATAGACAATTCTCAAAAGAAGACATACAAATGGCCAATAGGTATATGAAAAAATGCTCAAGATCTTAATAATTAGGGAAATGCAAGTTAAAACACAGTGAGATATCACCTTAGCCCAATTAGAATGGTTACTATTAAAAAGAGAAAAAATAAAAGATGCTGGCAAAGACGTGGAGGAAAGGAAACTCTTAGACACTGTTGAGGAATTGTAAATTAATACTACCACTATGGAAAACAGTGTCAAGGTTTCTCAAAAACTAAAACTGGAACACAATGGGATACTTGCATTCGCATGTTTATTGCAGCACTATTCACAATAGCAAAGATATGGTATTAACCTAAGTGTCCAACAATGAATAAATAGATAAAGAAAATACAGCATCTGGGAAAAAAATGGTAGAAAGGAGGCAGGACTAACTTGCAGCTCCTGCTCGGATGGACAGAATAGCATGTGGAAACTCACATCATGAACTTTTTCTCCGAGAACCACTGCAGAAACATAACAGGAAACCAAAATATTTTGACCAAGCATGAATTTTCCTGGGCAAAATCTGGGAGTTGGGGGTGGGGGTGGTGAATAGGAAGTGCAGATATGAGCACAAAAGCCAACAGAGGCAGAAAGGGGTGGGTGAGTCCTGAAAGCCCTGCTTGCTTTCTCAGTGGAGAGGCTTATAGCTTGGGACAATATCTCAGCTCTGGGTACCAAAGGCCTGGATATAAATTCAGCTCTGTTGGCTGATGGGGGAGCACATTTGGAGTGAGACTGGCCTTGCTAATTGCATGGAAGCTAGGTGAGGCCTGTCACTGCTGACTTTCCCCCACTTTCTAACTCCTGGGATCTCTAGGGCCTTGCCCATCACCTGAGAAATCCAAGTACTTATCCAGGTGGCCTTAAGGCAAACTTGATCCCCCATGCTACTGCAGCAAATGCTCTCTTGAAAGCACCACCTCCTGACTGGAGGCCAACAAACTCAAGCCATTACAGCAACTCATAACAGAATAATCCTGCTGCAAGGAAGAATAAAACAACCATTAATTCCACTGCCAGTAACATCCTGGATAACCAGAGGTTGAGTCAGTCCACATGATAACTTCGCTATTAGCATAATTAGTATTTGAGAAAACCAGTACACTTAACAAAACTACAACCAAGGACCCTTACAGAGTCATCACTCCCCTGTTACCTCACCAGAGCATTGCTGGTATCCATGGCTGAGAGACATGAAGATGAATCACATCACAGAACTCTTTGCAGATATTCCATAGTACCAGCCCACAGCCCAATAGTTTTGCTGGGTGGTTAGACTCAGAAGAGCAATAACAATTTCTGTAGTTCAGCTCTCAGGAAGTCTCATCCAGAGGGGAGGGGGGAGAGTGTCATATCAAGAGATCACCCATGGGACAAAACCATTTGAACAGCAGTCCTTGAGTCCCAGATTTTTCCTCTGATATAGTCTACCCAAATGAGAAGGAACCAGAAAAACAATTCTGGTAGCATGACAAAACAAGGTTCTATGCTGTTAAAAATGCATGCTCTGAATGAAGAGACTCCTCCAACAGGCTTTGTGTGAGCAACATGGCTGTTTATTCATCTGGGTGCTGGTGGGCTAAGGCCTAAAATGGTGTCAGTGAAGGGTGGTGGGATAGGAGTTGGTTTTATAGGTTTGGAGGTGGGTAGTGGAAAGTTACAGTTTAGGGTGGTATTTTGCAAGCTGGGAGGGAGTCATAGGGTGTGGCATCATGAGGATGGCCAAGGTTGGTTACAAAATCCAGTGGCCTTGTCAATTGAGGCCAGAAGAAGAAGCAATAGAGAATGTCCCAGAGTTAAGTAGGTGCCACAGGGGTCGATCATTTCTTCCTCTTTCTATGATCTGACAGCCATTTCAGGTTTTCTAATTCTGGAAGTCCCTCCAGAGGTGTACTTGCAGTTCATGGGGGTTCATGGGGATCCACTGCACAGTTAGATCTTACATATACCCTCCCCAAAAGAACATACTAGCTTACCAGCAATGGATCCAAACCAAGAAGAAATCTCTGAATTGCCAGAGAAAGAATTCAGAAGGTCAATTATGAAACTACTCAAGGAAGGTGAAAACCAATTTAAAGAATTTTTTTTTTTAAAATACAGGATATCGACAAAAAATCCTCAGATAAATAAATATTATAAATAAAAAACAATCATAACTTTTGGGAATAAAACACACACTCAGAGGAATGCAAAATGCACTGGTACACTTCAACAATAGAATCAAAGAAGTAGAAGGAAGAACTTCACAGCTCAAAGGCAAGGTTATCAAATTAACCCAATTCCACAATGACAAAGAAAACAAAAATTTAAGAAAGAACAAAGCCTCCAAGAGGTTGGGGTTAGGTTAAAGGACCAAACCTAAGAACAAGAGAAATTTAAAAGTCTGGAAAACTTATTTGAGGGAATCATTAAGGAAAACTTCCCTGGCCTTACTAGAGATTTGGGCATCTAAGTACAAAGAAGCTCAAATAACACGCAGGAAATTCATCACAAAAAGATCATCATTTAGGCACATATTAATCTGTTTATTTAAAGTCAAGATAAAGGAAAGAATCTTAAGCGCTGTGAAGGAAAAGCATCAGGTAGCCTATAACGAAAAACCTATCAGATTAACAGCAGATTTCTCAGCAGAAACCCTACAAGCTAGAAGGGGCTGGAATTCTATCTTTAGCCTCCTTAAACAAAATAATTAGCAAAGAATTTTGTGTCCAGCAAAACAAAGCTTCATAAACGAAGAAAAGATAAACGTTTTTTTAGACAACAAATGTTGAGAGGATTCACCATGGCCAGAATTACAAGAACTGCTAAAAGAAGTTATAATCTTGAAACTAAACCTCAAAATACACCAAAATAGATCCTCCTTGAAGTGTAAATCTCACAAGACCTATAAAACAATAACACAATGGAAAAAAAAGGTAACAACAAACACAATGAGTAGAATAGTACCTCACATCTCAATACTAATGTTGAATGTAAATGGCCTAAACACTCCACTTAAAAGATACAGAATGGCAGAATGGATAAGAATTCACTAGCCAAGTATCTGCTGTCTTCCAAAGACTCAACACATGAGGACTCACAAAAACTTAAGGAAAAAGGGTTGAAAAAGTATGTTATGCAAATGGACACGAAAAGCAAGCAGGACTTAGCTATTCTTATATCAGAAAAACAGACTTTAAAGCAGTAACAGTTAAAAAAAAAAGACAAGGAGGGACATTATATGGTGTTAAAAGGAGTAGTCCAACATGAAAATATTAAAATCTTAATATTTATGCACCTAACACTGGGGCTACCAAATTTATAAAACAATGACTACTAGACCTAAGATATAAAATAAATAGCAAAACAGTAAGAGTAGGGAACTTCAACACTCCACTGACAGCACTAGACATGTAATCAAGACTGAAAGTCAACAAAGAAACAATAGACTTCAACTATACCCTAAAACAAAGAAACTTAATAGATATTTACAGAATACTCTACCCAACAACTGCAGAATATATATTCTGTTCAAAAGCCTGTGGAAGATAGATCAGATCAGATGATAGGCCATAAAACAAGTCCCAATAAATTTAAGAAAATCAAAATTATATCAAGTATTCTCTCAGACCATAGTGGAATAAAATTAGAAATCAAAGAAAGCCTCAAAACCATGCAAATACATAGAAATTAAATAATCTGCTCCTGAGTGATCTTTCAGTCAACAATGAAATCAAGGTGGAAATTAAAAAATTCTTTAAACTGAACAATAATAGTGACACAACCTATTAAAACCTCTGGAATACAGCAAAGGTGGTGGTAAGAGGAAAGTTCATAGCATTAAATGCTTACATCAAAAAGCTGAAAGGAGTACAAGTCACAAATAGACAATCTAAGGTCACACCTTAAGGAATTACAGAAACAAGAAAAAAACCAAACTAGCAGAAGAAAAGAAATAACAAAGATTAGAGCAGAACTAAAGAAAATTGAAACAAATAAACAAAATAAAACAATACAAAAGATAAAAAGCTAATTCTTTGAAAAGATAAACAAAATTGATAGATCATTAGTGAGATTAACAAAGAAAAGAAAACAGAAGATTCAAATAAGTTCAATTAGAAATTAAATGGGGAAAATTACAAACAATACCACAGAAATACAAAAGGTCTTTCAAGGCTACTATGTACAGCTTTATGTGCACAAACTAGTAAACCTAGAGAAGATGGATAAATTTTTTAAAATATACAACCCTTCCAGATTAAACCAGGAAGAGAAAGAAACTCTGAATAGACCAACAAAAAAACGGCAAGATTGAAATGGTAATTTAGAAATTGCCAACAAAAAAAAAGTCCAGGACCAGATGGATTTACAGCTGAATTCTATCAGACATTCAATGAAGAGTTGGTATCAATCCTACTGAAAACTATTACAAAAGATAGAGAAAGAGGGAATCCTCCTAAATTATTCTGTGAAGCCAGTATCACCCTAATACCAAAATCAGGAAAGAACATAACAACAACAAAAAAGAAAACTACAGACCAATATCCCTGATGAACATAGATGCAAAAATCCTCAACAAAATACTAGCTAACCAAATCCAACAGCATCTCAAAAACATAATCCACCATGATTGAGTGGGTTTTATACTAGTGATGCAGGGATGGTTTAGAATATGCTAGTCAATAAATATGACACACTGCAAAAACAGAATTAAGAACAAAAATCATATAATCATCTCCATAGATGCAGAAAAAGCATTTGGCAAAATCTAGCTTTCCTTTATGATTAAAACCCTCAGCAAAATCCGTATAGTACTTTAAGGTAATAGAAGCCATCTATGACAGACCCACAGCCAACATTATACCGAATGGGGAAATGTTGAAAGTATTCCTCCTAAGAACTGAAAAAGATAAGGATGCCCACTTTCACCACTTCTATTCAACATAGTACTGGAAGTCCTAGCAAGAGCAATCAGACAAGAGAAAAAAATAAAGGTTATCCAAAATAGGAAAGAGAAATTCAAACTGTTGTTCTTTGCAGATGATATGATTTGTATATCTAGAAAACCATAAAGACTCATTCAAAAAGCTCTGACATCTGAAAAATGAATTAGGTAAAATTTCAGGATACAAAATCAATGTACACAGATTCGTAGCACTGCTATACACCAACAACAACCAAGCTGAGAATCAAATCAAGAACTCAATCCCTTTTAAAGTAGCTGCAGAAAATAAAATAAAATACTTAGGAATATACCTAACAAAGGAGGTGGAAGACATCTATAAGAAAAACCACAAAACACTACTGAAATAAATTATAGATGACACAAATGGAAACATATCCCCTGCCAAAGGAGGTGTAGAATTAATATTATGAAAATGACCATATTGCCAAAGCAATCTACAAATCCAGCGCCATGCCCATTGAAATGTCATTCTTCACAGAACTAGAAAAAACAATCCTAAAATTCATACAGAACAAAAAAGGAGCTTACATAGCCAAAGTAAGACTAAGCAAAAAGAACACATCTGGAGGCATCACTTTACCCAACTTCAAACTATACTACAAGGGTATAGTCACCAAAACAGCATAATACTGGTATAAATAGGCAGATAGACCAAAAGAATAAAATAGAGAACCCATAAATAAAGCCAAATACTTACAGCCTACTGATCTTCGACAAAGCAAACAAAAAACATGTAGTGGGGAAAGGACACCCTATTCAATAAATGGTGCCAAGACAATTGGCAATCTGCATGCAGAAGAATGAAACAGGATCCTCATCTCTCATCTCCTACACAAATTAACTTGCAATGGATCAAAGGCTTAAACCTAAGACCTGAAACCATAAAATTCTAGAAGATAACATTGGAAAAACTCTTCTAGACATTGGCTCTGGCAAAGACTTTATGACCAGAGCTCAAAAGTAAATGCATTAAAAACAACAACAAAAAAATAGATGGGACTCAATGAAACTAAAAAGCTTCCACACACAAAAGAAATAATCAGCAGAGTAAACAGACAACCCACAGAATGGGAGAAAAATTTCATAAACTATGCATTGAACAAAGAACTAATATCTAGAATCTACAAGGAACTCAAATCAGCAAGACAAAAGCAATCCCACCAAAAAGTGGGCTAAGGACATGAATAGACAATTCTCAAAATAAAATATACAGACAGCCGACAAACATATGAAAAAAATGCTCAACATCAAGAGTTATTAGGAAAATGCAAATCAAAACCACAATGCAATACCACCATACTCCTGCAAGATGACTATAGTTTAAAAATGTTTTGTTTTTAAAAAGATGTGGGCATGGATGTGGTAAAAATGGAACACTTTTACACTGCTGGTGGGAATGTAAATTAGTACAACTGCTATGGAAAACAGTACAGAGATTCCTTAAAGTAGACTACCATTTGATCCAGCAATCCCACTACTGGGTATTTGCCCAGAGGAAATGAAGTCATTATAGGAAAAAGACACTTGCACACACATTTATAGAAGCACAATTCACAATTGCAAAAATATGAAACCAGCCAAAATGCCCATCAATCAACAAGTGGATATAGAAAATGTGGGATATATATAATCATTATGATTTATTTCTTCTATCTGACTATAAATTTTTACTTATTCACTGAAGTCTCCTCATTTCCCCTTCCCACCCTTCTCAGCCTCTTGCATCTGTCATTCTAGGCTCTTATCTTCATGATATCAAGTTTTTAGCACCTATATATGAGTAATAACATGTCTTTATATGCATATATATATATATATATATATATATATATATATATATATAAAATGGAATACTTCTCAGTTATAAAAAGGAATAAAATAATGGCATTTGCAGCAACCTGGATGGTGTTGGAGACCATTATTCTAAGTGAGGTAACTCAGGAATGGAAAACCAAACATTGTATCTTCTCACTTATAAGTGGGAGTTAAGCTATGAGGATGCATGATACAATGAACTTTGGGGACTTAGGAGGAAGGCTAATGGGGGGTGAGGGATAAAAGACTATATACATTGGGTACAGTGTACACTGCTCAGATAATGGGTGCACCAAAATCTCAGAAATCACCATTGAAGAACTTACCCATGTAACCAATCACCACCTGTTCCCCAAAAACTATTGAAATAAAAAAATAAAATGGAATAAAATAAATGTGGTATATATAACCAATGGAATATTATTTGGCCACAAAAAGTAAAATAATGTCATTTGCAGCAACATGGATGAAACTAGAGATGATTATGGTAAGTGAAATGACCCAGGTACACAAAGACATATATCACATATTCTCACTCATATACAGGTGCTAAAAACTTGATCTAATGAAGATAGAGCATAGAATGACAGATGCGAGAGGCTGAGAAAGGTGGAAAGGGTAAATGAGGAGACTTTGGTGAATGAGTAAAAATTTATAGTCAGATAGAAGAAATAAAGCCTAATGATCAATAGCAAATGGGGTGACTATAGTTAGCAACAATATATTGTATATTTTAAAATAGCTAGAAGAAAGGACTTGAAATGTTACTCACCTTTCACTACCTCCCACTGTTTAATCACTGGGTCACACAAACAATGCCAATTAGAAAACGGGAACTACAAAGCCAATATTATCTAACTGCATTTCTGAGAAGGGCTTTTAACCAGTGCCCAAGGGTAAAGAAAGCTTAACCAAGAGTAAATGACAAACTCTGTCTACTGGCAAATATAGGATAGAATCATAAATACTCAAATACTCGAAATGATCACTACACATTTTATGCATGTAAAAAATACTCATATATACCCCATAAATGCATAAAATATTATTTATCAAAAAAGGAAAAAGAAATATAATGCATAGAAATAATTATTAGGGCTTTTGGTTTAAAGTTCTGACATGACCTTTCTAAACATCCACTGAAATATTTGTAAAGACCCAAAAAGAATTTGGTATACATTTCTGAGACTACAACGTAAAAACGGCATTGAGTTGATTTGTGGAATTTGAGAGGAATTTCCTCTAAGTGTACTACAGATAAAACTATCTACACGGAGGTTTCATGCAATACCCACAAGATAACTGGCAGTGAGACGACTTCACTATACCCCCACTGTCAAATTACTAGGTCACACAAACAACACCAATAAGAAAGCTGGGCAAGTTAATATCTGCCATGTGAATGATGTTTCTTGGGACATCAGAGTCCCTACTCCACCTCACTCTTCCCCAGAACCTCTCTTTCTGCTGTCATACAGAGGCCATACCCAGAAATAAAGGGGCAAGAAGACAGAAGGAGTGAAATTATTTATGGCGATATATTTGGTGGCTTGGACCTTATAAGGTATTTATGTGAGGGTGTCAGGAACAGCTGATAAAAACATTCATAGGGATTGAAATTGTTGTGTGTGTCATTTACTCAGGTGTCAGAAAGCCAGAGAGCAGGATTAGGGAAATATCTCATTTCAATTCAATAAAAGCACATTAGGAGAAAGCCTGCTAAACACCTAAAATGGAATTATGAATCCAATATTATTCAACTGCATTTCTGAGAAGGGCTTTTAACTAGTGCCCAAGGATAATGAGAGTTGGGCCAAGAGTAACTGACAAATTCTGTTTATTGGAAAATACTGGACTTGGATTGGATCCTTCTTCAGAAGATAAGAATTTTGTAGAAAAAAAAATCAATTCTTTATTACTCAGGATTCTTAACTTCAAATAAGAAAAACCAAATCCAACTATTTTATGGAAAAAAGAGGATTTACTTTAAGAAAAGAAGAGGAGGAGAGCTTTTCCTGTATTAATGCATTCACTTACTCATCCATTCAGCGAGTCTTGATTAAACCCCTAGCATGTGTGCCCAAGACTATTAGGTCTTAGGAATATGACAGTAAATAGGAAAGTCAAAATGCCTGCCCTTGCAGAGTTTACATTCTAATCAACATTTAATGTAATATCAGTTAAAATAAGACCAATGAAGAATATTCTATCAAAGTAAGAGGATAAGCAAATGTGAAGAGGAACTGCTGCTATGCTACATAGGGTGGTCAAAGAAGCACTTTTTGAAGGTGCATCATTTGAGACCTGAAAGAAGCAAGGGAACTAGATATGTAAATCAGAAAGAAGGGAATCCCAGGCAGAGACAAGTGCAAAGGGCTTGAAATGAAAACAAGAGAGCAAAGAGGCCGGAGAGGCTGGAGAGGATTACAAAAGCAGAGTAGCAACAGACGAGGGCAGAGAAGTGGATGATTCAGGGTTTGTGGCCATAAAGATTTCACATTTTAAACTAAATGCTACAGGTGGTCTTTGGAGAGGTTGACCAACATGATTAAATTTATATTTTGGGAAACAATTCTGTCTGCTGTTTAGAGAAACACTATGTGTGTGGATGTAAATGTGTGTGACACATAAAGTGTTACACACAAATATTTATGGTACACAAATACAGTGTTACACACACACACGCATACACACGCACACACGCACACACACACACACACATAATATTCTAGATAGACTTACTCAGACTTCAGAAAATGTGCTACTGAGAATAATGACAGATCCTGGGGCAAGATAAAGGTTTGAATATAGCACAAAGTTTCTGAAAAATGGAGTAACAGAATTAAAAGAAGAGGGTAGATTAAAAGGAGGGTATTCTAGTGGAGCATTTTAGACTTAAGAACAGGTTAGCAATGTCATGAACTTTTTTTCCCCTTGAACTATGGAGAAAGCTATACTTATTGTGAAGCTTTCACCATTTTCCTATTTACAATGCTATTCCCTTTGGTTATGCCAAAATCTTCACAGAATCAGACAAAGACATGAGTGGTGGAACGTGGAGAGTACAGAGACATGGTGGAGTTGGACCTCATGTTGGTTCTCATGGAGAGAGAGCAGCATTTGCCAAAAGAGATTGTG
This sequence comes from Saimiri boliviensis, assembly GCF_048565385.1. Classification (NCBI taxonomy): domain Eukaryota; kingdom Metazoa; phylum Chordata; class Mammalia; order Primates; family Cebidae; genus Saimiri; species Saimiri boliviensis. Next base: position 51,704,675 of record NC_133452.1, read on the forward strand.
TCCAAGGGTGTAAGAAAGTAACTAAAAGCTAAGTGACTCATTGCTCACTGGGGAACTGGCAGCCTCAGGAACTGCATTTGAAAGAGAGGTGGTGCAATTAAGTGGCAGATGGGGAACTCAGGGAGTATTTAAGACAACATTCTTCCTTTCTCAAAATACACTAGACTCAGGGTGTTTCACTAGGGACACTTTTGGCATTCTGATGGGACAAATCTTCCTTTTATAAAGTTGTCCCACACTCTACAGGGTGGTTAGCATCCTTGCTACCACCCGCTAAATACTGATAACTGGGCATTAAACTATTTCAAATATCTCACTCTTACCACCTACTTCACAAAAGCCTTCTGTAAAATATACTTTCTTCCCTGTGGGATTTCACCAGTATCAAAGAATGTGACTGTGATCATCTTCTCAAAGTGTCAAGCTCCTTCTCATGTCACCATTGTTGAGTTGTCAAGACCTCCTAGAAAAGAGATAAGCCAAAGATAAATCACCTGACTATGTGACAGTGGGAGAACCACCTCAGCTGGAGCAGCCAAGTGAAGTGTGGAGGCAGCTACTGTTCCTAAAAAGAAGCCAGGCACGATCCCATTCATGGAGAGTGATTGTAATTGCTAATGTGCCACCATTTTAAAAATAATTAAGGCATATTTTTAAGAGAGAAAAGTCAGGTCTTTTCAAATGCTTTCCCCCACCCCAGAACTAAATGTCTGTTAGTTGACAAGATAAAAGAGCATAATCAGGTGTTGGCACTGCTGCCTAATGAGGTCATTATGGAAATGTTTCTGGGTGTTCAGCAGAGTTGGTAAGTATGGACATGCTTAGTGAAGGGTGGGGAGGGTGAAAAGAAAATAAAAAGTACTTCTTTTTCTCAATTACATAACTTTTTCATCTTATTTTATACCATACACAGAATCTTTTTCTCTCTACCAGCAGTAGAAAATTCTGCTTCTAGAAATTCCAGAAAGAAATGAGTAAAAGAGACAGATAGAACTGTAATGCTACATAACCATCACCCCATTATGGTTTTTTTTTTCCTTCAGAAATAGTAATGAATTGCTAAGAGAAAAATATTCCCACTGTCCTCTTGAAAAAGCTTTTTATTCCTTGAAGCACAGTTGGGAATTACAAGATAAATCAAAGGGTCAGTGGGTGACCTCTTTTCTTAGAGAAAAGTGTATGTATGGGGATCAAAATAAGGGAAAGGCAAAGGTAA